>NC_141149.1:121312280-121632593 GCF_053477565.2 Lygodium microphyllum | reverse complement strand
TATAGAGAGAGAAAATATAAAATTTAAAAAGAGAGAGAAGAAAAATAGAGTTGAGAGAGAATGAAAAGAGAGGAGAGAGAAAGAAAAGAAAAGAATAGAGAGAAGAAGAGAGAGAGAGAGAGAGAGAGAGAAGAAAAATTTTACAAAGAGAATGAAGAGAAAGAGAAGAAGAAGAAGAAAAAAAGAGAGGGAGAGAGAGGGAGAAGAGAGGAGAGAGGGGGAGAATAAAAGGGGGAGAGAGAAAGAGAGAGATAAGAAAAGTGGAGGGAGAAAAAATGAGAGAGAGAGAACTAGGAGAGGAGAAAAAATATATTAAAATAGAAGGCAGAGAGAGAGAGAGAGAGAGAGAGAGAGAGAGAGAGAGAGAGGGTAAAGAAAGAAACAGAGAGGGAAAAGAGGAGAGAGAAAGATGAGAAATGGATTGTTAAGCGAAGTTGCCATGCGATATGAAGTGGCCTAATGTTTCATGTGCGCAAAGCGCACGTGGAACACTAGTTTATATTGTGCTAATATTGTAATTTGAGAATTTTCATACAATCTATTTTTTCACTCTTTAAGTATAGGTGTCTTGATTTACAACTCAAACTAGACCTTAAGCTTTGGACTAATGTATTTTTGTATGTATCACATCTAGAAAACCTTAGATATTTTGAATCTATACTACTTTATCTATACTTCTATAATTCTATGCTTTCATACTACTTTAGAACTAATTTAGAATTGGAACAAATACCATGCCTCCTACCAATTAAAAAAAGCCATAATCATCCACGCTATTTTCAATGTCTCTTCTTTCTCTCTCCCAAGTCTTAAGCATGAGGGCCACCATAAGCGTGCTTGAAATAGTTTGTTCTCTCTCTCTCTCTCTCTCTCTCTCTCTCTCTCTCTCTCTCCACCCCCAATTAGCATTGCATTCAAGGAACCCTACCTCACAACACCCTCCAATCCCCCTTTATCACAATTTCTCTCTCCCCACAATGTCTTATTGGTGGTGCATTCATGAATCATGGCACCCTCTCTCAATTTAAGCCTTCTCACGATAGATCTACGCTTGCGATAATTGGGAGTCACAAACCCTCCTTCCCCCCTCTCTTTACCTGCTTTCTATAGGAAATGGTAGTGGCTCTATATAAATTTCAAGCTCCTTCCCATGTAGATATTCTGGTGGTACGACTACTTTCCATATCATTTGGTGGGTCCGTGTCATGTCGCCGATGCATTGGAATTTCCATCATGTCACATACATTCCGTTAGGTAGTTTAACATATTAGCCAAATTAACATTTATTATTGGCGATTACATTGTTTAGGTTTGGGATAGGTAGCCTAGGCTTTTGCTCTATGACTCGTATAATTGAGGTTCTGTGTTCGATTCCTGATATGCCTTCACTTTATACGTGTATTATGTTTTTTACTTTCTCATAAATTGTATATTGTTTTTCAATAGCCATATTTTTTATTTCTTATAGATGGTTTTGTAATATTTTTATTGCGATGCAAAATATTCACATTGTTGCATTTTGAAGTTATGTCTATATTGAAGCATTGATTTTTGTGTATAAAATAAATGATAATTAAAAAAAGCTACATTCTTCTTGGCCTTATTGAAACGATGATGGCAATCCTACTTGAATGACAAATCAAAAGGATTTTGAAGTAGAGAATATTGTTATTTTCAAGATTCAAATATAAAATCGATAGTAGATGTTGAATGGAGCTACAACACACAAGTTGTAATTTGTTTGCATGAAAATTTTTATATTCTTTACAATGCTTTAAAACATGGCTAAAAGCTCCCTAATTTGGCCCCTATTGACATTTAACAATGCGTTCTCGATTTGATTGGGATCCACACAATGATATGGAAAGGAGACATGTACCCCTTCCCACTAGCCGATAAGGCAAAAAGCTTGCAATTTATCGAAAGTTGTTGCAAATCTTCGCCCCCGCCCCCCCCCCCCCCCCCCCCCCCTTCTCTCACTTTGAATATCTACATGTAGGTGCTTTTGGTGCTACTAGCAATGATATCTATATCTATGTCTTCATCATTGTCTTCTCCTAGCCATGGGGATGAGGGGTGGAGAGATCAACTGGGGGGGGGGGGGGGGGGAGAACCTAGAGGCAACAATGGCAATTGCTGTAACAGTGAGTATGTGACAAGGTGATGCACATATGTGCAATCATGTGTGTAAGGTGCACTTATCTATTGCTTGTGGCCAATGATAGATGACACCTCTCTCTCTCTCTCTCTTTCTCTCTTTGTGGCAGAGTAGAAGTCGTGAAACAATGATAGGCGATCTCTCTCTCTCTCTCTCTCTCTCTCTCTCTCTCTCTCTTTCTCTTTCTCTCTCTATGTGTGGCAACAACATTAGTAGGTTTCTCTCCAATGATAGGTGAGGTAGAGGATGCTTCTTCTCCTCTCCTAGTTGTGATAGCATGTAAACATAAGGTTATTGCATTGCATGCCATTCTTGGCCAATGTACTAGGGTTTGTTATTCACGTAAGCATGACATTATGTGTTGACAAAGTAGTAATGATGAGGCTTGATCGCCATTGCAGGGGCCAACTATTCCCCCCTCTCTCTCAAGCTATAAATTTTTGGAAGAAATTTTGCAATTTACAAGTCTACCTTGATATGTTTTCTATTTTTCTCTAACCTATATAAGAAAATTTCAATAGTACGAGATGTTTGCCAATCAAAGTTTTGGATTTGATAATGTGATGTTGCTACAAGTCGAGGGAAAAAAGGTAGTTGTTGTTGATTCACATTTTTGTTCATTCTGCTCAATGTGTCAAGGGGAGGTTGGCGCGCGCGTGTGCACACACACGCACACACGCACACACACACACACACACACAGGGGGGAGAGAGAGAGAGAGAGAGAGAGAGAGAGAGAGAGAGAGAGAGAGAGAGAGAGAGAGAGAGAGAGAGAGAGAGAGAGAGAGAGAGAGAGAGAGAGAGAGAGAGAGAGAGAGAGAGAGAGAGAGAGAGAGAGAGAGAGAGAGAGAGAGAGAGAGAGAGAGAGAGAGAGAGAGAGAGAGAGAGAGAGAGATCTTCTACTACCATGGCTCTCAATGTAAAGATCTTCTTTGTTGTGACATTTGGAAAATTAAATGTCAATAAGGGTAGGGTTTATAGTCGAAACAATGGGGCTCTAACTATAAATGGACAGTCCAATGCTCAAATCCCCCTAGAGGCAAAAGTCATGAGCACATGCACATGAATGGATAGCTCATAGTGACAATGATGGTTATAGATAGTTAAGATGTTCTTTAACTAGATCTAAAAGGGTAAATGTGGAATTTGGAGCGATGGCATTTTATGGGTGATTACATTTACAAGGTTATCATCTATCTTATTGATATACATTTCTCACTTTTTGTTTATTATGTTTGTAAGCTCCTTGATAGGCACATTAAATGAATGTGTTTGGGGTTCAATCCCCTTTGAGTTTTATACTTTTGCACTTACATGAAATGCTCTCTAAACACATTAAATGGATGTGTTTGGGGCTCAATCCCCCTTGAGTTTTATACTTTTGCACTTACATGAAATGCTTACCAAACACTTGCTCTTAATGTTGCATGCATCTTATTAATACATCCTCATGCACAACTCTTTGATGTTAGGTTGAAGAGGAGCTACAGTTTGGAAAACCTCTGTCATATGCTCATTTGCGAGTCTTTGCATGTGAGGCTTTCTACCATATTCCCAAATAAAAGCATAATAACTTGGATCCAAAGTTTGTCAAATGCATTTTTCTTAGATATGGGGATGGAGGTGAGATGGGCTATCACCTTTGGGATCCATAGGCTTGGAAGGTTATCCTTAGCCATGATATGATTTTCCATGAGGAGAAGATACATAAGTAGCTTGAGTAGGTAGTTGAGATATGGAACAGGGCAATCTTTTAGAAGAAGCCTCCTATTACAATAGAGCTAGTTAGACATCATACAATTGATGATGTAGTGGCCTAGGATTTTCTTTTTGTGTAGGACCATGCTATTAGATAGAGAGGACATGCCATCCAAGCTCCACAACTAGCTTTAAGACACTCTATTAGAGCTATATGTCCTCCTCTATGGATTATGTCATGGTAACAAACTTTGCTAAGCCACTTACCTACAAGAAGGCTATATAGAGAGGTGATTCTTATTCTTGGGAGAGGGCTATGTAGTGTAATGAAGCAAATAAGGCCAATGGCAAACAATGACAATAGGCTAAATGCCTTTGTGATAAAACTAGAGGTCTAGGGCTTAGGGTTTGCTATAAATAGGCAGCCCTAGCCAAAGTTAGGGGCCTTTTGCCATTTGGATGTGTTAGTCATGTAAGTTTTCTTGCTAGTCACATTAGTTTTCTTGTCCTTCACCTACATGGAGGTGAGTTTCTATGGCACCAGCTTGGGGTGTGTTCCAACAATCCTTTTTGGTATTCATGTTTTCAGCATAGGTTAATGCTGTGATTTCTCCATTTTCCATTGTTCCATAGTTAGATTTTATGGTAGTCTAGGACCTTCATTACATTGTATTAGAGCTATTAGGTTAGATCAGTCTCATTAGATCATTTTCAAGCATAGGCTAGGTCTTGTCAGAAGTCATTTTCATGGTTACCATCAAGTTGCATGAACTAAGATAGAGAACTGCAGTTAGAAGCTTGGTAACAAGACTTGTCACATCAAGACAGGCTTCTTGTTAAGAAAACCATGACTATCTTGGAGGATCTTGATAGGCAACTTGAAGAAAATGGAGGTTTCTTGGCTACTTTAGCAGGTCGTGGTCATTCTGAGGCCATTTTGGGAGCTTTTGGACAAAGGAAAGGTTACAAGAGGCTAGAGGAGACTAAATTCCAAATCTCAACAAGTCGAAAGCACAAAGTTACTTGTTGATGTCGTCATCATCTCCTTTGTCAGGTACATCATTAGCCTAGAATTGGTTTTGATGATGACAAAGGTGGGGCGAGAAGGGCCAATGGTGGAAGTGGAGGTTGGGATTGGGTGGAGGGGCCAAAGTCCAGGTGCTATTGGGCCAAGAGGTGGGCAACAAAGTTGCAGGAGGGGATTATACTAGAGATGATGCTGCTATAGCCACAGTCTATGTGAGTCCAAAGGGGAGGCTATATAATGATGTGGTAGATGAGCTCCATCATGAGCTTCTCTAGGTAAATAGCACCGAGATGGATTTCTAGCTATAGCTAGTCCTGTTTGAAGGTGATTTGGATAACCGGGCTTGGACTTCTTCTAGTTCA
Source organism: Lygodium microphyllum (assembly GCF_053477565.2). NCBI lineage: Eukaryota > Viridiplantae > Streptophyta > Polypodiopsida > Schizaeales > Lygodiaceae > Lygodium > Lygodium microphyllum. The sequence goes on along the minus strand of NC_141149.1, from coordinate 121,627,349 downwards.
AGTTTATATCAGGACTCAACACTAAGGAGGGCATGGATATGGTGCCAGTGCTTGAGGGAGAGAGCTTTAGATTGAGTCAGTCGGGCCTAAAGCTAAGCGAGGTTGGCCAAATTCATGATGTCGAAGGTGTAGGTGGAAGTGTTTTCAGAGCGTGCATCATCCAGATTGGGATCACTACCTCCTTGATCCTGGCTTGGGTTAGCTAGGTTATGGGATTTGGGCACCAAGTTCTGGTGTGGCTCTTGTTCGAATTTGGGAGGCGAGAACTTTGTCAGCACTTCGATTCCTCTAGGATAGCACATTGCTCCATAGGGAGGACCACCCTTTCTAGCACTCTAGAGAGAGTGTGATAGTACAATTATCCCATCAAAGTGTCAAAATGCTAGCTTCAAAGAGCCAATTGTTTTCATTGGTCCTTCTAGAGGTGAGGCATAGGTAGGTCAGTTTCCAAGAAAGTCATCATTTCTTCATAGTGCGATCATGAATGGTTGGATGGCTATGGGCACATTCATTACTATGGCAAACGGCTAGTCATCTAGGAAGTCATCTTTCACACTAGTTGGTAATTCTCCAGAATCAAGGTGGGATAGGAAATTTGCAATGACATACTGGCTTCCACGATGATGGATGATTATATATTCAAATTCTTGCAACATGCAAATCCATCGAGTGAGTCACCAGTGACATTTTGTTGCTTAACCAAGTAGACTAGCGTTTAATGATTTATATGAAACAAAGGCATGTCCTAGCAAATAATACTATAATTTCTTGATGGAGTAGATCATGCCAAGACACTCTCTTTTGATGACTAAATAGTTTTTCTCGGCAGCATTAAACAATATTCTATTAGCATAGAACACTTGTTTGAACTATCCATGTCATCCTGTTCCATAAGCACATTTCCAATAGCAATGTCAAATGCATCTACAAATACATGGAATGTCTTTGACCAATTTGGTGAAATCACAATAGGAGCTTTAGAGAGCAATAACAGAAGGCATCAAAATGTCAAGTCGGCTTCTTCATACCATTGATAAGTAGATTTGGCCATATGTGCCAATTTGTTGAGGGGAATGGCCAAATATGTTAAAAGATGCAGGTGTTAACCATGCCACTCAATTTAATCTAAAAAGTAGAGCAAATAAATAGTGAATTTGGTATTATAGCTTGCATGATGGCTGCTACATTGGTGGGGTCGATAATGGTGCCATTTTGTGAAATGATGGCTGCCACCTTGGTGGGGATGATAATGATGCCATTTTGTGAAATGATGTGGCCTAGCAAAATATCACCTTGAACAACAAATAAACATTTGAGTTGATTTGAACTTAGAGTTACCTCTCAACATCTGATGAGACAAATTCAGAGGTGCATTAGGTGAAGCATGGCCCTTCTAAAGACAATGAAGTAATCCAAAAAGACCCTCATGAAATCCATGAGGTAAGGTCCAAAGATCTCATGCATATCTCTCTGAAAGGAGGTCGAAGCATTCTTGAGACCAAACCACATCAATGTGCATACACAAACTCCCCATATAGTGATGAAGGTTGTCTTAGCTTGGTCTTTTGGAGCAAGGCACACTTGATTGTATTTTTTGAAACCATCAAGAAAGGAGTACATCTTGTAGCTAGCTACTTCATCTAATATGGTATCTAGGTAAGGGATAGGAAAGGGATGTAGGATTGTGGCTACCTTAAACTTCCAAGAATCCAAACATATTCGAAGCTCCTTGTTCTTATTTGAAACAATGACAACCGAGGAGATCCAATCCACACGATCTACTAGAGCAATGAAATCTACTCTTAGTAGTAGTTAGTCTAACCTCTTTAGCCATGTGAAGGTTCATTTTGTAGCTTTGCATCCAAAATAGAACATGGTCCTATTTCAAAGGAATCCAATGCTAATAGAATCTAGGATCTAGCCATTTAATATCTAAATATTCCCATGCAAATACATCCTTGAATTTAGTCATTAGTAAACTAATGAGTTGTTGACATAATGGGGGTTACAATTTGGCGCTAATCTCAATTGGTTTGGTCTTTTTTGGAAGACCAAGAAAGAATGCGTTTAATTCATCTTCTTTTACTCTTATGACTCTTGGCATCTATGCTTTAAACTTGTGCTCTTGATTTTGGATTTCATTGATGTCAGCATCAGTAATCTAGTTAGTATTAGTGTTGTCTTCTGTGCACTCCAGGTTCTAAGTTCTAGAACTATCTAGGATTGTTGTTCTCTTCTTGCTCGTTCGGTGCTTGAGGTGGCAAACTCTAGGGTTGCACATACTGTTCACTAATTTGGAGAACATTAATGCAACACTAAGGTTGTAGGTCGCTATTAGCCTTCAAAAACTCCTCTTCTTCATCGTCACTTAAGCCTTCTACCATGCTTAGTGTTTAAGCTCTAGGGGCAACGTTGGTCTCTAGAAGACCATTACCTTATGTTGATTTCAATCGATAGTTAGTTTATTCTTATCTCGATTATGACTAACTGTTGCTTGCTAGTATAGCCAAGGTCTTCTCAATAGCAGGCAACAATATTCATCCATATGCTCATATTTAAGACTGAGGTAAACTAGAAATAGGACTATGGAAATTTCTAGAAGTATAGACTTAATAATGCCCATAGGTCATACTCAATTTTGCTGATTGGCCATCCTCACTACTAGGAAGAGGATTGATTCCTAGGCCATCAATCCTAGTTGTTGGTAAGTTGCCAATGTGATGATATTTACTCTTGATCTATTGTCGAGCAAGATGTTTTGGATGATTTGGTCCCTCCTTGCACCGAACATGAGTTACTGGAATGGTTGGATTAAACAGGGGGCCTACTTAGATGCTAGATCTTCTATAGTGTTTCCTTTAAAGCATGGACCACTATGGCCACTACTTTTGGTTTATACTAGGTGCTCGGATTGAATCACTTTCAAGAGGTGATCTTTGAAAGTTGGGACTAGATTTAGTACATCACCTAGTGGAATAGTAATGTTGATAGGTTCCCATCCGGTTGATGCCTTGGATGAGTCTAGAATAGCCAAAGTGCTTGGCTTATTCCCTCTATCTAGGATGATATTCCAGATTCTTCTTGTGAGCTTTTTCAGAGTGAGGAGCCTCTAGAATTTGACTTTTTTGCTTGCCAAGATGAGCTTTTTGCTGCTTCCCTTTTGGAATTCCAAGGCCGCTACCTTGATTCTTCTCTGCACTTGATTATAGATCTTCTCGTGCAACTTGTTTGTTTGTCTCTAGTGCAAACTTCACAAGCTTTGGATTTGTAATCAAGTTGAGGTTTGGGTTTTTCCATGTTGGGTGGGAATGAGTCTTTGCAGTTTGTTGCATTCCTTGGGTGGGTGGAATATGTTGAGTAGATTGTGGCTACTTTGAGTTGCCAAGTTGATTCCTGGATTGAACATCTAGATTAAAGCTTGGGGCTGAATGTTTCATGGCCACCGAGTCCATCTTGCCATTTGGTGGTAGACTTTCTCATGCTCTTCCCATGAAGGGCCCCTAGGATGCAAAGTGGCATCCTTGTTAGTTTTATTGGATTGGATAATCACATGCACCTCCGGTTCGGGCAATTCCTTGATCTTCATTATATTGGCACTATGCGGCATATGTGCCAGGCCTTGCCCTTGTCTTTTCTATGTATCATAGCCTTGGGTGTTCGGACACTCAGATAACCAGTAATCTTTTTGCATACAAAAGAAGAAATGTTTAGTGAAGGATAAAAAAATTTCTCAACCTATTTCACCTCTACCATACCCACCACAACCATTGCCAACAAGGATTGATGATGGTAGTCTTGATTGGTAGGAACTAGATTGGCTTGAAAGTTGGTCCATTAGTAGGAACTTTTGCTTTGGTACCTTGCCATTCTCTGAGATGGGCCATTTAGTACTTGTCATTATACTAGTAGTACTCAGTGCTATGCATGGCCATGTTGCAAATGCTGCACCATCTTTGGTTTAGGCCACATTCCACTTGAACATGTTGGAGATTGCTACACTATGTGCACGGGAGGTTTTTGACCTCATTCTTCTTTATATTTTTTATTGTTTTCTTACCTTTTTCTTTCTTCTTACTATTATATTGTCTTTTTTATTCCTCCTCTTGAGAATTGGATTTGATACTATTGGATTTTGCTTCCAAGTTAGAATTAGAAGTTGATTCACTATTGTCATCATTTTGATATTTGGAAGTGGACTTTCTAGATTTCTTTCTTTTTCATAACTTCTTGTTTAACAAGATCTACTCTAATTTGAGAGCATTGTTATAAAATGGGCCAATTTTGTTACTCAATAAACCATCGAAAATGAATGCTTTTCGGATAGGTTAATTGAAACCTTGAACATAAAGGGTATTCAACATTTCATCTTTCAGGTGAGCATTGGGATCCATTTGACTGTTCAGGATTGTGAACTTGGCGGTGTACACCTAGACTAATTATTCACCTTAGTTGAGGTGGCGGAATCTTCCAAATTTTTGTGCATTCATTCAGTTTGGTTGGAATTAGATATAGAAGGTATTTAGTGCTTCATTCCATGATGGCCCAAAAACCATATTTTGCCACTAACTAGGTTGTAGTCTTTTTCCTTATCGAGGATTTGAATATGATAACCCTGTGGGCTTCATTGATTGGGCATAGGGTAATTGACTGTGTATGCCACATCAAATTGTCTGATAAAAGCATTTAGATCTTCATTGGAAGATCCAGAGAACTTGGGGAGGGATAAGCTAGGTTGCTGTGCCATTACAATTGGAAGGAAAGGTGATGTTGTGACTATTGGGGGGAAACCTATCAGGTTGAGGGAAGTAAGGAAACAATTCATTAGGTTTAATAGTGTCCCAATGGCATAATGGGTAGAAGAATAGAAAGGTCACCAGGTTTGCTCCAATTTGGAGAACTGGAGTGCAAATGATGATTTTTCAGAATTCCAGAGAAGCTTTCTACTCTTTTGGATGTAGCCTCACTAAGAAATGGAACAACATCAAAAGTGGTATTGTCTGGCACAGTCTAGAGTGGGACTGCCATGTATGGCCTAATGCCAGAACTACCTTAGATGGATTGTGTGAACGCATATGCATTCGGTCTAGCACATGGAGGAATGGTAACTGTGGTTGCCATGTGTAATTGGTTGTCAAGCACAATTGCCATTTAGGATTGATGATGGACGTACTTAGAATTGACATAGATGAACACTTACATCACTTTCAACATTCAACACACATGGGTTGCAGAGTGATATATATTCACAGCACAAAGATCAAACACCAAATGTACTCAAGACTCAATCCAAAATATATTACTAAAGTAAGAATCAATACAATCGTTAGGGACCAAAATGGTTGCAGCATAGATCTTTGGGAACAAAAGGCGCTAACAATTGCAAGGATACAACACCAAGGTAGTACTACTACGGAATGTGATGATTGGGGATAGTACAATGTAAGCTTCACTGTTAGGCAGCACCCAGGATGCCAATCAAAGAAGATTAGTAGAAAAGAATCAAGAAGGATATAACATGGAGCAACTTTGTTGCTTGACCTCTAGGGCTATGTGTACGCTCGAACAATAACAACAATGATTCACTCCCTTCCTTTATATAGGCCATTGCCTCTAGCGGGATATTATCTTTACCATGTGCCATGTTGGGTAGTCTTTACTACTTCAGCACACCCATCAGCTCTTTAGTGCATTGTTGATGGCTTCTAGCTTTAAAGAGGTTGCTAAATGCTGCCACCTTTAACATGCTAAAAGTGATAGCTACTTGTCTTTCATACCACTGAAGTACCATGGCCCTGAAAGTGGTGAGGAATATCACTAGGCAATGCTTTGGGGTCTTGGAATTATTGCTTACACACACTCCCATAAACTTTGCTACATGAAGCTTGGGATTTTCATTATATTCTTTCTTAAACATTAGCAATGGGACTACATTCATTGGCCTATCACATCAACATTTCTAGGACATATTGAGCTAGGAAAGGGACCTTGATTTGGTTATACAATTGGGACTTCTATAAAGAGTGCCACACGGATATCAAAGGATTCTTCTCCTGCTTATTTGTTCTTTGCTTTGGCCTTCACTTTCTACCTTCTTATGTACCTCTAGAAGGGTTTCAATACTTGTCACTTTATTAACTCATTCATCAGAGAGTTGGCTTCACCCAACTTTTTAGTGCTCCACACAAGGGAATAGAGGGTCTCCAACTTATTTTAGTCTTTGGAAGACTCTCTTACTAACATTTCTTTCACTTCATCTTTCTCATAGTCTTTGAATTAAGCCTTCATACCATTGCAAAGGGGAAGAATTCGATTCTGAAGGTCTCAAAGTTCATCCATCTCCTTAGAATAGTCATTGTGGTGTTGTTTTGATAGTACTAGCTTCTAAGGGTTTCAATATGGTATATGTTGTGAGGAAGAAACAATCAACCAACTTCTAGTGGGTTGCTAATTGAAAATACATAAGGTTATTAGTGCACCAAGAATCCCATATATCTTGCTATTATACGTCCATGAATAGATTCCAAATTTTCACCTTCTTGTTACTTCTGCCAACCAAGACTCTTGAAGCTTCTGTATGACCTCCCACTTGATGTTGTCTAACAAGTCTTCAATGAAGGCTAAGTCCTCCATTGCTAACAATTTTCCTTGCTTTTGTTCTTTCCATTTTGCTCCAAACAGCTGGCTACAATGATGCACATTTTGGTGGCTTCAAACGAATAGAAACAATCAATTATATAAGGCTTGCATCATGATGGCATTATGTTTTCTCTGTTAAGGAATAAATATCTTGTAGAAAGTAGCCTTAATAGTTAATTTCTTTAATTATTTTGGGATAGAAGGAATTCTATAATCCTCCATTTATTTCTTCTCTTTCCAATGGTATCATCTCTTTGATTTTTAGCCTCTTTGGTGCTTGTTGATGGTAGTTTTCCCTAGTAGATATGGACCAAAACATGGTGATCTTGACATAACACCAAGAATACGGGAAAAGAATTGCAAAAAAGTCTATTTTGTCTCACCAATAAGCATATTATTCATATCTTTATGGAAACATATCTGTGGAAAATAAACATCATACAAAGTATTTTCCACAAATTTATCTTCAATTTAGCACATCATATTCTTCATTATAACCAACCAAAAAGGAGATGAACACCAAGAAATGCTCATAATTGAATGAAAAATCATAACATAGAATTAATTCATCTCTTTCACAATAACCCAAAGTCGTTATCTAAATATCTCATAATCTCACTATCAAATACAATGGTTTTGATATAGAAATGGCTATCTCTCTCACAATATCTCTCACATATGCTCTCTATCACTCATACAATGAAATAAAATAGAACGAATGCCATAATTCTCATTTTATTGTGGAGACACCCTCCAAGAGGTATGGGTGATTTGAAATGTCACAAGAGCCACTACAGTGACTCCTCACAGTAGACTAGTGACATCACTCCTAGTCTTTAGATTTAGTTTTCAACTGCCACTTCTTCATTCAAAATAGATAATTTAGGATTGTATTATCCTCTTTATAAGATAGGAAAACTATCCCAAGATAAAAGTCCATTCAACAAAATGCACACAAAGCATATCGAGACTAAAAGAAGACATACAAAAGCTCAATAGAAGCTACTAGAACCTAAATAAAAAAACAAGAAAACCATATACGTCAAACCAAAACCACTCCAATGTATCATTAACTATTCCATGCATCTTTAATTATACCTCAAACCACATATTCACAACCACAACCTCTCAATAGAACCAAAATAGACTCAACAGAGACCAATAGAACATATTATCATCAATAATCACTCATCAATACCCATCAAAACTCTTCAAACCAAACCAAATATTCAATGAGCTATCAAAAAATTCTTAACCTAAACCAAAACTCACCAAAACACTCGCAAAACCAACTAGAACCATTCAGCTCCAAAAATCCAACAAAAAATAGCTAAGAACCTAATCAGTTCAATCTTTACCACTTCCTCTTTTTCTCCCTCACCCCGCCTCTCTCTCTATCCCTCCCTCTCCCTCTCCCTCTATCTATCTCTCTTACCCCCCTCTCTCTATCCCTTCCACACACACACACACACACACACACACACACACACACACACACACACACACACACACACACACACACACACACACACACACACACACACACACACACACACACACACACACACACACACACACACACACACACACACACACACACACACACACACACACACACACACACACACACACACACACACACACACACACACACACACACACACACACACACACACACACACACACACACACACACACACACACACACACACACAGATGTGTGCACGCGTGCACACATGCACACGCACGCACGCACGCACACACAATCCCCCTCCCTCCCTCCCTCCTTATATATATATATATATATATATCCTTCCCTCCCCTCATGGAAAGAGAGAGAGAAATAAATGGAAAGAGAGGGAGAGAGAGGGGGGAAGGGAGAGGGTGAGAGAGATAGAGGGAGAGAGAGATGGAAAGAGAGAGAGCCGTCCCTCCCTCCCTCTCTCACCCTCTCTCTCCATGTCTCTCTCTCTTCCTCTCTCCTTGTCTTAACATTTTCCTCTCTTTTTTTCATCTCTCTCTCTCTCTCTCTCTCTCTCTCTGTGTGTGTGTTTCCATATCTCTCCCTCCCTCCCTCTCCACATAAACAAAAAGTAGAAAATCTCTTTCTCTCTCTCTCTCTCTCTCTCTCTCTCTCTCTCTCTCTCTCTCTCTCTCTCTCTCTCTCTCTCTCTCTCTCTCTCTCTCTCTCTCTCAACAACAATACACAACAGAAAGAAGGAGAACAAGTGAAAATGGCTTATCTTAAGACTCAAAGTTGCATGTTCCTCTTGAAGCTCTTTTTTGCAACCTCCTTCTCTTTATCCTTTGTGATTTCCTTTGTATTCCTCTTGGCCTTCCTTTCAAGCTACTTATCCAAGCTCTCTCTCTCTCTCTCTCTCTCTCTCTCTCTCTCTCTCTCTCTCTCTCTCTCTCTCTCTCTCTCTCTCTCTCTCTCTCTCTCTCTCTCTCTCTCTCTCTCTCTCTCAATCAATAAATCAATCATTCAAAAAAATCATGGGTTTTTGCTACCACAATGATTGGTTTGCCTCCTTTTTTTTCCATAGTATGGCATTGCTATTACTATCACTATATAGGACACTTATAACAATGCCAACTCTAATAAAAAGCATCACAATAGAGTGTTGTTATAGCTTTATTCCCTTGTAGTATATATAAGCCTCTTGAAAAGTAACCCAATTTGAGAGAAACCCCCTAAAAGAAAGAAACATGAAATTCTTTACCCATCATATAATGCTTGCTAATGACTATGGGACGTTATATACATGACATTGAGATTTAACACTAGTTGCTAAATTTATACTAGTAAAAAAATGATATATATTTCAATAGCAGGATAATAAAAAGAAGGCGAGTTTTCTAAAAAAGAAGGTAAGTTTTCATTGTTGCAAGACATTTTCTCTTCTTCATCTTCTTCTTATGTTACACTATTTGTGTCATTAGCTTCTCTTTCTTCACTAGTTGAACTATGTTATGCATTTTCCTCTATACATGTTAAATATAGCATTACTTGTATGTGAATGTAGGCCTTGATCTTACAAGTCTTAAGCTTTACTTTTAGTTCATTTTCTTTCTTTAGTATCATCATGATTAACATTATCATCTTTCTACAAATTAGGAGCTTCATCCTTTAGGAAATTGATGGGTTCCTTTCTAAGATGTCCAATCTTGTAAGGAAAAGATCATATCCTAATATATGTCAATCTTACCAAGTTTCAATGTGCCTATGCATCGACTTGATTCGCATTCTTCTAGCTTTGGCATGTCTTGTTGAGTTCACGACTGTGTGTATTTACTTACAAGTGTATCCTTATATGTAAAGAGTGGAATTAGGGGCATATAAAAGGGCAAAGGACATATGCACAAGATACTAATTTTTTACATAGGAATACAAATTTGTTCTTATTCTCTCTCTAGCTCCTCCTATCCTTTCATGGCTTCCAACCATCTCTCTTCTCCTTCCCTATCTTTCTCTCTCCATTTCTAGTCTCTTTCTCCTCGTTTAGACTTTCTCTCTCCCTCCTCTACACTCTTCTTCTCTCTTTCCTATAGTCTTCTCTTTCCTCTCAGGTCCCTTCATGATAAGTGCTATGTAAATAGTGAAATTAGGAGCATATAAAAGGGAAAAGGACATATGTATAGGATACCATTTTTTTACACAAGAATATAGCTTTGTTCTCCTTCTCTCTCTAGCTCCTCATGTCCTTCTCTCTCCATTTCTAGCCTTTCTCTCTCCTTGTCTAGGCTTTCTCTCCTCTGCACTCTTCTTCTCTCTTTCTTGCAGTCTTCTCTCTCCTCTTTATCTCTCCTCTCAAGTCCCTTCATGACAAGTGGTATCTGAGCATTGGACTTTGACCCATTTTCACATCATTTTCTTCATATTTAGTCCCAATTTTCATAATAAAAACCTATTTCAGACAAGTGCTACATGTACATGACATGGACTATGCTTAGCACTAACTTGTAGGATACCTAAGTTGGAAGAAGACAAGTTTGGAGATCTTTGAAGTAAGAAGGGGCATATATGGTGGTGGATGGCCAAAATAGCAGCTTGTCATAAAATTTTCATGCAATTTTTGGAGATTTGATGAAGGTTCAACCATCGGAGCTTATCTACTTAGGATATGAAGCAAGCTTTCCTTGTGGGAGAATGAGCAATTATTTTAGTCTTTAATTGAGACTTAAGAGAGTGGATTGACCTTCTAATCTAGGCTAGATTCAGAACTACCTAAAAGCATCACATAATAGATTGTTGCTTTCACTTCCCTTCTTTGTTAAACTTGCTTTGGCATCATCCTTCTCCTCCCTAAGAATCTAGTGTGGTTCCTTGAGCTTACTCTCGGATCCTGAGAGCAGAGATAATGTAGTCGATGTGGAAGCACACTTTGAAAGGTAGCAAACAAGCTTCACATAGGGAAAACAAATCAATGTTTCAAACTACAATCAAGCCTTTGAAGCCACCTCCACAACCAAATTTGGCATGTTACTTGATGTCTCTGTGTATTATCCTTGGATAAAAATCATGGCTTCAACTATAGTTGAATCCATCAACTTGGATTTAGTATATGGCCAGGGCCTCTTTGTAGAAACTCAAGAGTTGCAAGAAACCTGCTATCACCAAGAGACTAGGTAGACCTAATCTACTTTGCTGTTCAAAAGAGCTCATCTGAGACTTGAGACAATGTGAGGGTGAACAAAGCTCATGCTCCTTTGCAAGCTCCTTCCATCTTTGATATATGGTTTGAATGTCAGTTGTGGCTATTTTAGGCATTGCAGGATTACAGATTAGCACCTTTAGTAGACACAGTTGTTGAGGTAGAGCAAGGGGGGCTTTAGGAGTTTGGCAGTTAGTACCTTCACTAGCACATCTTGAAGGGTTTGGTTGGTCAAATTGTGCTCCTGATTCAAGCTTCATCACAGATGTGCCTCATAATAAAGAAGTTTCTATTAATCCAAATCATGCTGGGAGCATGATTATAGAGATGTTAGAGCTTGAGCAAGATGTGACATATACATAAGAATGATTGAGTAGAGTAGTATTGATGGGTCACTGACATACAATTGCAATGTAACACGCTCGCCTATTGGCTATCTAGGCACATTTTTAGCAGTCCATCGAGAGAGGAATCTAAGTGACACCGCTCGGCACTCCCATGGAATGTTATGGGGGTTGTTGCCTAGGGTTTCTTGAGTCTGCCTCACAATGGAACATTCGCCGTTGGAACCCACTAGGATACCTGAAATCTGTGTCCCTAGTGGCCAAGGTCTCTTGACAGCATCCTAGCGTTGGGTCTTAGATATCCAACTTTTCACAGAGATACCCAATCCGAAGCAGATCCATGCCGCACTTGGTTCAAAGAGAATGGAAAACGAGAGGGATGAGTTGCTCAACCTCTCTACTGTGGGGCATAGTCCCATTCTGATCCCCTAAAATAGCATGAATCGGGGTTCTAACCTGAAAATTTCTAACGGTCGGGAACATTGATAAAACCTTGTGAGAAGCCTCCTAGTTCTCTAGGACCATCGTGCCATAGGATAGACCCGTCGGGGGTTCCGCCCACCCGCTTCCCTCAATATGCATTCTTTAGTTATTTAATTAGGTATTACCACATTTATGTGTGACATTTAAAATATGCTTCCTTAATTAAGCCTTTTAGGGAATAGGGTTCGTTCGCGTAACTTATAGCAGTGACATGAATACAGAGCAAAAAATCCTTTGACAGACAAGTTCAAACAAATTCCTTAACTTATCTTCACGTTAATCTTTGTCTCTTGCCCATACAAGAGAATTATATATCTCTTCTGCCTTGCAGAAGTAACTGGTCCAAATCACATGGCACCACAATTTCCATCCTTTATCTAGAATAGGATATTCCAATGCCACAAACGTGGGCCACAGCAGTCTCCAACTGCATTCTGAAAAAGCAAGGGGTGTCCATAGCTCCACTTGACCCACAAGTGGCCTAGGAATGAAACACGATTTTCGTGGTTGGCCTTTTCACCACTTGACCTTCAACCCATGATGCACTCTCCAAAGGTGGATGCCAGACATGTCCTTTACACCAAGATGTCTACTCATGATAAGTCTTCAAACTCTCTACTAGCAAAAGCTCCACTCAATGCACATACATAACATATTGCAAGATCACATCCCCCACATAAACGTTTTAGATCTTCCTCATCAGAGATCTGGAAATGCCCTATAAGATACATAAAAGATAATAACTGAACTTCATGAGAAACCAGCTCATCCAGGAATTTATCAAAAATAGCTCTCAACAAATCTGCAGACCACAGATTTGACCATCCATCGTCTGGAGGTTCCAAATCCACATTGCTTAAGGATTCTTGGCACCCAAGCGTCCTCTTGCTCCAAGTAGCACCCATGGAGAGACCTCTCGCGGTGGGTTTGGTCCATGTACCCCGTGGCTAACAACCCCCTTGGATAGGGTCAGGCAGATAGTCGGGGGTAACTGAAGCTACCTCTCCCTCCAAGCCTTCAACCTGAAGCATTAGTTATTTTTCCAGCATTAGATTCTTTGAGCAAGAAGAACAAACAGTGCTCCTAACTATACAAACACAAACAATCCAGTGGTCGTTTGTTTGGCCAACTGCTAAGGTGTGAATCCTTCTCTCCGAATGCATCCAGCATTCGATCTAGGATCAATTGTGACTTGGCAATTTCCCCAAGGATTTCGTTGCTTGTTTGCCCTTTTATCCTTGGGTTAGGGTTTATACCTTGTTAACCCAAATTAACAAACACCTTAGGTTCCTTATATTAAGGTCAATTGTTTGCCAGGCAATCCATAGTTACCCTATCTTGGCAACTCAGCCTCACAGAAGGGTGATGTAGCAGGATGACTACTCATCCTCTTGCAAATTAAACTTGTACTTAGAACCTACCAACCCTTGTTCTAAAGAGTGGCAAATCTATCTTGTGACTTAAACACAAAGCCATGTGACATTGCAACTTGTTGTATGAGACAAGTGTCACACCTAACTTGTGGGATTGTTTCTCCCATCAAACGACGTTCCTTGGTCAAGAAATATGTTTGGTCAAGATGTAGGGTTTGGGATGTCCTCTTGATCCAACCCGATCCTAACCTTACTAGGCCGACAACGTTTGGCCCTAGAGTTCCTAAACTCAATTGGAAGTCTAGTATTAGGCCAATTTACCCTAGGGTAAAAACCCTAGATCGTTATTGTATGGGCGTCTAACTAACCCTAACATTCCGTGAATGTGGGTAGGACCTTTGAGGTTGGAATTATCAAGTCGATTTTTCCAAGTGCAATACTAAGTAGAATTTTAACGCGGCTTAGCTCTACCTAGTGCATTGAAGTGGTCGTCATTTGAGTTTCACCCTTATAACGAATTACCTAACTGATCTAATTGTCTTGTGACAAGAGGTGATCTTTCCTTAGAAGAGATGCAAATCCTTTTCCTAAGAGATGTAAATAATTGCAAGACATAAGATTCCATGCAAATATGCAATTCATAGACTTTTCCTTCTATGCAGCTAAAAGATTTCAATGATCATTTCTTTTCCCTTGCGCTAAAACTATAATGATGCAACGGAACCAAGCTTTAATGATTGACAATTTAGGGCTAACTCGTATAAAACCTACGTTGAATTTCATCAAGAACTATGCTCATAACCCTTCGCTTAATGCATAACACCATATTGTGAAATATGGGAATTTCCCATACTTTGGGACATGTGGTCTAATCTTTGGATTTGTCATAACTTGAACACTATAACTCCAAATCAAGTGCTTTATAGCTCAATAAATTTCATTTTTCAAGTGCTTTCCAATGATAGGTCACATCATATGGTTTTGAGAAACTTATGGGCATATTATTCGGGTGCCACCTTTTTACTATTCAAAAAATGGGAATTGGGAGATTCCCAAACTCACTAATATTGTGTTGCATTGAATTCAAGCTTTAATATCAAATTTCATCCATTCCCAAATCCAACTTCGATAAACGAAGTCCATGCATGAATGACATGGGACCATTATTGATTTAATTTGTTCTTCAGCACTTAGCCAACCTAGGATGCAATTTTCACCACATGCGATTTGCAAGGTACATAAATCCTTTCATGCAATGCAACTACTTGGATGCCAATGATTAACTTATACGAATCACAACTAGAAAATTATTGCCTAGATGCATTATGCGCTGTTTCTTTTTGCAAGGAAACCAAGGATGCATTTAGACAAATCCACCTTATAACCTATGCAATATGCGTTTGGGATTGCAACTTGGAAGTGCATGCATTTTTCAAAGGCATGACATGCACTAACTTCATAAATGAATGGATAATTGCGTTTAAAATTTCCAAATGTATTTAACTCAACTACGTGTATTAAAGACATGCTTAAATGCATTCTTTCCATGGGACATCAATTTCTAAGAGCCTGGGCATTGAGGTTTGGGGTGTTATCTACACGCAAACTCAGAGTAGAAGCTCCCGTATGTGCACCTCGCATCTTTAGCTTCGCATCCATCTATGTAGTGCATTTTGATGCAGCAACTCCTCCCCTTGATTTCTCGCGTGTCCTGAATTGTCACAGTCTGCGATCTCCTCTCCCGCGCAGGATGTGGTCCTTGGAGTCTTGGCTTTAAAGTTCTCGGGGAAGGCACGGGGGAACGGGACTTTAAGAAGCTTAAAATTAGAAGCTTCTAAAGAAGCTTCTATGCTTTTGTCTTTGACAGAAAAGGTGGAGAAAAACGTGATGATGGGGAGGATGGAGAGGACGATGAAGATGATGAGGGTGATAATAATGATGATGGCGATGGGATGGCGCAGGCGGGTAGCAGGCCACCGTGGCGGCCAGGGCGATGGCGTTTATGGGCTGGCGACAGCACGACATCCACGACCTGCTCTCACTCCTCCCTCCCTCATGCTTGAGAGGGGAGAGATCTTATAGGATAAGGGGGGGGGGGGGGGGGGGGAGATAGCCACCCACGTGGCTTCACATGCCTCCTTCCTCCCCCATGCACTCCACCACTTGCACCACTCCTCTCACACTCCCTCTCCCCCTGCCATGCATCGGCTGAGGGGAGGGGTTAATAATAAAAAAAAATTGCACAAAATTTAACCATTATCCATTTACATTTTCACCGAGATGGGTGTTCCCGTGCGGCTTGCGGTCTTCAAGCCACGGCCTCTTTTGCATGTCACAGAGTTGGAATTTTTCAATGCGCGTGGAGGGCACTCTTAGCCACTACCATTTATCGATGTGGGAGATTATTTTGAACCGCTTTTTTGTGCGTCGTGTGTGGAGTCATTAATATTTGGTACGGAAGTATTACATTCTCTCCCCCTTAGAGGAATCGAGATGTCCTCATCTCGAGAAGAGCTGGGGGTATTGTTGGTTGAGAGTACTTTCATCCGTCCAAGTGGCATCCTCTTCAAGATAACCTTTCCACTGGACGAGATATTCTCTCAAGGTCCTGGATCTCAAATATCTCTTCCTAACATCTAAGATCCTGTCACAGGGCGTAGCTCAAGGACTCCTTGGCTAGGCATTACAACTTGTTGATCATCAAGCACGTGACTAGGGTTAGGCACATACTTCTTCAATAGGCTAATATGGAATACATTATGAACCTTTGGGTTCTCAAGGAGTTGAAGTCTGTAAGCATTAGGCCCTAGGCACTTGAGAATCTTGTAGGGTCCACAATTTGGACTTAGCTTTTTGCATTCCCCTAAGAATAGGGAACTCTTCTTTGGGCGTATGCGAATGAAGACCATGTCTCCTTCAGCGAAGGATCTATCTTGACATTTTAGGTCCGTGTAAGCCTTTTGTCTGTCCTTGGTGGCTTGTATGTCATGTCTTATTGACTTGATTTGGTCATCCATATCTTCGAGCATCTGCCTTGAGGCTTCAACCCTTAAGGTTGGATCCGAGAAGTTTAAAGGACTTCGACAATCGTGCCCATACAATGCTTGAAAAGGGGTCATCTGAATGCTTTGTTGGTAGGAAGCATTGTAGGCAAACTCAACCAGTGGCAAATATTGAATCCACTTTTTGGGTTTGCGGCAACAATGCGCCCTTAGCATATCCTCAATGACTTGGTTGACTCGCTCCATTTGACCATCGGTTTGGGGTGGTAAGCTGTACTGAAACAGAGCTGAGTCCCAATGGCCTCGAAGATAGCTCTCCAGAAATGTGATGTGAAGAGAGAGTCACAATCACTAATGATTCTTCTGGGTAACCCATGTAGTTTGAATATTTCCTTGATAAATAACCTTGCAATGTCTGAGGCTTTATAGTTTGTCTTAACAAGGATAAGATGTACAACCTTGGTGAGCATATCAACCACAGGCATAATGGAGTTGTATCCTCCCTGAACTTGGGGTAGGTCAACAACAAATCCAGACTAATGAATTCCCATTTCATTTGGGGAATTTCGAGTGGTTGCAATTTCCGTGGCATTTTGACATGTTCGGCCTTAATGCGTTGACAAGACAAACATTCAGTGACATATTTGAGAACGTCATTGTTAAGCCTCTCCCAATAATAGCTCTTTTTGACTGCATTGAGGGTCTTGGCATAGCCAGGATGCCCTGAAAAAGGGGAGTCATGGGCTTCCCAAAGCATCTTCTGCTTGAGTGACTGGCTTGCCGGTATACATAATCTCGTTCTATAGTAGACAAGTCCACTATTGATAAATAATTCTAGATACTTTGCCTATAGCTTCGAGTCTTGATCCTTGATAGGGATCTCCCTTAGCAATTTCTGTTAGGTTGGGTCATGGCATGCCTCTTCTCTAGCTAGCTCAAGTATTGGGTTGTTTGGCATGGATACCTTTGTGGCTAGAGATCTTTTAGTTGATGGATTCTGCAGGATTAGAGAATTCAGAAATGCCTTGCGACTGAGTGTATCGGCAACTACATTCTCCTTCCTAGGCCGGTATTTGATTTCGAAATCATATTCCTCCAGCACTTCAATCCATCGATGTTGCCTCATATTGAGCTCACTCTGGGTAAAGATCAATTTGAGACTTTTATGATCCGTCGCTAGGGTAAACTTGTTACCTAGCATGTAGTGTCTCCAAAGCTTGAGAGCATGGATGACAGCTAACAACTCCAGATCGTGGGTAGCATAATTCCTCTCATGGCTCTTCAGTTTTCTCAAAGAGTATTATATAGGATGACCTTCTTGCATAAGCACACATCCTAAAGCAAGTGTGCTAGCATCAGTTATCACTTCAAACTCCTTAGCAAGGTCCGGAAGTTTCAGGATAGGTGTTGATACCAAGCTTTGCTTTAGTTTATCAAAGCTAGATTGTTCAACAGTTGACCATACAATTGATGCTTGCTTCTTCAGTAGATCGGTCAGAGGTGCTGCAATCAAAGCATAGTTTTTGATAAAGACCCTGTACCATCGTGTCAGTCCAAGAAAACTATGTATTTCTTTGATAGTTTTTGGTGTTGGCCATTCCAAAACATCCATGGATCTATTGAGATTCCTTCTGCAGATACAATGAATCTTAGATATTCAATCTATCACTTGAAAAATGCACACTTCTTCTTCTTGGCATAAAGCTTGTGTGCCCTCATTGTTTCAAGGACAATGCGAAGCTGGGGTTCATGATCTTCTTCCTGTTTGGAGTAGACTAAGGTATTGTCAAAGAAGACGAGTACGAAGTCATCAATATAGGGCCTAAAGATATCCTGCATTAGCTTGTTGAAGGTGGCAGGAGCATTTGTCAGCCCGAATGACATGACTAGGAACTCAAAGTGTCCATATCTTGTGCTAAATGCCTTCTTTGGGATATCTTCTTCCTTGATCCTTATCTGATAGTATCCAGACGTGAGATCAATCTTGGAGAAGATCTTCGCACCTTGAAGACGGTCAAGAAGTTCATCTATTCTTGGAATGGGATATTTGTTCTTAATGGTTGATTGATTCAACCCTCTGTAGTCAATACATAACCGAAGCGTTTCATCTTTCTTCTTCTGGAATAGCACTGGAGCTCCCCATGGCAAACTGCTAGGACAGATGTAGCCATGGTCTAACAGTTGCTTGAGTTGCTCCTTTAGCTCAATCGCTTTCGGGATGGACATCCTATATGGTCTCTTTGCAATTGGTACAGCTCTCGGCGCTAGCTTGATTTCGTGATGGACTTCCCTTTGAGGAGGAAGTTCTGTTAGCTCTTCAGGAAATACGTCTGCGTATTCCTTTAGCCATGAAGGTTCTTCCCGAGACTCCTGATTCTGATCTAGCTTATTTAGCTTAATCAAATAGACAACTAGCCCCTTTCTAACTCCTTTTATTATCCGAGATGCTTTGGCAAGTTAGAATTTTGGCTTCCCAGTCTCTCCTTGAGTTGTGACCAATTTCCCATCAGAATTTCGAAAGGAAACTTGGCCCTTTCCATAGTGAATGTGGGCATCATTAGGTTTAAGCCAATCCATTTCGAGCAAACACTCATGGATACCTAGGTTTATAACCTTGAATCTGACCGAAGTCGACTTTCCACCCAGTAGGAATTCCACCTTAGTAGTTTGCCTGGTACAAATGATCTCACGACCATTTGCTAATTCCACAAGTAAGGTAGATGCATCTTTTGTGTATATTCCTAATCTTTTTGCACAAACTGGTGAAATGAAGGAATGCGTACTGCCACAATCAATCAAGGTTCTGAAGCTCTTACCTTGATAATTTGATGGAGTCTGAATCACCGAGAATTTGCGATTCGGACCTTTCTTGTGAAGAGCGGCATGAACTGTTGCCCTCTTAAAGTCAGCTTCCATGGTTGCATCTTCTTCATCATACAGTTCCTTGTTGGCAACACTGGCGGTTCTTCCTCTGGCCCTGACGGCGGCTCCTTGGCCATGGACAGTTCCTTGGAATGGTCCTTGAAATTGTCCTTTGTTAAGCTTGGGACACTGCCTTTTAAAATGATCGAGCTCATTGCAATGGAAGCAACGGAGATTGCGGCCATTACCTTAGGTAGGAATGAAATTATTGACAGTGTTGGTCCTGGCTTTCTTCCTTTGTCCCTGCGTTCTCTTAGCCTGGGACCTATACACTCCCTTGTTCTGATCCTTGTATGACCAAGTCTTGTTATTTCTTGGCCTGGTCTTCACCTCCTGTATTATGGGCACAACTTGAATGAGCGCATCTTGAAGGTCTGTTGGGTGCATTGCTTCCATGCGGGTGTTTATAGGTGGGTTTAGTCCAGCACAAAACTTTGATACCTGTTGTGTCATATCCATTTGTGGCGCATACTTCAAAAGAGAGACGAATTTTGAATAGTATGCATCAAGAGATAAACCAAGCTGTTTCAGCTCATAGAACTTGTTTATCTTCTGCGTGTGGTAGGTAGATGGTAGATATCTTCCTTGCATAGCTCTCTTAAGCTTCTCCCAAGTAACTGACCCTTTTGAGATCCCTTGGTCTCTGCACCATTGCTTCTACCAAAGTCTTGCCTCGCCGGTGAGTTTCAGTTTGGCGAGCATCACTTGGTTAGCGGGTGCAGTACCTATTGCTTAGAAGTAATCCTCTATGGATTCGATCCAGATCTAACATCAGTTGGGACAGTCCTTGCTTTGCCGTCAAATTCTGGTGGCTTGATTTGCTTGAGAAGAAACTTGTTCTCCTGAATCACGGCCGTGCTTGGTGTTTGTAGGGGTCAGACTAGGAATTTGCACTTGAGGTTGTGCCTGCTGGGCAATGAGATTCTTTATGTTAAAAACTTGCTAAGCGTTTCTCACATTACATTAACATGTCCAATTCAGCTTTTAGCCAAGTGACCTAATCAC
Organism: Lygodium microphyllum; assembly: GCF_053477565.2. Classification (NCBI taxonomy): domain Eukaryota; kingdom Viridiplantae; phylum Streptophyta; class Polypodiopsida; order Schizaeales; family Lygodiaceae; genus Lygodium; species Lygodium microphyllum. Next base: position 121,606,929 of record NC_141149.1, on the reverse strand, counting down.
TTAACTTCTTTACCAACCTTACAGCCATGACAAACATTGATAAAAAAAGTCTATTCCATTCATGTGGGCATAGCCCTTTCGAATAAAATTATTTTTGGGAAGATGGAACAAGCTGATACATTAAGTCGAGGAGAATAAGATTGTGTTACATTCAGCTACAAGAACTGAGTAATAGTATGGATTGGGGTCATGGATTTTCAGGAATCGATAGGTCATTGGAAGACTAGGGAATCCTTTCCTTTGATATATGTTCTTTTCATAACGCCCCAACACCTTGATTCTATCGGCAGGGATTGGTCGTTCCCACTTAGGACTGACCTGAATCAGGGTTTTCCTAATGGTCAAGTTTTTAGAGGGTAACTAGCGTCGAACCCCAGGTGAATTACTTTACGCAGAAATGTTAGGGTCGAAGCGGATTCATGCTGCACTTGGTTCAAGGAGAATGGGAAACGAGAGGGATGCAAAGCTCGACCTCTCTACTCGTAAGGCATAGTCCCATTCTGTTCCCCTAAAACAACATAAATCGGGACTCTAGTACTCTAGATTCTAGGTCATCGTTCCTTGCTGTCAATTTCTTTCGAAAAAAGTTCTCGGCCAACCGGAACCACCCTTCTATAGGACAGACCCATGGTCACATCCACGAACTTTCCTCAGGGTTGCTTTAGTTATCTAATTACCTACCACATTTAGTCTGACACGCAAAAACAACTTCCTTAATTAGCTAATTAATCACCGATTCCTTCACGTAATCTTAGCACTGACATAGAAAAATAGTGTCAAACAAGTTCCTTTTCAATAATTGATCTTATTTATCAGTCTTTGGAATACATCATATAATCCAACCCGAAGGCTAATCCATAATCCACCCGAAGGCAATTCCATAATCCACTCAAAGGCAATCCATAATCCGCCCAAAGGCAATCCAAGGGATTACTAATCCAAGTTTTCGCCCGTAGACTAATATGCGGGCCTCGAGATCCAATCCTGAGTCACGTCGGCCTCTTATGCAAGACCCGCAGGCAAGGGATTCACGGCCAGAGTCCCCTGGCACCCAAGCGTCCTCCTGCTCCAAGTAGCACCCATGGAGAGACCTCTCATGGTGGGTTCGGTCCATGTACCCGATGCGGCTAACAACCCCCTTGGATAGGGTCAGGCAGATAGTCGGGGGTAACTGAAGCTGCCTCTCCCTCCAGGCCTTCAACCTGAAGCATTAGTTATTGTTCTAGCATTAGATTCTTCGAGCAAGAAGAACAAACAGTGCTCCTAACTATACAAACACAAACAATCCAGTGGTCGTTTGTTTGGCCAACTGCTAAGGTGTGAATCCTTCTCTCCGAACGCATCCAGCATTCGATCCAGAATCAATTGTGACTTGGCAAGATCCCCAAGGGTTTCGTTGCTTATTTGCCCTTTTATCCTTGGGTTAGGGTTTATACCTTGTTAACCCAAATTAACAAACACCTTAGCTTCCTTATATTAAGGTCAATTGCTTGCCAGGCAATCCATAGTTACCCTATCTTGGCAACTCAGCCTCACAGAAGGGTGATGTAGCAGGATGCCTACTCATCCTCTTGCAAATTAAACTTGTACTTAGAACCTATCAACCCTTGTTCTAAAGAGTGGCAAATCTATCTTGTGACTTAAACACAAAGCCATGTGACATTGCAACTTGTTGTATGAGACAAGTGTCACACCTAACTTGTGGGATCGTTTCTCCCATCAAACGACGTTCCTTGGTCAAGAAATACGTTTGGCCAAGATGTAGGGTTTGGGATGTCCTCTTGACCCAACCCAACCCTAACCTTACTAGGCCGACAACGTTTGGCCCTAGAGTTCCTAAACTCAATTGGAAGTCTAGTATTAGGCCAATTTACCCTAGGGTAAAAACCCTAGATCGTTATTGTATGGGCGTCTAACTAACCCTAACATTCCGTGAATGTGGGTAGGACCTTTGAGGTTGGAATTATCAAGTCGATTTTTCCAAGTGCAATACTAAGTAGAATTTTAACGCGGTTTAGCTCTACCTAGTGCATTGAAGTGGTCGTCATTTGAGTTTCACCCTTACAACGAATTACCTAATTGATCTAATTGTCTTGCGACAAGAGGTGATCTTTCCTTAGAAGAGATGCAAATCCTTTTCCTAAGAGATGTAAATAATTGCAAGACATAACATTCCATGCAAATATGCGATTCATAGACTTTTCCTTCTATGCAGCTAAAAGATTTCAATGATCATTTCTTTTCCCTTGCGCTAAAACTATAATGATGCAACGGAACCAAGCTTTAATGATTGACAATTTAGGGCTAACTCGTATAAAACCTACGTTGAATTTCATCAAGAACTATGTTCATAACCCTTCGCTTAATGCATTGAATTCAAGCTTTAATATGAAATTTCATCCATTCCCAAATCCAACTTCGATAAACGAAGTCCATGCATGAATGACATGGGACCATTATTGTTTTAATTTGTTCTTCAGCATTTAGCCAACCTAGGATGCAATTTTCACCACATGCGATTTGCAAGGTACATAAATCCTTTCATGCAATGCAACTACTTGGATGCCAATGATTAACTTATACGAATCACAACTAGGAAATTATTGCCTAGATGCATTATGCACCATTTCTTTTTGCGAGGAAACCAAGGATGCATTTAGACAAATCCACTGTATAACCTATGCAATATGCGTTTGGGATTGCAACTTGGAAGTGCAAGCATTTTTCAAAGGCATGACATGCACTAACTTTGTAAACGAATGGATAATTGCGTTTAAAATTTCCAAATGTATTTAACTCGACTACGTGTATTAAAGACATGCTTAAATGCATTCTTTCCATGGGACATCAATTTCTATTAACCTGGGCATTGAAGTTCGGGGTCTTATCCACACGTGAACTCGGAGTAGAAGCTCTCGCACCTGTGCTGCCTGGCGTCTTTAGCTTCGGAGCCATCTATGCAATGTATTTTGACGCAGCAACTCCTCCCCTTGATTTCTTGCGTGTCCCAAAGTGTCACAATCTGCGATCTCCTCTCCCGCGCATGATGCGGTCCTTGGAGTCTTGGCTTTAAAGTTCCCGGGGAAGGCACGGGGGAACGGGACTTTAGGAAGCTTAAAATTAGAAGCTTCTAAAGAAGCTTCTATGCTTTTGTCTTTGACAGAAAACACGGAGAAAAACGTGATGATGGGGAGGATGGAGAGGATGACGAAGATGATGAGGGTGATGATAATGATGATGGCGATGGGATGGCATAGGCGGCAGTAGGCCAGCGTGGCGGCTAGGGCGGTGGTGTTTATGGGCTGGCGATATCACGACATCCATGACCTGCTCTCACTCCTCCCTCCCTCATGCTTGAGAGGGGGGAGGTCTTATAGGATAAGGGGGGGGGGGAGATAGCCACCCACGGGGCTTCACATGCCTCCTCCCTCCCCCATGCACTCCACCACTTACACCACTCCTCTCACACTCCCTCTCCCCTTGCCATGCATTGGCTGAGGGGAGGGGTTAATAATAAAAAATATTTGCACAAAATTTAACCATTATCCATTTATCTTTTCGCCGAGAAGGGTGTTCCCGTGCGGCTTGTGGTCTTCAAGCCACGGCCTCTTTTGCACGTCATGGAGCTGGAATTTTTCAATGCACGTGGAGGGCACTCTTCGCCACAAACATTTATCAATGCATGAGATTATTTTGAACCACTTTTTAGTGCGTCGTGTGCGGGGTCATTAATATTTGGTACGAAAATATTACAATGATCGACCTCTGGACAAAGGAATCCCAATCCCTGTAATCGTTGAGCATACACCTAAAGTGCGGTGAAGTGAGCAGGTGATCACTATCGCATTCATTTTAAGCAATGAAAATTTAGTTTGCAATTCATTGTTAATTTTAGAGGGGAAAGGGAGCTAAGGGAGGGGTGGGGGGGGAAGGGGGGAATGAGGTGGGAATGGGGGGGAATGGGGGTTTAGCAAGGGGAAAAAGAAAGGGGGGGAATGGGGGTTTGGAAGGGGGGGAGGGAAAGGGAAGTGGGGTGGCGGGATGGGGGGGTTGGGATGGGGTGTGGGTGGGGTGGCGGGCAGGATGGGGGGGACGGGATGTGCGGTGGCGGGTACGATGGGGGGGATGGGGTGTGGGTGGGGTGGCGGGTGGCGCAAAGAGCAAGCCGGCAGCGGCACAACGACGACAACGGTGACAGAGGACCAACAGGCAGCGACGACGACGGGTGGGGTGGTGGGGGGACGCAAAGAGGAAGTGGGCGGCATCATAGCGATGATAGCAGTGGAGGCAGCTGTCGCTGCCCGCTAGTCCTCCGCCGCCCCGTTGTCCTCACTGTGCCGTCGCCTGCTTCTTTGCGCCACCTGCCACCCCACCCACATCCCACACCCCATCCTTGCGGTGCCATCGCTGCCCGCTAGTCCTCTGCCAACAATTGATGTCGTCACCGTGCTGTCACCCACTTTCTCTTTGCGCCACCCGCCACCCCACCCATAACCCACACCCGATCCCCCCCAACCCCCTGTCTCGCCATAGTGCAATGCCCAAAGGGGGAAGGGTGGGTCGACTGTGATTGTTAGGATCCCTAGGGAGGGAAGTACTTCTTCAAGAAATAGCCATTGATAAGGAAAGGATCATTAGAGGCATCAATGGCCTACACTTAGATAGAGCCATTAGGGTTGACAATAAGTACCTTATAGGGTTCCATCCATCATTGTTGAAGCTTGCCAGGAAACTTGCCAAATCGCGAATCATAGGCTAGGACAAGGACCTTCCTTGAACTCCTTGTGCTTGATGAAGCTGTCATGATAGGCCTTTCATTGGGATTGGATGGCTTCCATGCATTGTAGAGCCATCTTGCGAGTCTAGACTTTCCAAGTGCAGGAGACGGCATTGTAGGGACTCGTCATCTCCCAAGTGCTCCTTGATAGCCACTCATAGGGAGGGCAAATCCAATTAACAGGAAAAACGGCTTATGCACTATACACCAGTTGGAAGGGTGTCTGTCCTATAGTTGCCTTATAGGAGGTTCTGTATACCCAGAGGGCCTTTGTAAGTCGATCATCCCAATCACGGTGATGTGTGCAATCATCCTTGTCAGGATTGAGCAGAGGATGCGATTGGTGACTTCAACTTGGCCATTGGCTCTGGGGTCATAGGGGGTGGACTTGCGAAGGTGAATCTTATGCAACTTTGTGAGTTCTTCCATGACCTTATTAATGAAATGAGTGCTTCTATCACTTACCAGCTCTAGGGGACTGCCAAAATGGGTGATGATATTTTCGTACAGGAACAAGGCCATGCTATTTCCATCATCCCACTTCAAAGCTTTAGCTTCACACCACTTGGTGACATAATCTGTACATATCAGGATGCATCTATTTTGCTTCCGTTTGGTGGGGGATCGATTGGACGTACGAAGTCAATGCCCCACTTCTCAAATGACTTCAAGGGAAGGATAGGTTGTAGTGGCATGGCATTGGTCTTGGTGGGTTTCGCCATCCGTTGACATGCATCACATCGCTTACAATAGTCATAGGCCTTGTTATGGAGGGTCGGCCACCACTAGTATCTTGCTAGCAGAGCCTTTCTAGCTATTGCTTCTCCTGCAAAGTGGCCTCCACATGGCTCATCATGGCAAGCCTTTAGAACAATCCCAATCTCGTCTCTTGCAACACATCTTCTGAGCACTTTATCTTTGCCTTTCTTGTACAGTGCACCGCATAACAAGGTGCAGGGGGCTGATTCTAACACAAGCTTCTTCCCATAATAAGGTGCAAGGGACTGATTCTAACACAAGCTTCTTCCTTTCTTGACTAGAGATGCCATGAGGACACTGTTGGGTTGCCAGTAGGTGGGCGATGTCTGCATACTAGTGGGTGACAATTTCTACCAGGAACAGGGAAGCATCAGGTAGGTTTGGATCATCCTGCTCCTCATCTGCATTCTGCGGGATAGCGATAGATGATTAGCTAGAACATGGGAGCGACCAAGTTTGGTGATTACCTCAAAGTCAAACTTCTAGAATAGAAGGAGCCATCTCATCATTCTTCCCTTTACATATGCTTTGATCATTAGGAAGGACAAGGCCTCATGATCCACATAAAATTTAAAACAAGTTGATATGGCAGGTAGTAGTGAAACTTCTCTAGGAAAAACACCATTGCCAAACACTCTAGCTCTGTCACTATATAGTTTCGCTCTCTGTCAGTGACCTTTTTTCTTGAGTAATAAATAAGTTGATCCAACTTCGAGGATCCCTTTTGGCATAGGACTACACCTAAGCCTTCAACTGATGCATCAGTGTGTACATGGAACTCTTTCATCCAATCAAGAGGTTGCAGGATGGGTGCCTCAATCAGACACTGCTTTAGAGTGCTGAAGGTTTTGTCACATTCTTCTGTCCAAATAAACTCCGCATCTTTCCTTTGAAGCTTATCCAGTGGGATTTCTTTGTTGCAAAATGGGCTATGGACCTTCTATAGTAGCCCACATCGCCTAGATATCCCCTCAATTGTTTGAGGTTGGTTGGTGCTATTAAGGCTCGATCTTCTCAATCCTTGTAGGGTCTATTGATATCCCTTGTGCATAGACAATGTGGCCCAAAAGAACATCTGATGAGACACCAAAGACAAATTTGTCGGGGTTGAGGGAGATCCCATACTCCCGTGGCATCGATCAAAGCATTGCTCCAAATGTCCCCAATGTTTAAGGATCAATCTGTAAAGACAAAAGTCATCCTGATATACCTCAATAAAGTCGTGTAGATGAGTTTGGAATGTGGCCATCATGACTCTTTGGAAGGTAGCAGGGGCGTTGTAGAGCCCAAACGGCATAACATTGTAAGCATAGGTCCCCCATTCTGTGGTGAAGGTTGTTTTGGACTGATCTTCTTCTACTATCTGCACTTGGTTGTATCCACTGAAGCCATCTAACAAGGAATAAAGCTCATGTCCTGCAACTCTATTTTGGAATTCAATTTGTGGAAATCCACACACATGCGAAGCTTCCCATTCTTCTTGGGTACGACCACGATGGGTGAAACCCATTCAATATTAGCCATTGGATGATAGATGAACTCGGCTTCCCAAAGCTTTAATAGCTCTACTTTCACCAAGGTGGAGTAATTTGGATTCATGCGCCTTTGTCATTGTCGTACTGGCTTAGGATTAGGCTCTAAGTCAATGTGATGCTAACATATTGTAGGATCAATCCCTTTTAGGTCTTTATAGGACCATGCAAACATGTCTAAATTCTCTTTCAATAAGTTGTACAAGATCGACAACTCCCCTTCTGGTAGGCTGCTACCCACCTTCAAGTGGCATTCAGTGCCATCTGCATCCACAAAGCTTAAGTTCCCTTCACCTTCCACTTTGTAAATGAAGGTCCCATGGACTGCTTTTGGGTACAGATTCGACTCCTTCAAGGGGGTGGTGTCTTCTTCTGATGTCCCATTAAACTCAACTTCTTGTTCAGTGAGGACTTGGGTTGCTCCTTGGGATGCTGAAATGGTATCACGGCTATCTCAGATTTGGTTTGGGTATTAATTACCTTGGAGCTCGAGGACTCCTCTTCTGAGGATGCATCAAAGAACGTCACATAATAGGAACTTTCTATGTTCTGTTTGAGTTGCAGGGCTAGGGGTTGTTGGCAAGGTGCATCGTCATCATCTTCTTTAAGGAAGGGTAACTTTGGATGACAAGAGACTCTGCTGAAGGAAGGCCTATTCTTTTTATTCCATTTCTTATAAAGGCTTTGCCCATGATGTGACTCATTAATCAATTCAAAAGATACCATAATCATTCTGTCCAACATCATGAAGTTTTTTTCTTCTGAGGCTTCTGGGACTCCCTCTTTATCCATGCCTTCTTAAGATGGAATAGATTCTTTTGTCTCACTTTCATAATCTTCTTCTTCAGGTTCATCATCGTCCTCTTCAAGCTTTGACTCTACCTCCTGTAGGAGCTTTGTAAGAGAAGAACATGTTCTTTGCTTTGTCTTCTGCCTCTATCTTTGGCTCTACTTTGGCCATGTAGCAGGGAGAGCAATATATCCATGCTTCTATCTCAATGTCAATAGTGATTTCAAAAGTCGAGCATGTTGAGATGGCAAGCTCAACACGTGCGGACATTGATGATGGACCGCCTGGCTAGATGGGTCCGCACGTCTACACTTAGCACGTTAGTGGTCATTATGATATTCACATGGCCACTGACTTATCAGTTATTATATTTAGTTTGTTACACCTACCTATAGCTGGCAAAGACATAGCACTAGTCGATTAGTGTAGTCGGTTATGCACTGTTTAACTAAGTAGGCCACTTTCTTTTATGTTGTATCTTATCTATACTTTGTGTACATTGTATAGTGCGTGGAAGAAGAAGAAGAAACCAGCAAGAAAACGTTTTGGCCTCCATCTCTTTTCTTGTGTAGGGCTTTCCCGCAATTATTTTGGGCGTCTGAGGCCGTTTCAGGCACTGTTTTAGAGCTACAAGGTTGCGGATAGCAGTTTTAGGGTATGCTGTGATTTCAGCTCTATTGACCGAAAGTGGACACAGATTGCGAATCTGTACTTTTTGAGGAGTTTGCATGAAGCAAACATAAGGTTTATCTATAAACAGGTTGCAGATTACATGTACTATTGAGCAATCAGTGAAAAAGGTTGCTTGGTGTATTGCTGTGCACGTGTTGTGAAAGATTATAGAAGATTAGGTTGCTGTGTTATATCCTTGTTTGTGATAATGGCAGAGAACAGTGGAAATACCATTATTGAGAAGTTCGACAAGAACAACTACCCTTCATGGAAGTTCCGTGTGACGAACTTCCTCATTGGAAAGAGCCTTTATGAATTTGTTTCAGGTGAAGAAAAGGAGCCAAAGCAGGATATCCCTCCGACTGCAGATGAGTTAAAAGCATGAAAAGAGTGGAATGCGAAAGACAAAAAGGTGATGTACTGGCTATTTGTAGTCATTGATAATACTATGCTGGGACATATCAGGAATGTAGAAACTTCACATGCACCTTGGATAATTTTTGAGAGTATGTTTTCGGTAAATACAAAGGCATGAAAGATTCAACTCAAGCAAGAGTTGAATGCCTTGAAGAAAGGGAAAATATCTGTCAATGAGTATGTGTTGAAGGTGAGGGGCATTGTAGATGCTTTAGTAGCGATTGATACAATGCCAAATGATAATGATTTGGTTTCATCCACTCTGAGTGGCCTTAACAATGAGAAGGTATGGAAATCATTTGTTACCTCAGTATATATACATAAGCCATTTCCAAATTTTGATGAGCTGATCTCTCTCATGATTACTGAAGAGATCAATATGCAGGGTGATTCGTTTGAAAGAAATGGTGAACTGGTCCAAGAATTTTACTCGAGTTCAGGAAGGGGACGTGGTAGTTCCTCTTCGAGAGGCTATGGTATGGGACGTGTTGGCGATAACCAGCAAAACAGGTTCAATCAACAGTTTGGTGAAATGTAGGTTTCTGGAGGCAAAGGAAACTTTAGAGGCAAGGGAGCTCTAGAGGAAGAGGTGGATGACAGAATAGAGGTTCTGGGAATTCTGCTATTGTTTGCCATTATTGTGGCAAAACATGCCATATTGCAGCCCATTGCTATGCAAAGAAGGATGATATTCACAGTGGTAAATTGCAGTAAGGAAACTATGCATCGTCTTCACGATAGAATGAAGACAAAAATGAGCGTTTGTTTGTTATGCAGCATATGATGAATGCAGTTACAGGAAAGGGGACACATGATGATGTATGGTATGTTGATTCAGGTGCATCTAATCATATGACCAGTCATGTTGAAAGGTTTGGAGAGATGCAGGACTTACAAAACCTAGGTTATGTGCAGATGGGTGATGATTCATGCCACCCAATTTCACACATTGGAAAGGTTCCCTTGTCCTATGATGGCCAGACAAAGAGTCTGACAGATGTATTACATGTGCCATCAATTACAAAGAATCTAGTGTCTGTTGGCCAAATGGTAGAGTAGGGGTTGCAGGTCCGATTCAATGCAAAAGGTTGTTTTGTAGAAGACTTTAATGATAAGTGCAGGTTGGTCGTAAAAGAAAGTAGAGTTGGCCGAATGTTCACTTTAGATGCTGGAATTCCTGCAATGGATATTGCTATGTATGCTAAAGGAAAATGAGTAGTTGCAGATATTGAATATGCGATATTGTGGGCATTTGTTGGTATGGGTAGGGGACAATCCTTGGGACTGTATTTGGTGAATACATCATTCCAGGCATCAGAGGAGGTGGGACTCCTCATCTTGAATTCATCGCCAATCTAGCTTCCAGTTCATCGTACAGTCTTGCACCTTCTATTATTGTAGCTTGCAATGTGGCTGGTCTTTGCAGCTCCACAAACTTACGAACTTCAAGTTGTAATCCTTTGAGGAAGACTCCCTTTTGAATGCCATCATCTAGATTATGGTTGGTCCATCTCTTTAGTATGGACTCCATTTTAGAGACATATGATTCCACTCGTTCTCCAATAGATTGACTTAAGTTCATGAATTCCTCTCGCATCTGCTCTTCAAAACCTTCACGCTTGAATTTGGTGAGAAAGGTCACCTTCAATTGGTCCCATGTGCCAAAAGTTCATGCTGCTTGTCTCTCATACCATTGAAATGCCATGCCCTTGAAAGTGGTGGAGAATATTGCCAACTAATGCTTTGGGGTTTTGGCATTATTAGCCACACATGCTACCATAAATTCTGCTACATGAAAATCAGGGTCTTCATTGCACTCTCCCTTAAGAATTGGCAATGGGACTACATTCACTGGCCTATCGTCAACATTTCCAAGACGGATCTAGCTAGAAAGGGGACCTCTAGGAGGGGGAGGAAGGGCTTGCTAGGCCATTGGGAATTTTGTAAAATTATCTTACTGTTGAGCATCTATGAATAGGTCCCAGCTCTTTTCCACAACTCCCGAAGCTTCTTGACTATCTCCCACTTGATGATGTCTGAAAATTCTTCAATAATGGCCAAATCCTCCATTGATACTCATTCTCTCTGTTCTACTCTTCAGTTTTTGGGAGGAACTTTGCTATTGTGATGCAAGTTTTTGTAGCTTCAGAAGGTAGTGGAAATAGACCATCACAGAGGGACCACATCAGAATGGCATTGTGCTTTCTCCATTGGGGGATGAATCTTTTGTAGAATGTGGCATTGGCAATGAAAGCTTCCAATTCTTCAATAGTGACAACAACTTTACTCTCCATTTCTTTTCTTTCTCTTCAACAATGCCACTTCTTCCATTTTCAGCCTCTGTTTGTGCATATTGATGGGCAGTTTTTCCCAGCTGCACACAAAAAACATGGAGCTCCAAGAGAGACACCAAGGAAAAGGGTTTTCTACTGCAAGAAAATCTATCTTATATCATCAACAAGCTTTTTTTAAATTCTTTATGTGATCAAAACAAGGAAAAAGAACACCATAATAAAAAATCTTCACGCTGCATTATAGAAACAATCTTCCACGATTTTATTCTTCACAAAATTGATATTGCTCTTCATATTCTTCATATTTTTCATTGATAGACAAAGAGAACAAAATAGAAACACCAGTTTAAATGGAAATAATCACACATAGCATTCATCTTCAATGTCTTCATAGTTCTCTCTCTCAATCTTTCATAGAAAGATACATTGTTTTGCATAGAATTGACTATCTTTTGCATATGATCTCTCTCACACTAATTCACTCTCAATAGTACATCAAAACCTCACTAAAATACTCAATAATATCTCACAATAATCCTCTCTTGGTCGTGAAGACACCTCTCAAAAGGTGTGTCTGATATGAAAAGTCACCAGAGCCACTACAATGTCTCTTCACAACTCACTACTATCACTTCACTTCAGCCTTCACTTGAGTCTTCAGTAGCTACTTCTTTGACTTCTTCAAGCTCTTTTGAACTTGTATTCACCTCTTTACAAGGCTAGAAAATTTTTCCAAAAGCATACATACACTCCACACAACACATACAGAAGATCTACAGAAGGTTTACAGAAGCTCACATAAGATCAATAGAAGATTTCACAGAAGGTCAACAGAAAGCATCAAAACCACATAATTCATACCAAAACCATTCAAAACCATAAAAAACTATTCAATGATCTTACAAACAATATCAAACATCAACAATCATCACTCTATCCCTCCATACAGAAAGAAAACAAAACCAAACATTAGCTTAAAACAGAACCCAACATAACCAAATAGAACCTATCAAAATGTCAATAGATCATCATAAAACTCATATCTCAACTCAAAAACACCATGAACTTATCAAAACCATTCCATCATATCCAAAAAACTCTCAAACCACTTCTGAACCAATCAATCACCATACAAATTCAACCATTCAGCCCAAAAAACAACAAAAATCAGCCCAAAAAACCATAGCACTTCAACAGTCAACAGTTTGCTTTGCTGTTTAGGGGATATCACAAGCATACTTGTGCTATTAAACCCTTTAACTTTTAGAATAAATGCGTCCTATATATAAAGTGCATTGTAAAAATAGTATTTCAACATATATTCAGCACTCATGACCCTTGCCCTCCCTACCAATTAATGTTATACTTGCAATGGTAGGTGTAGAGAATATTTTCATGTTTAAAAAGTAATAAATCATGCACTATAACATGAAAATAGAGCCAAGTTGAGTCTAAACCTCATGCCTTAGGCCCACCATACATCCACAAACACATTTATAGTTTTCTATAAATTTTTAGCACATAAATTCTATTTTTTCCATATAAAATCTATTTTTCTTGATTTTATCTATTTATTTATTAATAATTATTATTAATTTTTTATTTTTTGATTCAACCTGATTAGGATTATTGAGATTCACCACATCTTTCATTTCATCCCATGAGAACATGATTTTTCCACTTGAAACAAAAAAACTCTTATTTTTCCACCTAAATACCGTATTTTGGGCTTTAAATTATCAATAACGACCATATTTAACAACAAGTTCTACATATTATCACTCACAACCCTCAAAGACATGTCAAATAAGGTTCATACAAATTTTCATACCATATGCACTTCATTTGGACCATAAAATGTCAAAAACAAGCAAATTTTCTTCATAAAATGGACATATCGCTAAATTGGTATTACGAGTCACAAAAATTGAATGCATGGACATACATCAAACCTGCCATCAATCTCTACATAATGTTGGACATCACTTCTCAACGTCCTTTCAATATTGCATCACTTTGGTGCATGTTGGACAAGCATTCTTCATCCCGTTCTTCTCTTTCTATTTCCCACATGTGTAATATCTCCGCTCAATAAAAGTTAGTTGGTTGGTTCGAAAGTTAGCTAGTCAGTTAATAAGTTAGTAAGATTACTAACTAAAGACTAACTAAGGTAAAAACTAACTGACATTAATTATTAATAATTTTTATTTAATTTAAAATATTTTATTTAGAAAAATCAAGAGTCGTAAATTCGATATTTTTCTCGGATTGGCAAGGACTGTAGCCACCCTTCACGTAACTTACAATGTGAACAAGACTTATGAGTTATATTAATCACTAGGTTAATGTGTATAGTTTGGATGGTCCAAAAATATTAGATTTTGGGCAAAACTGGTATATTTTAGATACTTTAGATATTATCCTAAAAACATTAGATTTATGATCTGAGCATTAGATCACTGATCTTTCCAAGATTCCCCTCCACAAAGAGCTCCACTTCTCAACCATAAGCCCTCTTCTCTAATTCACTATAAATATGAGGCATGGGAGATGTATAAAGAAGGATAAGGAGACCCCGAGAGGCTACGAGAGAGAAAGAGAAAGAAAGAAGAATACTCCTTCAAGAGGCTGTGAGAAGCTAGAGAGAGAGAGAGAGAGAGAGAGAGAGAGAGAGAGAGAGAGAGAGAGAGAGAGAGAGAGAGAGAGAGAGAGAGAGAGAGAGAGAGAGAGAGAGGAGTCACCTCGAGAGGCTGCAAGAGGAAGAGAATTAGCTCAATTCCCTCTATCTCGATCCTCGACTTAACCATCTTCTCTTATGCTCTCCCATCTTGAATCTATTCCACCTTCTTAATCTCTTGAGTCTACTTGCGGACGATGGTCTCCAAGCGAAGAAAGTCGCGTGCGGATGACAATCCTACAACCAGCAACAAGGCTTCGGGCAAAGGCATCACTATCAATCCAACTGCAGTTCCAGTCGTAAGTAATGTATTTTCAAATTGATAGATGCTTGCTTTGATTCTCGTATGAGATACGTTAGGCCCCATACTACGATGCACAAGTATAGGTTATGGGAAAGGATAAATTTCATCTCACCTACTCGAAAGAGGGAGTTTGTGAAGTGCATATATTAAGGGAAGATAATTACACCTAGTTGCATATGACTTATTTTCTAGTAGAGCAATTACAAGGAAGAATTAGTCAAGTGTTATGAATGGCATAGTCGCCAAAAGAATGACATTAAAAGATTTGTGCATACAAGTGCTAGATTAAAGTATAGTCAAGGGTTACAAATAGCATAATTACTAAAAGAATTTGACATCGAGAATCATGAATAGAAAGTACTAGTTTAAAGTTTAGATACTTCAAAAGTACTTAGCTTAAGAGTCCAAATATTAAGAAAAACTAGATTCTAGCTCAATGCAAGGCCTGTTGGAGTCTAATTACTTGAGATCATCTCGCACTTATCTTATTAAGTATTCACATGTTATGCCTATAACATGTTTGATATATAAGGACAATTTTCTAGTTGCCTCATGACTTGCCTAAAGCTAGTACAAGAAATTAATCATAAGGGTTAAAATCTAAGATGTCTTGAGATCCGTCGGATAAGATGACTTTTGCCAATCCAAATTCAGGGTTGGGTTATTAATCAAGATGTGACCTATAGAACTTACATCATGAATAGTGTTTGAATCTAGCCGAAGGAAGGAAGTGTTAAGAAACATTTTTGCATAGTATTGCTCTTAGATCCCAAGGGGGAGAGCAAATATAGGATGGAAATGTTATATCGTCTATTCTTACATTGGTTGGAAAGAATGCAATTGGTTTTGTTGATTGATTAAACAACATCTTGAATGCTTTTATATTCAACTGGTTGTTAGTTGTTGTTTGGATGATTATTCCAAGCGCTTGTGATTTATGGTAAATGCATGGCAAGGGTCTGTGATGACAAGTCGCCATGGGAATAAATTAATGTTTTCTTGGAAAATGATATTAGGGCTGAATGCCTTGTTTGTGCTTGATTCTTAAAGGATTTAATTAAGGAAGGATATATTGCACGGGTGGATCACCTCCATGATCGCACGACATATTAACCTAAGAGGGCACTACTCAATTCATGGGCCGAAGGTCGAGTGGTGAAAAGGCCAACCACGGGAATAATGTTTCGCTCCTAGACATCTTGCGGGTCAGTTGGAGCTCTGGACACCCCTTGCTAGGTCTAGAATGGAGTTGAAGACCTCCGTGACCCCCAACAGTTGGGCATGTTGGGAGATCCTATTCTGGAGAAAGGATTGAGTTTGTGGTGCCATGTGAATTGGACCAGTTACTTCTGCAAGGCAGAAGGGATACTTCTGTTGGACAGAAGCGATACATAATTTCTCTTGTATGGGTGGGAGACAAAGATTAACTTGAAGATAAGTTAAGGAACTTGTTTGTCAATAGATTGCTTTGCTCTGTTTTCGTGTCTATGCTATAAGTTATGTGAACGAACCCTGTTCCCTAAAAGGCTTAATTAATGAAGCTGACTTTAAGTGTCACACATAAATGTGGTAGGACCTAATTAGAAAACTAAAGCTATTAAAGGAAGCGGGTGGGTGGAACCCTTGATGGGTCCATCCTATGGCAGGGTGGTCCCAGAAAGCTGGGAGGCTTCTCACAAGGTTTACCATCTTCAACCTTAGAAATTGTTAGGATAGAACCTCGATTCATGCCGTTTTAGGGGACCGGAATGGGACTATGCCCTATGGGTAGAGAGGTTGAGCAGTGCATCCCTCTTGTTTCCCATTCTCTTTGAACCAAGTGCGGCATGGGTCTACTTCAGATTGGGTATCTCTGCGTAAAGTAGAATGTCCAAAACTTGACGCTAGAATGCTATCAGGAGACCTTGACAACTAGGAACCCGAATTTCAGGTCGATCCTAGTGGGTTTGGTCGTGAACATTCCGTTGCGAGGCGAATTCGGGAAACCCTAGGAGACAAAACTTGGAATATTCCCTGGGAGTGCCGAGCAGCGACGCTTAGATTCATTTCTTGATAGACCGCTAAAAGAGTGCTTGGAAAGCAGATGGGCGGGCACCTCACAACATGAATGGTCTCTTGGAGGAGAGAGAAAGAATGATTTTTGGATTTCCTCTATAGCCCACCATTCTCTACATGGAGATAGGTGATTGAGAGTGAAAAATTGGAGAAGTTGGCTTGTGTGATTAGAGTAGTGGGTTGCTTTCAGGTCCCAACCCTTCCTTAATTAAGAATCACCATGCCACTCTCCCTCGACTCATGCCATTTCAAAAAATGCCTCCCCTCCCCCTTCCCATAATTGTTACTTTTTTTGTCATGGGGTGGGGTTTGACCAAGGGTCAAAGGCCACATCCTTTCAAATCTTGCCTTAATTTGACTCCCCCAAGTGTCTAGCATCTAGTTCCTCCTGCATTTGATACCCGATTCTAATTCAAAAAATTTTAATGCATCCATCTTTAAGTCATGAACTACAGGGAACTTGGCCTTCTTTGATCTGGCATTCAAAAAAATTATGAAAAATCCACAACCACTATGAAGGTCTATCTTTTAAAGCAATTTGAATTCCCATATTTAATGGCCACTTAAAATTTTCGGATCCGCATCTTTCGCTTTTGTTAAACTTTAAATTTCACCTTAAATTTGTGTCATTTGACACTTATCCATCATTTCCCTAGTGTTTAAAATTTTTATCTCATTGGAAACCACAAGATAGGGTGACTCAGCCCGTCGAATCTAATGAATTGATTTGCACATAAATAAACTATCAAAAGCATCCAATTGTTTCGAAGAAGAATATGCAGCAAAACATAAACACAGCTCTCACCCTATTGCATGACAGAATCAAGGCCTGAAACCCACAAGGGATAGGCTAAATAGAGCTTGAAAAAGATCTAGAGCTAGTCACTAACCAATTGCTCCAACACAGACATGCTGAAGAGAACTATCAAAGAAGTCATCCTAAGTGGTGGTTTGAACTACCTATCTATGTAAAACCTCATCTCTTTTGGTTGCTTTCAAGACTGGTGCTTTTACTTATTCTCGCTTTACATCCTCAAAGGATACTTGACATGGGTCACTCTAAACAAACTGACAGTTAAAGGACGATAGATTCATCAATGGTGGTAATGTCCTCTCTGCTAGTGCATTGATAAATGCTTGATAGTATTCCATTGATGATAGAAAACTATGTACTTCTTTAGGAGTACATACAGCTCCTCAAATAGTTCATCCCTTAGCTCAAAAGGCATATGCCTTACTTTTCATTGCATAGGGCGGCTACCTTCCTTCAAGGGAATGGTATGCATAGCTAAATTGGGAGGAACACCTCTTAGATCATCATAGATCTACATGAAGATGTCATAGAATTCTTGGATCAAGGACACGTAGTCCTTTATTTCTTTCAGACTGAGCATAGACCCTAATTTAATTGGTCGTGGGTCTTCCAATGTATTGAGATCCAGCTCTCGTATTCTATCTTGAGCTTCTATCGTCTCATTTAGAGTCATCTAGTAGACATCCTCTATAGTGGATCCTCTTTTGATTCATCACTTAACGAAGTACCACTACCAGATGGATCCTCTAATGCATCTAATTTTGGAGAAGATAAATGTACTCTCTCACTTTGAGGAAATTTAGGATATATATACATTATTACAGGTTGGGAACCTTTGCCAAAAATTAGATGACCAGTAGATATATTACCTTGATAGTTGGATTGTGAGATCCATGGCCTTCATAACAATACTTGATAGCTTGGTTGTCCTGCAAACCTGATAACCCTAAATTCCACAATGCATTTCATATTAGCAACAGTCACATGGACTTTGGTAATGCAACCTTCAGGTTGCCTTAAACTATCATTGGCCATTTGGAGAATTGTGGAGGCATCCTTTTGGATTTCCAATCCTAATCTTTCCATCAATTTTGAGCTCATAATGTTGATGGAGGATCCTGTGTCCACAATGGCATATTCTACTAATATGCAATCAACATATGTTGCTACCCTTGGGCTACCCTTGGGTAATGCTTTTCATTAGCATGTTCAAACTAATCATTTCTCTCACGAGCTATTCCCAAATGATCAATGATATACTTAGTGCAAAGAATCTTCTTGAACTCTTTACACACTCATGGAGATAACTTGATCAATTGCAAGAGATTCACATCAAGCTTTACCTCACAAAGAGAACTTGCTAAATCAAATTCATGATAGCTAGCAATGGTTCTCTTCTCTCACCAGACCATTCTTTCTCTTGGTCTCGCTAAACATGCTTTGGTGCCTCTTTCTTAGCTTTTACCTTCTTCTTTGGAAATACCTTATTGGGGTTGGCTTTGCCATCAACAGCTTTTAGAGGACACATGCTTCCACATTAGGGTTAAGGATTGCATTCCCTTATCATCTTATTTAGGGTTTATCTCAATAGGTTTCACATTATCCTCGTCACCTTCTTTAGCCTTCAGCCATCTTGTAATGGCCCGCAAATTGGAACCCTTAGTGGTATTAACATGCATAACTTCGATAAGACTGACATCACTACCACTGTTCAGCTCCTTTACAGTAGCTTTTCCTCTTTGTAGTATTTTTTTTGGTTCCTCATCTCGCTAAAGGTTGTTCCCTTGTGCTTGATGATTTATTGGACCTAGCTGCTTACTCCCTTGCTGAAGAGAGCTAATCTTACTACATCAAGTACTAGCTAAATGACTGCACTTTCCACATATATCACATTTGACATTAGGGTAGTTTTTTGAAAAGTATTGATCGCCACACCACTAACAACTGAATCTTGATGGACCACCCTCTTTAGGCATTGACTTACTATCAAGTTTTGTTGCTTCTTTAGGAAATTAACATCTATGGCTATTTGTCTATATTGTTCCATTATCATATCAATATATTGCTTCATCATGTCCTTGACCTCACCAAGAACATTTGATGCACTAGACTCATAACTGCTATTGTCTACTTGCCATTCAATTGGTCTAGCTAGTTGATTAGGAATCAATTGCTGCTGAGTACTTGGAATGCCATTAGGATTTATCATTTGGCTTCCATTGTTTAGTGGAGCCATCTAGCTAGCTATTGGCATTGTCACATTAGGAATTGGTAGCATGGGCACACTCTACACTATGCTTTCTCTTTCATTCAAATAGGTCATATGTACCCCTTGACTTCCATTAGTCAATTCCAAATTATTTCCAAGCCCTAGACTCGAATTCAAGTTTTCCCTATAGGTATAAGCCACTTGTAATCACGACTCTAGCTCCTATGCTCATGTAATTGCAGTATCAATGTTAACAAGAGCAACACTACTCAACTGCACCTGGATATTAACATCTAGCCCATGTAGAAAGTACTATAGTTGAGCAACAACAAGAGCTGGGATGGGAATATAGGTTTGCAATTTACAAAACACTTCTTTCAGTTTCTTGGCATACACTCGAATATTCTCGTGAGGTTCTTGACGTGTTACATTGAGAACACATAGCCAATACTAACCACCTCTTTTAGGGGAAAACTCTCTTTGGAAGGCCGCAAAAAATAGTTCAATTGTAGTTATGGTTCCCGCTTCTAGGCTGTGATACCATACCACAACTCTTCTTTCAGAGTTATATTAAAGAACATCATCAGATGTCCCTCATCTTGAATTCGACAGTTGAATATTAATTTTTGAAACTTGCTAATGTGGAGCTCCATATCTTCCTCTTTCAACCCATTAAAAATGGATAGATGAAATTCTAAGGTTGGTAGATCCGGTGTGCCTTCAAGGATTGCAATAGATTGTGCCCTTGACAACAATTGGATTTGCTAAGCATCTCTGAACTACTAGAAATTCTACCCCACTCAATGTGGGTTGATTGATTGGGAGAGGAGGAGTACTAGAGCTTCCTCCTCTTTCTAAATAATTTCCCATAGAACTAGGGTTGCTAAGACCCCTCCCTTGTAGGAGGGATATTAGACTGCTCAATTGAGGAGAAAATCTCCTAATGATTTCAGTATGTTGTCTAGCTCTTTCAACTCATTCTTGCTTCTGAATCTTAGCTTGATAGTCTTTTGGATCCGTTTCACTGCCTTTTTGCATCATACACTAATCAACTAGTCTCTATCAACCAAGATTCGGACATCACCACTTATTAGTGGCTCTCAAAAAATGCATCACATGTTGGGACCAAAAAATGGACACAACATTGGCTCTAAGGCTTTAGACATGCCTCTATGCTCAACCAAAATAGCCCATGGCCTCACGACATGAGCATCTGGAGACTACACACACTGATCTAACTAAGACATGAATTTGTATTGTTTATAGTCCAACAGATCCCTTCCTAATTCCTCACACAGGGAGTACCCAAACATAAAGGTGCCTAGCCCCTCGTAGCATATACACAGGGATCACCCCTCTGCTGACTACTATGGCCCATTGTGGCTCTCCTACACCTCGGGGATTGGCTGTGAGATGGGTCGTTCAAACATATAACACATACGACACATTGTCTTCTCCTTATAAAAACCATTCCAGGAGATGACGTATAATCCTCAATGAATCAATCCCCAAAGAAATGAATGTACTAAACCTACAGCTTGGGACTTCTCACTCTCTAAACGTGGGTCATTTTTTAGGAAACCAAGTGCTATGCAATCCAAGAGAGCTGATACTATGTATATGGAACGCGATGCAAAGGTGAATGTCTACAAGTGCATAAAAAATTTATTTAAATAAAATTAGGATGGTGGATATGCACAGCCAATTCTTATAATGATTTTCATACTACTAGCATATTTTCTTGTTGCATCATAGGGGACAACACCGAGCATATTCATGCTACTGAAACCTTTAACTTTTAAAATATATATGTCCTATATGTAAAGTGCATTATAAAAAATCAGATTTTAGCCTATATTCAACAAACATAACCCCTCTCCACCCTATCGTTTCATGTTATGCTTGCGGTGCTAGGTGTAGAGAATGTTTTCACATCATTTTCTTATAAAAAAAGCAATAAATCTTGCACTATAACATGAAAATGAGGCTAAGATAAGGCTAAGCCTCATGCCTTAGGCCCACCATACATCCACAAATACATTTATAAATTTTTGTAAAATTTTGGCACATAAAATCTATTTTTTCCATATAAAAGATATTTTTCTTGATTTTCTCTATTTCTTTATTGTAATATACCCCCTTAAAAAATTTTAGTACAAATATTTTTATCCCTCTCTTTCTCCCCGCCGACAGCATGTTGGGGAGAGAGAGAGAGGGAGTGAAGTGAGTGATGGGGGGCATGCAGCCCCCCCAGATGGACGGTGGCGCCGTCTCCCTCCCCCCTTGTGTGGCCTCCTCTCCACCATATAAGGGAGCCTCCCTCTCCTCGATGGGGATCAGCCCCACAGGTCCTCCTCGTCAACGAACAGTGGCCTCCTCCTCCTCGGCTTCAGCGTAGCCCCTCCCTTGTCGTGATCCGCAGCTCCCCCCTCCCCCTCCTCCTCGTTAGTCCGTAGAACCCCCCCTCCGTGCTAGGCCGCAGCCCCCTGTGATCAATAGGTGCACCCCCCTGGTTTAGGATCTTAGTGCAGCCCCCCATCATCATCGTCACAAAGAGAGAGAGAGAGAGAGAGAGAGAGAGAGAGAGAGAGAGAGAGAGAGAGAGAGAGAGAGAGAGAGAGAGAGAGAGAGAGAGAGAGAGAGAGAGAGAGAGAGAGAGAGAGAGAGAGAGAGAGAGAGAGAGAGAGAGAGTAGGAGAAGAAGAGGAGAAGAAGAGAAGAAAAAGGAGGAGAAGAAGAAGAGGAAGAGAGAGAGGAGAAGAAGAGGGAGAGAGAGAAGGAGAAGAAGGAGAAGAAGAGGGAGAGAGAGAAGGAGAAGAAGAGAAGAAGAAGTAAAACAAGAGTGAGAGAGAAAGAGAGAGGGAGAGAAGACTATGAGATGGAGAGGGTGAGATAGAAGGAAATCAAATTGGAGAGAGGGTAAAAGAAGAAGAAGCATTATGCATGTTTGAAGTCACATTGATTGGCCTTAGTACCACTTCCTTCTGCCAAGGCAAGAGCGGTCGATTTACCTCAAGGGTTGCAAGACCAAGAACGCACAAGGATGGCACCCAAGAGACGAGTTACAAGGAGCACAAGTGTTGAAGTTGCAAATGGAGCTAGGAACATATCCAATGCAAGTGGAGACATGAATACCACCAACCCTCCAGCAACTATAGCTCATATCCAGGTTGTACCAAGATTTAGGTTTTTCTCACGCATCTTGAATTCTTAAATAGAGGTAGAATTGCATGCATAAAATAGATAAAAGTCATTAGTGTTACATTAGATGAGTAATAGGAAAGGAGACTGAAAAGCAAGTAACAATAGGTGATGCATTGAAGAAAAATCGCATAAAATATAACAAGAAGCGTGTCAAGGTTGCATAGGAAGATTGCATCAATTTTAATGTACATTGAAGTGCTTGAATTCAAGTTTTGTATGATAGCCTCAAAATTATAGGATAAAGTTAAAAGTTGTCTCAGAGAGAAGATGGGCAAGTTAGACCCTAATCCGACGTATCATGAAAAACATAAATGAATGTATTCACCATTAAAGGGCTTAAGATGGGTTGATCTTCTACCCTAAATAGGTAGCCTTGATTAATAAAGGTCAAGGTGAAATCACATAGATCATTAAAAAGATCTAGAAGATAACCATTAAAGTTGTTCCTTGAGCAACCCTAGATCCCAAGGGGGAGAGTAAACCCTAGGGAAGCAATATATCAAGACTGAAAATGATTTAAGTAGGGATAAGCTAAGTTCCAATGCAACGGTGGCTTGAGGGATTTGTTGAGAAGGTTTACTATTGATGTTTCTAATGAGGGTTGACCTTGTTTAAGATGGAAAAGAGGTTAGTAAGCAGAGTGGTTACTTGCTGGATTAGGAAAGGATTTTTTCCTAGTTAAAGGATGTTAGACTGGTTGTTTCAGCTTGATTGTTTCCGAAAGGATACTTAAGGATTGGTTGTGGTTTTGGATGAATATCCATGTGATTATATTTTCATGGCAGGAACTGTAAGGATAAATTGCCATGGGAACAAAAGGGATGTTTTCCCTAGTAAATGTTATTAGGATGGTTGCTTCAGCTATGGATGATTTCCTAAAGGGATAATTAAGGAAGGATGGCGCTAGCTACCCCCCGCGAACCGCCAAACCCTAACCAAGGGGGTTATGAATCTGTGCCGGGAATGTGGACCAAACCCACCGCGAGAGGTCTCTCCGTGGAAATTACTTGGCATAGGAGGACGCTTGGGTGCCAGGGGGGGCTCTGGCCATAAATCCCAATGCCTCCGGACCCTACACAAGTGTTCTACGTGACTCGAGATGGGATCTCGAGGCCTTGATTCTAGTTACAAGGCAGAATCTTGGTAGGATAAACCTTCAGGTTTTTATTTTCGAGATACGGAAGGATTATTTCTGCGGAGGCAGAAAGGGACACTTAATTCTCATGTATGGGCGGGAGACAAACATTAATCTGAAGCTAAGTTAAGGAAGTGTTTGATCTTATTTTATCTTGTCTTCGTGTCTGTGCCCTAAATTACATAAAGGAACCTATGGTTAACGAGTTAATTAAGGAAGCTACTTTTATGTGTCAAAGATAATGTGGTAGGTAATTAGATAACTAAAACAACCCCCGAGGGAAGCATGGTGGATGTGACCGTCGGGTCCATCCTACGGAAGGGTGGTCTCGGTTAGCCGAGAGCTTTCCTCAATGGAATTTATTTGATGCGAACGTTAGATAGACAAGGACCTTAGAACTTGTAAGTTAAAAACCTGATTCATGCCGTTTTAGGGGACCGGAATGGGACTATGCCTTATAAGCAGAGAGGTTGAGCGATGCATCCCTCTTGTTTCCCATTCTCTTTGAGCCAAGTGCGGTATGAGTCTGCCTTGGTCCAGTTGTATCTACGCAAAGTGGAGCGGCTGTACGCTAGAAGGCTGTTAGGAAGACTCGACTGCTAGGAACCCAGAATTCAGGTCAATCCTAGTGGGAACGGTTGGATAAGTTCCATTGTGAGGCAGACTCGAGAGACCCTAGCTGGCAAACGCCATGTCATTCCTTGGGAGTGCCGGGTGGAGTCTTCTAGATATATCTCTCGATGGATTGCTAAGACATGTCCCACAAATTGAGAAGCGGGCACGTTATATTTATTAATAATTATTTTTATTTTTTGATCTATTGATTCAACCTAATTATGATTACTAAGATTCACTACCATCTATCATTTCATCCCATGAGAATATGATTTTCCACCCGAAACAAAAAAACCCTTATTTCTCACTTAAATACCGCATTTTGAGCTTTAAATTATTTATAACAACTACGTTTAACTACAAGTTCTGTATATTAATACTCCCAGCCCTCAAAGACACGTCAAAAAGTTTCATGTAAATTTTCATACCATATGCACTTCATTTAAAGTAAATTTTCTTCATAAAATGGACATATTGCTAAATTGTGTGCTGTGAGTCACAACAATTGAATGCATGGACAACCATTGGACCTGCCATTGATCTCCACACAATGCTAGATATCACTTCTTAACATCCTCTCAATCTTGCATCAATTTAGTGCATGCTGAATAAGCATTCTTCATCCCATTCTTCTCTTTCTATTTCCCGCATGAATGGTCTATTAGAGGAGAGAGATGGAAGAGAGAGAAAGATTGATTTTTGCATTTCCTCTATAGCCCACCATTCTCTGAGAGTGAAAAATTAGAGAAGTCATCTTGTGTGATCAAAGTAGTGGGTTGCTTTCAGGCCCCAACCCTCCCTCAATCAAGAATCGCCATGGTGTCCTCTCCCTACTCATGCTGTTTCACAACCAACACCAACTCCCCCCCACATAATTGTTAATTTTTTCATTGGCGGGTGGGTGGGGTTTGGCCAAGGGTAAAGGCCACACCCTTTCAAACCTTGCCTTAATTTGAGCCCCCTAAGTGTCCAGGGCCTCTAGTTCCCCCCATGTCCGGTACCCCATTCTGATTTCGAAAAATTCTATGCATCCGTCTTTAAGTCTTGAATTTCCACCAAGAACTTGTATTGCTTTGATCTATCCCCCCAAAAAAATATGAAGAATCTACAACCACTGCAAAGGTTTGTCTTTTGAAGTAATTTGAATTCCCATATTTCACGACCACTTAAAATTGTCGGATTCGTGTCTTTCACTTCCATTGATCTTTAAATTTCGCCTTAAATTTGTGTTACTTGGCACTTAGTCGTCATTACCCTGGTGTTTAAATTCCACTCTCAAGTAGCCCCTTCTTTAATAGGAGATTGCTTTATGGCTTCATATGCTACTTGCTTTTTGGCTTATCTGGATAGCTCATTTAATACTAAGCTTAGGTTCCACATACTTGCCTTCTAGTGTATCTTTGACTAAACTTTAGGTCTCATAGCCAGATTTCTAATACAAAAAACTAGTTTCAGCAGTCCTATAATCCTCAATAGACATTAAAAATAAAAGAAGCATTTTCATACACCCAGGCTACTCTATCTTTCAGATATGCCATGTCAGCTTCCATCTTAGTAGCCCACATCCTGTATTTTTCCCACTTGGCTCATATTAGTGAACATTGTGGTGTTTCTTGAGATTATGGTGTCATTGTTTGGGTTGTAAACAATAGATTATTCCACTCATAAGAATCAACATCCTATTGTAATTTCAAATTCTCCTCCATGCTACAAGAATGTTGAGCTACATTTGCATTTGGTGCAATGTCAATAGCCAAGTTCAGTGTAGATGCATCCCTTGTAGATCATCGTGGTGTTCCAAAAGAATCATGGTATTCCAAAAGATAGTTGGTTGTTGCCAATAGCTCATTTTTATCACAAGAAAGGAGTGACATTGATTGTTTGAAGCATTGCTTTAGGAGGGTTACTAAGGATGTCATGAGCACCTACATAATTTTTATGATACCTATCTATAGTCTTTTTGCTAACCAACAAAATTTCTTGGATTTGCAATAGTGAGATTACCCAAATTTGATTTTGTTATGGTATGAGCAGTTAAATTTAAGGTGTTTTCCTATGTTGTCAATTAGATAAGACATGAATCTAGGCTACACTGAGTTAGAAATTAACAATAAGAAGCATACTGTTCTTCTAGAGCTTGCAAGCTATGATTGGACACATCAAGAATACAATGAGGGCTTAGGTTGGAAACATCAACAAGAGTATTGCTCTCATGGTTTTGATCCTTATCATGTTCCACAAGGCAATATTGACTTTGAAGTTTCTTATAGGAGGCAAGTGGCATCCAATAGCAAAATTATGAGTCTCATTTAAGAAATGGAATTCAACAAGTCAATTGCTCACATGGCTGGGGCATGATTGATGTATTGGGATATGCACTTATGGATTTTGATACAAGCATGATGGTGATAGCTGAAGTTCTAGATATAGTCTAGATAGAATGAATGCTTGCTCAACACTTGACATCTCATATAGATCAATTGGTATAGTCATGCATCTTGAAAGCTCTCATCAATCTTTATGGTAATGCTATTTTGTAAGAGGGTTTAGTACATGTATATGACAACCATATGTTGGCTATATCTATTGCTATGGCTGAAGCAATAGCTCAACAAGACTTATTGCATTGCTAAATATGTACAGAAGTGACTATAGCCAACCACTCTCTTATAGACACCAATATCTATATGGGCAACAGTATGACTATGAGTAGCATTCATTTCCTTCTCATCCATATGCTTCTCATGAGTACCATGGACAATAGTACAATTATTCTATTGCAGATCTATATAGGGATAATGTGGGCAACATTGTGTCTAAAAATCATAAAGCTCGACAATTAACCAGTGATCAGATCAGAGAATTGCATGCTCAAGGGTTATGTTATAGATGTGCTGAGAACCGATGTATTCTAATCGTAGGGCAAATAATGCAAATATATTTGTGGTACTTGAATATTCAAATGAATAGGATGAAGACAATCATGTTGAAGAAAATATCGATGTTGGTCAAACAGAAGACAAAGGGTTTAAACTTGCAGCCTATGGAACTTTTGATGAGGAAAACCATGATCATGGGCTTTTATTTGACTCAATTGCTTATGCTTTTGTGAATTCACAAGTACATGCATACTATTTCATGAGTGATGATATCTATGATTTGGTGGTCATGATTTTAATGCATGGACGAGATGTCACCTTTCCTTTTGACCTGGGAGGCTAAGAGCTGAACTTAACTCTCTACGTGGACCAATATTACATTAGGAATGATGTCCTTACCTTCAAGAATTTTGAGAAAATATCATGCTAACTAGTGGGTTTTGTTTCATTGTAGAACATATCTCTATTTTGGGCTAGATTTAATGTTGAATTAATGTTAGAGATGTGTGAGTCATATGGGTTGAAAGTACTTAAAGAGAGCTTCGTTTGAGATATGGCATGTCTAATTCAGATAAGCCAATCCAAAGTTATTATAGGTTTAGTACAATAAGGTCTGTAGTGGACATCACAGAGTTTCCATATGGGAGGAGCTCTTAATGACAACATTTTGATCCAACATTTCATTTTCATATTTCCAAATGGTTGTCAATACTTTGTACTCAATTCTCAGCCATCTAGCTGTACTTTCATGAATCCTTGAAGATTAGGCCAATTTATTTTCAATCCATGCAGAGTATTCTGCCACTTTCCACCACTTGGCAATTTGTAATAAGTCCCTTTTTTGTTTTTAAGGACAAAAACATTTGAGTGGGGATGGAATGTAAAGAGTGGAATTAGGGGGGACATATAAAAGGGTAAAGGACATATGTACATGATACCAATTTTTTACATAGGAATACAACTTTGTCCTTCTTTTCTCTCTAGATCCTCTTGTCCTTTCATGACTTCCAAACACCATGATCTCTCTTCTTCTTCCTTGTCTTTCTCTCTCAATTCGATTCTTCTAAAGAGACACATATCATCAAGTCTTATATTATCATGAGTAGTGGTGTATTTTTTGGTACTTGTATCAATGCAATAAAAATACTATGGCCTAAACTTTCCCTTTCTTGACATAGTGTATGAACAAAAGTGTATCGAGAGAGAGAATGAATGCATGTGTGACAAACTCATGACAAAAATATCAAGGTAAGAGCATCTTTCCTTCCACCATTTTTCATTGATTCTTGCTTTGGTTGGTTGCTTGTCTCCCACACATTTTTTTTCTTCCAAACTCTCTTGCAAAGAAGGCATGGCTTCTTGGTAGGTTTAAAAAAAAAACATAATAGCTTCCATGCTCATGGGAGTTATAGTTTGAGTGAGAAAGTGCTTGCATGAGTATATAAGCTTGAGAAAAGGAGAAATGTCAATGTAAGCTATTTTACACCATTCTTGATTTGAATTTGATGTAGATTGTATGCAAGAGAGAAAGAAGAGGAGAGGGAAGCCAGAAAGAACATTAGAGATTTAATGTTGGCTATATTTCTTTTAATTTTTGCTTTAGATACCATTTTTAGATTTGTTTTAGTGTAGAATATATGTAAGAGAAGGTGTGAGAGATACTTAAGAAGGGACAAAAGCTTAGAGAGAGAGAGAGAGAGAGAGAGAGAGAGAGAGAGAGAGAGAGAGAGAGAGAGAGAGAGAGAGAGAGAGAGAGAGAGAGAGAGAGAGAGAGAGAGAGAGAGAGAGAGAGAGAGAGAGAGAGAGAGAGAGAGAGAGAGAGAGAGAGAGAGAGAGAGAGAGAGAGAGAGAGAGAGAGAGAGAGAGAGAGAGGATATAAGAAGTCGATTGAGAGAAGGAAAAATTGAGTGTATGAGAGAATGAGTAAATGAGAATGAGATAGAGTGACCTTCAATGAGAGAGGAGGAGAGATGAGAGTTCAAGAGTGGGGTGTGTAGTTTAGGCAAGCAATTATAAACTTGCTCATAGGTCACATACTAGTGAAGAGGGACTTGGAGTGCGAAGGGGTCAAAAGGACACATTTTTATGTTGGCATATTCGTTAAGCCTACAACATGAGGTACACTAAGTGACTATTTATTTTAAATGCATTTGAACTAGTACTACAATAAAATTATATGAATGTTAATTGGAATGTAGAATTTAGAATTAGTATTTCTTGATAAATCAGTAATATGAGTTATTAAAATTTGATTGTTAATATGTTTAAATAATTTAAATATTGGGAAAAATAATAATATAATAATTATAACTTATTATATATTTTCAAGGAGACTTCTAAATATGATTACGATTAGAAATATGATTAAAAATTCTTTTAGATGTTCTTGAATAGAAATATGAAGCTCTTAAAAAGTTCTTAACTAGAATTATGATTACAAGAGTAGAATAAAAACTAGGATCTATATAGTGAGGCTAAGGTTAGGGAGGATTAGGATCAAAAGCTAGGGTATGCATATATAAGCTAGAATCAAAGCTAAGCTAGAGTAGGTACCTATAAATAAAATCCTCCTTTATGCCTATATTACATTCACACTAAAGACATGCCAAATAAATGTGGTGGCTTTTTTAAAATAGGCATATGCATCTACACATTCCTACCTCACATAAATGTAAACTTGTAGCAAACTTAAGCTTAGTGATGTCATTATCTTAATGGCTAG
This sequence comes from Lygodium microphyllum, assembly GCF_053477565.2. NCBI lineage: Eukaryota > Viridiplantae > Streptophyta > Polypodiopsida > Schizaeales > Lygodiaceae > Lygodium > Lygodium microphyllum. The sequence goes on along the minus strand of NC_141149.1, from coordinate 121,577,075 downwards.
GGCTAATAGGCTTAGTTTACACTAAGCATTTTGTACTTTAACTTAGATACACTAATATTTTGTCAAGTTCAGATGAGACCTGGCACAATTTCACAAATGAGAGGTGGATAAATCAAAGAAAACCTCATATATGCACCAAGTACAATACAACTATTAGACGACAACATCATATCATCATCTAGTACATAGAGCATTATGGAATGTTTGATGCCTCCCAATACATCAAATCATGGGAGAAGCCAACTCGTCTTCATTGTGAGTCATGTCTCTATCCATTTTATGGAAAAGAATTTATGGATACTTATCTATGATTAGAACTAAAATGTTCATGAACCATATGATGAGGAGTTGTAATGAAAAGGAAATGTTTATCAACTAGTGAGATGTGTTCAAAGATGGGATGTGGATGCTACAAGGAGGTAATGCATCATTTGCAAATGATGAAGGAGGACAACCACTAGAGGAGGCATGTAGTGGATGGGCACATAATTAGACCTTTGAGGTAGTGACAAACCCAAGTGAGGTATCAGATGGATGAAATGATAGATGGTCTTCTTGATAACAATGATCCAAGTTCTATGCCTACTTTGAAAAAGGAAGCAAATACACAATTATATGAGGGCTCAAGAACATCCAAGCTAAAGACATGTTTTTCATTTCTAAACTTGCAGAGACTTTATGGATGGAGGGATGGGAGTGTAGCCTTATTCAGGTATTCAATTTAAATACTATAACATACATCCTCATATTACATGGCTCATGACCATATATCATGACCCAATCTATTAGAAAATGCTAAGGGAGATCCCCATCAAGGATCAAGACCCGAGGTTAAAGACGAAGTATCAAGGATTATCCATCAGTAGTGGGCTTGTCTACTTTAGGACAAGATTATGTATCCCTTCAAGCCAAACTCTCAAGCAAAAGATACTTTGGGAAGCCCATGACTCCCCTTTCTCAGGACATCCTGGTTATACCAAGACCCTTAACACAGCCAGGAAGAGCTATTTTTGGGAAAGACTCAAAGGAGACGTACTCAAATATGTCACGGAATGTTTTTCTTGTCAACGCATTAAGGCAGAACATGTTAAAATGCTTGGGAAATTGAAACCACTTGACATTTCACAAATGAAATGGGAGTTCATTAGTATGGACTTTATTGTTGGCTTACCCCAAGTTCAGGGAGGATATAACTCTATTTTGCTTGTAGTAGATATGCTCACCAAGGTCGCACATCTCATCCTTGTCAAGACGAACTATAAAGCTTCAGATATCACAAGATTATTCATCAAGGAAATATTCAAACTTCATGGGTTACCCAGAAGAATCATTAGTGATCGTGACTCTCTTTTCACATCACACTTCTGGAGGGCTATCTTTGAGGCTATTGGAACTCAACTCTATTTCAGCACAGCTTACCATCCCCAAATTGGTGGTCAAACGGAATGAGTCAATCAAGTCATTGAAGATATGCTTAGGGCATAATGCTGTCACGAACCCAAAAAGTGGATTCAATACTTACCACTGGTTGAGTTTGCTTACAATGCTTCTTACCAACAGAGTATTCAAATGACCCCTTTTCAAGCACTATATGGGCATGATTGTCGAACCCCTTTGAACTTCTCAGATCCAACTTTGAGGGTAGAAGCTTCAAGACAGATGCTAGAAGACATGGATGATCAAATCAAATCAATAAGACAAGACATTCAAGTTGCCAAGGATAGATAAAAGGCCTACTCTGACTTGAAACGGCAAGACAGATCCTTCGTCGAAGGTGATATGGTCTTCATTCGTGTACGCCCTAAAAAGAGTTCACTGTCCTTGGGTGAGTACAAGAAGCTAAGTCCAAGATATTGTGGACCTTATAAGATCATCAAGTGCCTAGGGCCTAATGCTTACAAACTACAGCTGCCGGCAACTCTAAGGATTCATAATGTATTCCACATTAGCCTATTGAAAAAGTATCTACCTAATCTGAATCATATACTTGATGATCACAAAATTGTAATGCCTAGCCAAGGAGTCCTTGAGCTACGGCCTGATAGAATCCTAGACGTTAGGGAGAGGCATTTGAGATCAAGGACCTTGAGAGAATACCTCATCCAGTGGAAAGATTATCCAGAAGAAGATGCCACATGGATGGATGAAAATACTCTCAACCAACAATACCCCCAGGTCTTCTCAAGATGAGGACATCTCGATTCCTCTAAGGGGGAGAGGATATAATATCTCTCTCCCCCCCCCCCCCCCCCCCCCCCCCATGCCTCCCCCATGAGAACCCCCCCTTCTTTTAAAAAATTATTATATTTAATTCAATTTTTTTTTACTCTCCCTCTCTCTCCCCACTGACAGCATGTTGGGGAGAGAGAGAGAGAGGGAGTAAAGAGAGAGAGGGGGGCATGCAACCCCCCAGGTGGAGGGTCCAACGAGATCTAAAGGTGCCTAGGGCCTAATGCTTACAGACTACATCTACCTTCATCTCTAAGATTCATAATGTATTCCACGTTAGCCTATTGAAAAAGTATCTACCTAATCTGAATCATGTACTTGACAATCAACAAATTGTAATGCCTAGCCAAGGAGTCCTTGAGCTACGGCTTGATAGAATCCTAGATGTTAGGGAGAGGTATTTGAGATCAAGGACCTTGAGAGAATACCTCATCCAATGGAAAGATTATCCAGAAGAGGATGCCACCTGGATGGATGAAAATACTCTTAACCAACAATACCCCTAAGTCTTCTCGAGATGAGGACATCTCGATTCCTCTAAGGGGGATATGATGTAATATCTCCCCCCCATGCCTCCCCCATGAGAAACCCCCCCTCCTTTTAAAAAAATATTAAATTTAATTCAATTTTTTTTAACTCTCGCTCTCTCTCCCCGCCAATAGCATGTCGGGGAGAGAGAGGAGTAAAGAGAGAGAGAGAGGGAGTAAAGAGAGAGAGGGGGACACGCAACCCCCCAGGTGGAGGGGTGGCGGCCGTTCAACGGCCATCCCCCCCCTTGTGAAGCCCTCCCTCCCTTGTGGCTCAGGTACCGCTCGTGATCTAGTGCATCTCCACCCCCCTCCGCCTCACAGCAACCCCCCCTCCTCATCATCATTGCAAGGAGACGCCCCGGCACATTGCTTTGACGGAGAGTGCGAGAATTCTATCTCTTGTACACACATCTTCGAGTATGGCCCCGAAGCATAGATCTACAAGGATAGCCGAAAACCCCGCAAGAGTGGATGGCGGCTTGAATCAAGATGATACCGCAACCACGAATGGTCTATCATCAGGCGTAAATACCACTGGAATCAAGACATCACTCCAAACCCAGGTTTCTCTATTATTAAATCATAGATTATAATTATCATGGTGAAAATCATATTCACATGCATCACATTGATTGCGCGATTGATGGGTAATTGCCTTGGTATGAATTTAGTTGTGATGTTTGTAACAAACAAGATAAATTTCGTTGTAAGATGACATCATAATAGGTGAAATTGATTAGGTAATTTCATTGTAAATTATCCAAAAAAAATTATTGTATGAATTCTTGCATAAAGTGCATTGCTCCTTGCACAAGTTCTTACAAAATACATTTCAGAGGACATTGAAAGAAACAAAGTGCATCTCCATATCGCAAGATGGATTCTAAGGTACATGTAATAAACTACAGAAAATATTAAAGTGCAGCTAGACTCATACAATAATCACATAAAGTTATAAAGATCAGATCATTCAAGAAGGTTATAGATCGTGTAAATAATTACATAGAGGATAATGTTAAGATTGCATGCATAGAAAATACATTCGCATGTGTGGCATAAAATATTGTATTGATTATATCAAAATTGTAAGCATTGAAATGAAGGCATGGCATTACGTTGCGTGTGTTAAAGTTGTTGGGAAAATTCAACGTTGTTTGTAAAATGGGACTGAGATCCATGAGTCCCATGTCAAAGTCCTTGGTGACTTCAAGAGGGATAGGTAAAAGCTTAGTGCATGTGAGCATTATTAAGAGGGCTTAAGAAGATTATACTTAAGACGGAGTAGGAACTATTCTAAACAGAACCATCTTGAGCAACCATGATCAAGGGGATAGAAATCTTGATCAATTAAGATCAAAGATAAAGGTACATATGTACTTCAAGGGATCTAGGAGATAACTAGCAAGTTGACCAACCAAGGACAATAGGGTTGTCCATGATCTATTTTACAAGGAGACCTAAGGTAAGGATAATTAGGGTCAGTAGGGTACAAACCCTAACTCAAAGAAAAAGAGGAAACAAGAAACCTAGATTGCCAAGCCCCTGGAATCTCGCCAAGTTGCGAACGATCCAGGACCGAATGCTGGGAGCATTCGGGAAGAAGGAATCACACCTTAGCAGTTGGTCGTACGAACAACCAAAGAAATGATCATGATTGTACACTTATGGAGGGGAGCTACGGAGCTCTATCCCGAGACCTACGGACTGCTTATTGATCAAGTGTTTCAAGTCGAGCGGCCATGGCTATCTCTCACATAGCCAATGTGCAATGCCTACCTTACGGGTGTAGTGAGCTTACCTTGATGCTTGATCGAGTTCCCTTCTCTCTCTTGCACTTTGGTAGCTCCACGATCCTTGCGGCAAGCTCAAGCAACCTCAAGCCCTCTCCGTTAAGCTCCATTCTCCATAGCCACGCAAGAGAAGAGAAGAGAAGGGAAGAAGAGAAGATGAAGAGAGAAGATGGGGAGCTTCCTTTCCACGATCTCTCACTCTCACACACTCACTCCCTCACTCCCTCACACTCCCTCAATCCCTCACTCAAGCACAAGAAAGAAGGCAAGAACAAGAGAATAAGAAGAAGAAGCTTTGGCCACACACAATAATGAGCTTCTCATTCACATTTGAACTTTATATGCATGCCCTACTTTTTGGGCAGTCATACCCACTTTTTACATGGCCAGCCATTAGCCTAGGCCCTCTTTTCCTATTTCCTATCGTTCTAACTTATCCCATTCCTAACTAGTGCATACAATTTGCATAGGAGTGAGCCTGGCACTCTTTTACAAGGATTCGGGAGCGCTTTCACAATTAATGGTGTGATTTTACTCTTTTCTTTTCTCGAGGCAACATTGAGGCCGTCTGGAGAGGTCGTCATTCAAAATTTTCAGGGTCTGACTTTCATCCGGGGTGCCTTTTTCTTCCTTTGTCCTGTGCCCTTTCGGTTATCTCCTTCTTCCATTTTCCCGCTCCTCTGCTCCATTTTTCCGCTCCTCTGTGTTGCGGTAAACATTACCCCCCTCCTAGTTGAGTGCCAGTCCCATGGCACTGTGGTGGAGAGTAGTGGGGTAGTTGGGGTTGTTGCTAAGTGGAACTGGTGGGTAGATGACCACAATCAAAAGGTGCTATTGTGAATGGGAGGTCATGGAGTTTGATTAGCGATGATCGGGAGAGATTTTGGCATGCTTTAGACTTCATGAAGATGCTTGACATTTCTCACATTGTTGTAGCTCCCATTCTGCAACAAGACTGATAAAGGTTTTGCATGGGAATCTCTAATCATTTGGAGAATATGAGGTTCCAAAATCTATGCCAATGGTGGGTCCATCACTGAGTTTTCCTTCTACTTGATTTGGTTCAGTCATGGTAGCCCATCAACAGGCAAATGGTCGGCTGTATCAAGCATGTTGGTCCATCCAATCATTGGAGTATGAAAAGCTCCTGAAACTATTGTAATGGTGTCCTATCTGACTCAGGGAAAGACTTCTGGCAAGTAGCGGATGTCGTGGATGATCTTCTTTAGCTAGGTAGCCATTCACTGAGTCACGATCATAGCCTGTAAGAGAAAGTTGTGCACTCCCTAAGGGGTGTGTTTATCTCACGGTGTAGTGTAAGTGCATGTGTAGTGGAACTGGGAGATGGGTCTAACCTTGGGTAAGCCCTTGGTAATGTCCCACACTTGAGGATCCAGTTCGTGTGTTGTTGAAGGTGCACTGCAAAACTTAGGGTGACAGGTCTGGAAGTCCTGCCCTTGATGTGCCCTAAGCATGAAGTGGGGGAGGGGCTGGGTGTGAACCCTAGGTGTAGTGAGTGAAGTGAGCCCTCGTGCTTTTCTTTTTTGAAGAATTGCATATAGGGAAGATGTCCTGGCTAATTCCTATTACCTTCAGCCAGATTACGAGGTGGTCGCAAGCATTGGGATAGGAATGCGCAACTTTGTAGATATTCTTTAATAGCGCCCCGGGCCTTCAGAGGTGTGGATGATAAGAAAGGATGATTGCACCTCGTGAAGTGGGTATCACTCATATCCTCTAAGATTTCTAGGCAAAAGGAGGGAAGCAGGGTTGCCCTCATCATTAGTCTAGTCATGGCTCTATTATCTATTCCAAGGTTGATGTAAAAAAAGAGTGGAGGGAGGTGGGCTTCCTCGGCTGTGGGTCTCTGCATTAGTAGGAACTTGATAAGCCTAAGATAATTACATGTAGTTAAGAAGGCTAGATTTGGGCAAGAAGAAAAATCCACGAGGAAGCGGTTGATAGATGGGAGGAGATCCTCTAACCTAAATACTAGGCATTCCTTAGGGCTCCAGGCATTAACGTTATATATCTTAGGAAAGTCAAAATCCCCATGAATGTCTTGATCATAGTCAACTCCATGCCTACAGGGGTAGGGCATGTAGATGGGTTCGTTGCGTTCTTCAAGGAGCGAACTGCAGAAGGTGGTCCAGGTGTCAAAATTGGTATCCCAAATCCTCCACCACTTCGGCTGTGCTTTGTAGCCTTGGGGACGGTTTTGGGAACCCTGCTTACCTTGTCTTGCCAGTAGTCTACAGGCTCTTGCCTCCATCTAGTTATTATGAGGCTTCTTTTCTCTATCACCTGTTTGCAAGGTCATTAGCCAAATCCTTGATCTTGGCTAGAATACCTAGAGGCAATGCACGGTCTAGAGTGTGGATAAGCAAATGAAAGTTCAAATGGCCTCGTCTGGAACTCTCATTCATGCCATATGACCAATTCCTAAGGCCAATAGATAGGATGGGGATCCCCCCGTAGTGGCATAGGATCTTTAGGGAATTGTCTTGGCAGTGATCATGCTCTGTGTTGGGCTTCCTATGCTAGTTCTTGCCTTCTTCTTCTGGCTGCCACAATGCGCTCGGCATATGGGCATCTTTGGGCTCTTTAGGTGGGAGGTCTGGTAGAGGCGGACTAAGCATTCTTTGTTGCTCTTCTTCAACATCTTGCTCAAAGTCTGGATCCTCTTCTACATTCTGCTCAGCACAACTGATGGAACCGCTTGTGGTGGTGGTGGTGGCTGCTCATGCTCTTCAAACCCAAGTTCCTTAAGCTCAACAGTGGAGAGGCCGGCACGGCGTAGGTAGTGAAATTGCTGCTCTTTTGTGATTCCTGTGCATGTTGGAAGCTCCCATTCTTGAAGGCCATACCTTAGTGCTCGGGTGGTTAGTTCTAGCTTCCTTCTTACATTCTCCACTGAATCATTGCCCTCCACCTGGGTGACATGTAGTACTGTGTTGAGGAAGGCTTGCCTTTGTGCGTTGGTGCATACATCAGCAACTTCTGCCCTGGACTCGGCAAGCACTCTCTCGCACTCAGCGACCACCGCAAAGCATTCCGTTAAGTTCCTAACTCTTTCAAAGTTGTTTCTTTCCCACTCGCTGGCTCTCTTATCCATCTTCTTTCTTCCCTCCTCCAGCTCACTTGCCAAGGTTGTCACAACTTGCTGCTACTCATTTGTTAAGAACTAGAGTTGGTTCCTTTTCCTAGATTTTCGAGCCAGTTGTTCTTCAGCAATTTCTTTTGCTTGATTTGCAATGCTGAATCTTTTTTCTGCCTCAGAAAATAGCTCTGACTTTTCTTGCACCAGCTGCTCGTGGCTTTGGATCTTTGCAAAAGTGCAATCTTTTTTGGGCGAAGGCCATGGCCATGAGGGCCTCTATGTCTCCCTTAGTAATCTCCAATGTATCTTGTAGTCGTTGTGCATCATTCTGCAACCTTTGTGCTTCTGTTGTGGGAACTCTTGGCCTTTCCCATTCTAGGAACTCTATCTCTCTCTCCAATCTGTCTTGTTCTTCAAGTTCATACCATAGCCGAAAAGCTATGGCATCCTCTTGTCACTCACTTGGTTTGCCCTCCTGAGCTTCTATCTGTCCATTCCTTTCCAGTTTGGCAGTTCTTTGTTCCAAGTCAGCATACTGCTGCACTAGTAACTTCAGGATTCGTTGTTTTGCGACCAAGTTTCACTCTTCATCTTCTAGCCTTTGTCTTAGCGGCTCTCATTGTCCTGGGCTTCCTTGGTCTTTGCTTCCAACTGATCTTGTAGCGCTTTCACCTCCCTTCTTTGGTCGGCTCCTTGCTTTGAAAATTCTAGCCTTAAGGTTGCTGAAGTTTCCTTTTATCTCTCTAGCTCCACCAGGGCCACCTTCTTCTTCTTTCACCTTGTCCAATTGTGCTAGAAGCTCAGCCACATAAGCATTGTAGTCGGCACCAGGTGGCATGGGAGTAGGGGCTATAGTGGTTGATGCCTCTAGCTTTTGTCGTTTTGGATCTTTCCTATACTCGGCATCTATGGTAGCGGGCCTTTTTGCTTTGGCTTCTAGTACAATCTCAACCACTTTACTGACAAGTAGCTGCATCATGCTCATCAGTTGGGCCATGTCTAGAGAGGGAGTGGGTTGCGGGGTGGTTGTGGTTGTGGTGTTGGTTGGTTTTGGCACGAAGGAGGAAGGCAGGGGGTGCAGCAGGGACTTGGCCTTGCCTACAACCACTGGGGCCGCTTCCCTGCCACTTGCTTCAGCCTCATGGCAGGGACTCAAAGGGTCGATCTCTCCTCCCCCATGGGTTTCTTCGACAGATCTATGAGTGGTCTCTGCCAATTCACTAAGTTCTTTCATTCTTAGCTCGTCGGCTTCCTCCTCTGCCCTTCTTTGCCTCTCTTCTTCTGCCCTCTTTGATTCTTCTCTAATTCTTTCGAGTTCTTCCTCTTCTTTTTTCCTTCGTTCCTCCTCCACCCTCCTTGACTCTCTTTGAGCCCTCTTCATCTCGGCTCGCTCTTCTTTGCTCAGTCTTTCTTCCTTCTTCTTCTGGATCTTATCAGTCTTCTTTTGCTTCCGCGGTTTAGCCGCTTGAGTGGGTGGTACCTCCAACTCTCCTTTGTCGCTTATTGTGTTTTCACTCGAGCCTTCTTCCTCGTGGTGAGGTGAGCTTTGGTGCACAACTTGCTCTTCATCTACACTGGCATCCTTGATAGCCTCATCGTGGAGGCTTTCGAGGCAGGCTTTTTCCTTGTGGATCGTGTGGTAGAGGCAAGAGACTCCCCACCAGCTGGTGCTGTGGTTGGAGCCAAGAGCGTGGCTAAAGTCTTGATAGCTTTCTGCACAAAGCCGTTCCAATCCACCTCCTCTGGAACCCCTGCAGCAATGCTTTATAGCAATGGCACCCCAATTCTGTTCATTAAAGCGTTGTATCTGTGTCCTGAGAAAAGGGCGTGGACCATTTTAGCTTGCATCCTTGTTGCGGGGTCTGGAATATTAGCCAAACTGATTCTATACACTATGTGCACGTCCTCTTTTTTGACTCCCATCATGGTATATACATCTCTTTTTGGGTGCCTCTCCTTCTTGGACACAAGCTCCAGGGCCTTCTCAACAATAGTTGCATTAAGGGGGACTTGCATCCTTCTTTCCTGGTCACCAGTCCTTACTGTGACCGTGCCACAGCTCCTACCTTCATCAAAGCTCCTTAAGAAGTTAGTGCACATGCTGTAATCTACAGCCTATCCGACCTTTTCCACGTACTTTCAGAGGTTGCATTTGTCCACCAACTCCTTCACTGCCGGCTCTTCCAGGATGGCTTCGTCTAAATTCATGGTATATTTGAACATGAACTGGCTAAATCCACGTGTCTCAACACTGATTCCATACTTTGTCAGCTCCTCTTTAGTGAATGGAAGTTTACCCTGCCCTGCCATGGTAGGTGCCTGTCATTACACCATGCCAACATCAGCGTGATGAATTGACTCATCACTAACAAAAACCCAAGAAAGAATGCGTGTGACAATTTGCCGTGCTGCTTCAGAGGCATGAAACTTGGAAATAATTCAAAAGCAACATCTATTTCCTCCTTACATTCTTTCCTATTTGAACTCAGTTGATCATTTTCATCCATTATACATCTTGCTACATCACTTGGCTCTCACTTCGCTCCCCCCCTTAAGTTTTAAAGGAATCCTTCCTAAGATTAGCAAGGGAAGAAGGAGGGCTCACATGGACTTTGTGGGGCGAGTTACTTGGCCAACAGCCAAGTATAGAGGTTAGGGTTATATTCAAGTTGGGCCTGATGATCAAGTTTGCATGGTCGTATGGAAGCTTGGGTGATATAGGTCAAGACATCATGAAAGATGTTTTCGGAGTTGGGTCGACTAGCAACATGCAACTCCTCTTCCGTAAGGAATTGGTCAATGTAAGGGTGGGCCAACACATGGTCATCTAAGTGTATGTTGCGTGTAATGGCCAAAACCCTAAATGAAAGAGGTGCCACATAAGTAGGGTCGTGTTCAATTGTTTTGATTGCCCTTGTTTGCTCAGCATTGGTCATGATAGGACGACCTTTTTTCTCCCATTGGAGTCGCAAAAGACATACCATAGTTGTAAGAACGAAGAAGCAGAGCTGGCAAGCTGCGTGAGCTCCTTTGAGATTTCTCCATTTGCGATTAATTCGGAGACAATTTTGGAAAATTTGATGGTCATAAATTCGTAGTCTTCCCAAGTGCATGGCAATGCATGAACATTAGAAGCAAGGGGTTCATCAAGAAGTCCTAGGTCAAGCCTCTCATAGCTCCTAGCGAATGTGGTGAAGGTGTTATCTAACTCCTTAATGCATGTCACTATGTCATCTTCTGAGGTCTCAGCAAGATCCTTGGCCACTGAAAGGAAAGATTGTCTTTCATACGAAGGCCTAAGACCTGCTGGTGGTGATGGCGCAATTGGGCTGGACCGTGATGACTCCATTGATGGCGTCACAAATGGGACTTTGCACTCAGGAGCACTTTGAGATACTGCAGGGGGCTCAAGTGGCATAGGAGGTGTTTTGCATTCTACCTGAGCCGATATGGGGGTGCGCAACTCCTCTGACTTGGATAATGCTGGGGCATCTAACTTTGGATGATAAATGTGTTGGGATTCATTAATCATAGCTAGTACTGGTCCAGCTTGCTTTGCAGTCTGGCTCCGTATGTGCGAGCCTCTCTAGCTAGAGTGGGGTTGCTTAGAGTTGAGCCTCTTGAATGTCCACTCTTAGGCACCTATATCCAGGGGTTGCCCTCATAGGATCCTTGTGCTCGCAAGAGATCTTTGGGGATTCATCGAGGCGTGGTAGTGCGCCTATGTCAATAGCGTCTAAGCTGCCTCTTAGGGTGTGACTGATAGTTTTTGCATTTAGAAGCACGTTTTTGCAGTTTACAAGGAGGTGGCCCTTGTCGTCTTGGCACCCATATGAGCGTGGAATCTTTGGCCTTGTGAATGGCCTTGGTGGGCTTGGTTCTAGCAGTTTGAGCATGGGGTGAGATATCATAGCCCTTCTCTACAGGCTTGGTCATGGGGGTGGTCGTAGGGGTCTCTACTAGTGGCTTTGCAATTGTAGAAGGATCAAGATAACCCTTGCTGAAAGTAGTCACTATGCACACATTGCCTATAGCAAGATGGATGCGATCTAGGTTATAGTCCACATTGCAGTTCGTCTGATTTTTAAAAGTGCGACCTAGTAGTGACTTATTACAGGTCCCTTTAGTGTTTGACAACACATAAAAGAAGACTGGTATACTTTCAGACTCGATAGAGATGACCACTTCGCATTTTCCTAAGAGTGAGTAAGTATTGCCCCCAAATGGGCTGAGTTTAGCATTTGTGGGCTGTAATTTAGGTTAACCAATGCGTGTCCAATGGTCATGCATCAAGATATTATAGTCAGCAACTTCGTAGATCAAGGCATCAAAAGAATATGTTCGTTCTGTAGTGACTGTGATTCGTAGGTAGGCGAGTGCCACTACTTCTTCATCTTGATCTATTAGTTCGGTAATAGTGGCCATGTAGACATTGATAGGGGCTTCAAGCATAGGTGGCTCATGCAACGGATGGGAAGGAGGATAGTACTTTTTCATGCGACTGCCATTGAAGAAGCCTATTCCTTCACCTTCGAGCATCTCCAACTCAACATTGCTTGTTCTACTAATTGTACGTACTCGAAAAGGTCCTAGTCCTCAAAATTTCATTTTCTGTTTGTGACCCTTCACAGAGTATAGTAGAACGAGGTCCCCCTGATCAAAGTTGCGTTGTTTGACATGCTTGTCAAACCACATCTTTCTTCGTGCCTTCTCACAAATCAGAGCGTGGGTGGCTAAAAGTCTAGTCTCCATGAGACGCTCTAACTCCACTAAGTGGTTGGTCCAAGTCTCTCTTCCCTCCCAACGCTCTTGGGCTGCTATCCTTAAGCTAGGGACAAAGAATAAGGGTAGAATGGCCTCCGTTCTATAAGTTAGCTTGAAGGGCATCTGTCCTATAGCCGTCTTATAAGCTGTACGATAGGTCCACAAGGTCGCCATTAATTTGTTATTCTAGTCACTTCGTGATGTGGATACTATTTTCGTAAGCACGTTGACTAGGATTTTATTCGTGGATTCGGCTTGGCCATTTGCTTGAGGGTAGTAGGGCGAGGACCTTCTATGAATGATTAGGAAGGTTGAGAGTAGGTGGGATATCGCTTCATTAATGAAGTGCGTGCCCTGCTCACTTACGAGTTCAATTGGACAACCAAAATGTGAACAGACCTGCTCCCATAAGAACTTCGTAGTGGTTCTAGCATCGTTCTTCCTAGTGGCTCTTGCCTCTGCCCACTTCATCAGGTAATCAGTTGCCACAATGATGTAGCGTGCATGGGAGTACTGTGTCGCAGGACTGATAGGTCCAATGAAGTCAATGCCCCATTTTTCAAAGGGTTGTCATGCTATTACGGGGGTCAACTCCATCTTATCCTTGCACACAGGCACCTTAGTCCTCTGGCACTCATTGCAGAGTTTTACAAATTTAGTAGCATCACGGAATAGGGTAGGCCACCATAGTTGGGATTGTAGCACCTTACGGGCTATTGTATCCCCACTAAAGTGTCATCCAGCTATTCCACCATGAGCTTCTCTCAATACATCGTGCATCTCATGCTCACACACACATCTACGCAAGAAACTGTCTTGTCCTAGCCTATAGAGTTGGCCGAGGATCAGTTGGTATGGCTGGATCTTTAAGATAAGTCTCCTTAGCCTGGCTTTCTCAATAGGTCTCTTAGGTAGACCATTCTCTAGCACTTGAACTACATCATCGGCCCAATATGGCGTCAGATCGGCCCTAAACAAGTCTCTTTCACTAGACAGGCCAAAGAGATGAGCATCCGATAGGTCGTCAGGTATGCCTTGTCCCAGCAGCTTCTCCTATGGGTATGCGGGACATGTGATCAGCCATGTAGTGCTGCTTTCACTTACGTACAACCACAGAAAAATCAAATTCCAACAAGAGAAGTAACCATCCAGCTATGCGACCTGTAGTGCATGGCTTGTTCACGAGATAAAGCAAGGCTTGATGGTCAACGAAAAAGATGAAGGGGGTGGCCAACAGATAATGCCTAAATTTCTTTATAGCAAACACTATGGCTAACCCTTCCCTTTCGGTACTGGAATCGTTCATCTCCGTTTCAGTGAGCTGCCTGCTGGCAAAACTCACAGGGTAATCTAGGTTATGCTCACCAGGCTGGCATAGAACAGCTCCAATAGCAAACTTAGAGGCATCTATGTGTACATGAAACGTTATGCTCCAGTTTAGGGCTCGTAAGATTGGTGTAGTGGTGAGAGCCTTCTTCAACTCTTCATATGCACGCTAGCATTCCTCAGTCCACTTGAATACGATCAACAGTTTGTACAATGGTCTAGCAATCAGTGCGTAATTCAGTACAAAGCGTCGATAGTATGCCGTATGGCCTAAGAAACACTAAACGCCCTTGTAGTTAATGAGTAGTGGTAGGTTGATAATGACCCTGACTTTTAAGAAGTCAGTGGCAATGCCGTTCCTTGACACTACGTGCCCTAGGATACATTAGTGCTTCACCCAGAACTGACACTTTAAGGGGTTCAACGAGAGGTTGTATAATCGACACCGTTCAAAGACATCTCTCAACTTTTCTAAGTGTTTGGCCCAACTAGAGTGTATGCATAAGTCATCTACGAACACCTCTAGCTTGCGTCTAAGCATATCCTTGAAGATGGTGCACATTAATCGTTGGAAGGTCGCAAGCGCATTCATTAGCCCAAAGGGCATAACGATGTAGGCGAATATACCCGACTCCATGGCAAAGGTAGTCTTGTGCTTGTCGTCAGGGTGCACTTGCACTTGAGTATAGCCAGAGAAGCCATCCAGGAAGCTATAGGCTTCTTTGCTTGCTACCCTCTCCAGCATGTGCTCGGTATATGGTAAGGGGTAGTTGTCCCTCTTCGTAGCGGCATTAACTTTCTTGTAATTCACGCACACTCAAATTTTACCATTTTTTTTTCATAACTATCACTATGGGTGATATCCAATCCGTGTGCTCAATCTCATATATAAATCTCGCCTCCATGAGCTTATCGATTTCCTCCTTCACTACATGGGCGTGTTTGGGATTCATAGGGTAAGGTCATTGCTTTGTTGGCACCGCATCTGGAAGCATTGGGATATTATGGGTCACAACCCTAGGATCGACTCCCTTAAGTTCCTCCAAAGACTAGGCAAACACGTCGACATACTCTCGTAGGAGAGCAACAAGTTTAGCCTCCTCATCCTTGGTAAAGTTGTCAGCAATGAACACAAGTCGAGGCTTCTCACCTTCCCCTGTCAAGTTGACTTCCTTGACCTTGGCGGGTCCCTCAATTGGCTCACTAGTTTGCCCTTGTCTCTTTGCTTCTAGCAGAATCACCACTCTATTACCCTTCTTAAACTTGTGTGAAGCGTTTGGGGAGATCCTGCAGCTTCTTTTGCCTCTCTGATTCTGAGTCCTTAGTTCGCTTCCTGGCCTCCTCCTTTAGCCGTCTGCGCCTTAGGTGGACTGGCAAGTCCCCTTTGGTGCGTCTGACCTTAGAGGGTTGGGGTATTTCGGGGTCACTCTCCGTACTGACTTTTGACTCTAAGTTAAACTCACATCCCTCACTTGAGAGAAAGGAGTTTCACTAGGGGGTTGTAATTCAGTAGGCGTATCCGTCTTAAGCACTGGAACTACCAATGGTTGCGCCACTCCCGCCTGCTCGTAATCCATGGCTCCTATGTGCTCCAACCAGGATCTATCGCACTCCATCCACATGACTCCTCTTCCATTTCGGCCTTCCCTTTCCCTTCTAGGCCTAGAGTCTGCCTTGATCTGTTCGATCGCTCTCCCTTCAGTGTCATATTCTATCATGTCTAACTCTTCTTCACTCTCGTCTCCAATAGAGCGGCAGTCCTCATACTCCTCATCATCAGAGTCTTGCCCCTCTGACTGCTCGTCATCCCCTAGGCTTTCCTCTCCAATCTCCTTTTCGTCAGTGACTAAAGCCCAATTGTATAATAGGTTAAGATTGTGAAATTTGGTCCATTTCCATCCAGGCTTAGCCAAAAGATCACTTAGGGGTTTTAGATTGGCAGCCATGTTACCCTTCAGTTTATCAGTCAGGTACTCTATGATTTCCTGAAGCTCGAGCTTGTTGGTGGGGATATGGAACGAGATCGGTTTCCCCGGGTTATGTGAGCTTCCTGCCATCATGCAGAGTGGCACGATGGGCTCTCTTGCTGGCATGCTTGGGGATTTAGCAGCTTGCCTATATAGCTCTTCCTCATCTGAGAACGGTAGGTCAACGGTTGCCAAGACGTGCATCCAATCCCGCTAGTCCTCAAGGCAAGGGATGTACATGGTCAATGACCCATAGGGTTTGCTTGCCTGTGCATCACCTTTTAGCATGGTTGAGATAGCATCAAGGTCGGCTGGGGTAGTCTTCCAGGTATCCATCTCAACCATTACCGCTTCTGTTCTATTCCCTAAGAAGATGAGATTGTTACCCCAATCTTCAATAACTCGAGCATTCCTCATCCAGGGTCGGCCTAGCAGTATGTCGTAGTCCATTCCCTTCATGACAATGAAGTTCACAAAAAACTGCACCCCTGCGACCTTCACTGGCCAGTTCTTTAGGACCCTGATTGGTCTGACCTTCATTCCGTTGGCCAATGTGACATTGAACCTAGCCATTTCCATGGGTGGGATTTCCCAGGCCTGTAGAACTGCATGGCTCAAGACACTAACACCGGTGCCTGTGTCTACGATTCCTTTTTGTGTTACATCCCCCAAGGCTAAGATAGGTAAGACTGCATGCATCTCAGTGCCTTCCCAAAAAGCATTGACGTGCAGTGACCTTAGAACTGAGTGTAGCATTAGGCTTGGAATCTGCGTGACCGCGTCCTGCTCTTGCAAGTTAGCGGCAGTATGCTCCTCTTTTCCCTCCACCCAATACTTTAATTCTTGCCATAAGGAAGGGTGCTGCCAAAGCAGATCTCCTAGGCTCACGGTTACTAGCGTGGTTACTAAAGTGGTGAGGAGGTTGCTAGGTGGTTGCCTTCCTCCTTGGTCAGCATTCTTTGGCCATATGTCTTGGTTAGCTTGCTGACAAGCTTCTTCCTGGTCTTGCCTCTGTGGCATCTCATGTGGTGTGGGTACGTTCCCCGATTGAGGTCGCGATGGTGAAACGGGTGTACCCACACTAGAGAGGTCTTCAATTTGATCTTCCAGTATGGGCTCTACATCCTTAAGGTGTTCTTGGGTGTCCTTGACCCACTTCTTGACTTTGGCTATAGCCTCGAGTTGCCGTCTGGGGTGGGGTTATTCCCCTACCTTGGCACTCCCTAGTTCTGTTGTCTTAGGAGTTGATGTCTCTGCCTCTACATTAGTGACCCTCTTTCCCGTCACTAGCATTGTAGCTTCCTCACTCTTAAGGGTAATCTTTGCATCCGTTCTTTTTCTCCTTCTCCTCTGGCTTTTCTTTCCCAACGAGGCTGCATCCAGGTTACTTGGCCCAGGAAATGAGATGCATGTTTGTTTAGTACGTTCTCGCATCATGACATGTAGTGGGATGGGCGTATCCTCACTGCCAAAGGTCTCCACACCGAACTAGTTGATGGCACATTGGTAGAACTAGTTGATGGCTTCCGTCTAGGACAGTCAGGAAATAGGTATGTGATTCCACACTCAGTGCATCGAAGGTAAGCTTTGTCCTTGTTTGCCTGTTCCCTTTCTGGGTAGCGTGATGAAATATGGCCTAGATGACCGCAAGTCCAGCATGAGATTGGATCTTGGCTTGGTCCTCCAAAGCCTCTGCCTCTTTCTCTACCTAGTGCCATCATCGGTACTTGTTGGTAGTCCATTAGGACTGGATTGCCTTCCTCATCATAGGATATGTATGGGTTCATGTAGGTCTTCTCTTCACTAGGTTCTTCCACATAGTGAACAAGAGCGTCAGTTTGGTGGATGGGTTACATAGGTCCATGGTGGTCTGGGTATGCCTGTTGGGTTCATCTCTAGCCTAGGAATGGCCGGTCTTGCGTCATTTGGTGTTGGGAGTGCCAACTGGGCTCCCCTGCCAAAGAGGTTAGGTGGCCTATTGCCTAAGTGTGGAGGGTTGTATTGCTGCGCATATGGGAATCTCCTTGGCAATCTGCAATGTAATGCATCATGACTGAATCTACCGCAGTTCGAGCATGGCCTAGATCTAGGATCTTGGCACTTGACTGGGAGGTGGTTACCGCCATAGTGTATACACTGCACATGCGATTGCATAGGCTTCCTCATTTGGTCTTGCAATCGTGCAAGCTCCATTCTCACCTCAGCCAGCTCCTAGCCTTGACGAACACTCTTTCCCGTATCCCGTATGCTAGAGTTCTCTCTCTCTCCTGAAACTGTTGACTGCTTTGGAGCTCTCTGACTTGTACTGTCTTGACTGGTATTCCTCATGCTTCGCTTCCTAAGTTGATTGTCCACCCTTATTGCCTCTTCAAAGACTCTAGCTAACACGTCCTAGTGTAGAGTGGAGTTACTAGCCAAAGCCTTGTAGAGCTCCTCGCTTCGAATTCCATTTATAAACACGGTAGACATAGCCTTCTCGTTAGGTTGCTCATTGGCAGGGATCCTCTTAAAGAGGCTATGCACATGAGTGACATAGTCCCTTACGTCTTTCTTTTCCCTCTGACTGAGATTCATCAACCGGACAATGAGATTGTTAGAGTACCCTGCCTCAGAGAATCTCTTGATAAAGAGGTCCTTAAGATGGGCAAAGTTTGTGGGCAAAGTTCGTGCGCTCAACTGCATTTAGACTAGTGTACCAAATTCTCCCCTTATCACCTAAGCACAGACCGAAAGCTTGAGAGCATTGCGCAAGATCCGTGAGACCGTTTGCTTTGCAAACTTGTTCAAATTGCTCCACAAAGCTATATGGGTCATTGCTAGGTTCATACTTGTCTAGCTGCTTTGCTACAATAGGGATCCTAGATTGCCCCTTTGCCCCTTGTGTGACCCCTAATCCCGAGAGTAATGCGGTGGCTAAGGCTGTTGTGCTCTGCTCAGCGGACGTATTGTCCATGAGCCGCTTGGCTACGAGTTCACTCAACGATAAGTCAGCCTTTGCTCCTCGTTCTCTCTTTGCACACGCCGGGCCTCGTACATGTCTACATCTTGTTGGAGTTTTTTAGCCTTTTGCTCGTGGTTATAGGTAATTATGCTCTCTAGCGCCTTTCTAATATTGTTGGATTTTTCTAGCCTTTTGCTCGTGGTTATAGGAAATTATGCTCTCTAGTGCCTTTCTAATCGCCTTTCTTTCCTCTTCTAGGTTTGCTACCACTTCCTCTACTGGTCTGCCCTGAACTACTGTCCTAGTCAACAAGTCGTACTCATTGACAAACTCCTGCACTAAGACTGGGAATTTTCCCAAGTCTAGTCGGTCCTCTCCTGTCCGCCTTGTGATCCTGACATTGCTCCCACTTCCATCTCCACAAGGTCGTCGATCAATTTGAGTAGCTCCGACAACGTCCGATCCTCTATGTTGTCATCTTCTGGATCTTCATGTCCTCTTAGGGTCCCACTGATGGAGCTCTCAAGCACCCAACTATGTTTTGGGATCTTCTCCTAATAGTGGGTTCCTTGATATTATTATATCTCTTGATGAGTTCCTTGTTATTAAAAGTAGTTGTCAATCTTATTCACAAGTTGTGCTTCTTGCTTTCTAGTGCTCAGTGCGAAAACGGGCTTTCTCTTTTCTTGTAGTGCACCTTTGGTGATAAAATCAAAAGTGAGTTGCGGATGCAGGCAATGCTCAATGCAAACTCCACTCTTCCCCTCACGTTCATAGCCTGATATGGCTCTAAGCATAGGTTTTGGCTGGCTGATCTAAGGTCTTACTGGAAGTCCATGTTGCGTTCTCTATTCTGTTTTAGGGTTGGTTGGTTGGTCACGGAAAGTCAAGTCAAATTCTAAATTCGGTTTGCTCATCAGTGTCTAGCCGTTCGGGGTGAATCCTTGGTTATCATGTATGGTCTCTGGCTTCTAAGGGCTAAATTGGGTTTCCAGGGGGGTTAGAGATGTGAACAGGGTGGCCATGATTGTCAGGCAGGTTCAAAAACCCTCTATTTTAAGTTTTGGTGAAGTGGTCCGATTTTGGTGGGAATCATATGGGCTGGTCCGATTTTCACACTAGGAAAAATGGTCCGATTATCGCAGTTGATCCGATTTTGAGACTTGGGCAGGGTGGTCCGATTTTGAAAATCAGACAGTCCGATTTCTACTTTGGTCCGAGTTCCCTAGTCGAATAGGGGGGTCCGACTCTTGCGATAGGTCGAGTGGTCCGATTGTGGTGCTAGGACCAATGGTCCGATTTTGGCACTGGGTCCAATTCTGGGACTAGGACACATGGTCTGATTTTGGCACTAGGTCCGATTCTTATAGTGGTTCGATTCTGGGAATCGGATTGGACAAAGTGGTCCGATTCTCGCAGTCGGACGGTCCGACTCCAGAAATCGGGTGGTCCTATTCTGGGAATCGGATGGACTGGTTCGACGACATAGACAAGCGCCCGCGGGTTGTGCGCGATGCCTCAAACTCAATGCCTACTCCATGGACTCATCCCGTGCCTTCCAAATAGGTGCAAAACAATACAAGAAAATGCCAGGCAATACCTGGAATCACTGTGGCACTCGAATCGATCAGCACTCCAAAGATCTCCCTGCAGCTCTCTTTCTCTCTCTCTCTCCCTGGCTCTCAAGCTCACTCTCTTCTCACAAGGCAGAATGTCAAATGTGGTCTTTCCTGGTTCCTTGGGCCTCTTATTGCCCCATCCTAGCCAGTTGTAACCTCAGAAGCTAATCCCTCACACTCTTCTAGCCAGAAATCTGAATTTGTACCCCTAGCAGCAGAACCCTTTCTGTTTTCCTTCTTTTTCCTATCCTAATCTTAACCTAATGCAACAAAAATCAAAACCAAAGATGGAGATGGATGGTTCTACTCTAGTATTCAACAAAAAATCAAAATACTTACTTGCTCTAAGGATTAAAACCTCCTTAATCTCTTAACTATCTCAAGCACTGGTTCGGGCTGCAAACCCTACTTCTATGCTCGATTTGATGCGCGTGGCGCTCAAGGCTCAATTCCGTCTATCCCAGAAATGGAACCAAAATGGAGGGGAGCTACAGAGCTCTACCCCGAGACCTACGGACCACTTATTGATCAAGCATTTCAAGCCAAGCGGCCATGGCTACCTCTCACATAGTCGACGCGCGCAATGCCTACCTTATGGGTGTAATGAGCTTACCTTGATGCTTGATCGAGTTCCCTCCTCTCTTTTGCACTCCAGTAGCTCCACAATCCTTGCGACAAGCTCAAGAAAGCTCAAGCCCTCTCCGTTAAGCTCCATCCTCCATAGCCGCGCGAGAGAAGAGAAGAGAAGGGAGGAAGAGAAGATGAAGAGAGAAGATGGGGAGCTTCCTCTCCACGATCCCTCACTCTCACACACTCACTCCCTCACTCCCTCACACTCCCTCAATCCCTCACTCAAGCACAAGCAAGACTTCCTTTGTCCTGTGCCCTTTCGGTTATCTCCTTCTTCCATTTTCCTGCTCCTCTGCTCCATTTTTCCGCTCCTCTATGCTGTGGTAAACAACTTAGATACATTGTTTGAACTTCTTTGCTCAAGGAACTAATTCAAGGCCAAACACTTAATGCTTCAGGTTAATAGCCTGGAGGGGATAGGCAGGTTCAGTTACCTCCGATTGCCCGCCTGCTGGCTCTATCTAAGGGAGTTGTTAGCCGCGTCGGGTACATGGACCGAACCCGCCGCGAGAGGTCTCTTCGTGGGTGTTGCTTGGAGTGGGAGGACGTTTGGGTGCCAGGGGAGGCTCTGGTCGTAAATTCCTTACCTCCGGATCTCGGACAAGAGGCCAACGTGACTCAAGATGGGATCTCGAGGCCCGTGTACTAGTCTACGGGCGAAACTTGGAGCAGCAATCCTGTTGATTGCTGGGATAGCCTTCAGGCATGATACTTGATGTATTCCAAGACTATGATAAATAAATATCAGATATTTGAAAAATGAACTTTCTTGACATTGTTTTTTTAAATGTCAGTGCTTAAGTTGCGTGAAGGAACTTGTGTTTGAATTGATTAATTAAGGAAGCTACTTTTGCATGTCAAACATAATGTGGTAGGTAATTAGATAACTAAGCAACCCGAGGAAAGTACGGGTGACGTGACTTGGGTCCCGTCCTATGGAAGGGTGGTCCCCGTAAGCTGGGAACTTTTCTCAAAAGCCGTGATAACGATACTATGAAGACCTAGAGACAATTGAGTTAGAATCCCAATTTTATGCTATTTTAGGGGAGTGGAATGGGACTACGCCTTATGGGCAGAGAGGTTGAGTTTCGCATCTCTCTCGTTTCCCATTCTCGATGAACCAAGTGCAACATAAATCCACTTCGACTCTGTTGTTCCTACTCAAAGTAGGTCATTTAGAGCTCGACTCTAACTACTTCCTAAAGACTTTGCTGATAGGAAAGAAACACTGACTTCAGGTCGGTCCTAAATGGGAACGGCCGGATACTTCCGCTCGGGGCAGACTCAGGAAGACCTAGATCACAAACCCTATGACATTCCTTGAGAGTGTCAAGTGGCACTTTCTAGACTCTCTTCTCAATGGGCTACTAAGATGTGTCCCACAAGTGGACGAGTAGACACGCTACATGTTACCTATGCTCGAAGAACAAATAGCAAAAGCACCATCCCAAGTAGAGAGTACAATGCTCAAAATTGTCATTGTAAGATTGGTATTATTTTGAGCATTTGGATGACTGAAGAACACTTTAGGATGAGTCACCAAGTGTGTATCCATTACACTTAGATACTTTACATTTGACTCTTTCAAGTCAAGTATTACCTATGCTCGAGTATATTATAAAAGCTTTCTTGCAAACCACTTCATTATTAAAATACTATTCAAAATTATCACATGCCAAAGGTATTAACATTCAAGAAAGAAAAGTATGTTATTGTAGTGTCTCAATATTTGATAATCGCAAGCAGCAAGGCAGTGCTTTTGATAACAATAGCATTGCAATGCACACTTGATTTAAGCGTTAGTTATAAGTAATCTAGTGCGCTTCATAGCATAGTTCCTTCTATTCTTATGGAAACACACATTGCTTTACCAGCACAATATTCTTACATATGTGAAATATCATCAAAGGGGATCTACTATATGTAGCAAGATCAATCTACATGCTTTAATGATTGCCAATCAGGAAAATTATGTTTGCTTTAGGAGCATGTGTACACTTGACATGTAGGCTCACTTTTGGGAGATCCGTGCATTATAATATAGTTCCGCTAGGTCGCTTTGTGGCAACTTCGCTACATCAAATTGGCAAGCAAAGTTGCCGTGTGATATCGCACGGCAACTTCGCTCAATAATCCATTTCTCATATTTCTCTCTCCTATTTTCCCTCTCTGTTTTTAATTTTTTTCTTGACCCTCTCTCACTCTCTCTCTCTCTCTCCCCCAATTCCCTATGTCTTATTTTCTATCTCTCTCTCTCTCTCTTTCTCTGCCTTCTATTTTAGTTTATTTTTTCTCCTCTCCTAGTTCTCTCTCTCTCTCTCTCTCTCTCTCCCCCTTTTATTCTCTCTTTACCTTCTCTCTCCCTCTTATTTTGTTCTTTTTTTTTATTCTTTCTCTTCGTTCTCTTTTTAAATTTTTTCTTTTCTCTCTCCCTCTCTTTTAAATTTTTATTTTTCTCTCTCTATTATTCTCTCTCTCCTCTATTTTTTCTTCTTTCTCTCTCTCTCTCTTTAAATTTTACATTTCCTCTCTCTCTCTCTCTCTCTCCCTCTCCTTCTTCTTCTTCTTTTTCTTCTTTCACTTTCTTTCCCCCCCTTAGTCTCTCTTAAGGTATGTAAAATTTATCTTTTCCTTATATATAATTCCCTCTCTTTATGTTCATATTCTCTCTCTTCTTCTCTCTCTCTCTCTCTCTCTCTCTCTCTCTCTCTCCGGCTCCTAATTTTCCTTTTCTTCATCTCTCTATGTAAATTTTATCTTTTCCCTATATATAATTCTCTCTCTTTATGTTCATATTCTTTCTCTTCTTCTCCCCCCTCTCTCTCTCTCTGCCCCTTTTCTTCTCGTCCCCTTTCTCTCAAATTTTCTTTTTTTCTTCTTTCTCTTTTAAATTTTATCTTTTCTTTCTCTCTCTCTCTCTCTCTCTCTCTTCTTTTCCCCTCTCTCCCTTTTCTCTTGCCTTAAAAATATTTAAATTTAGAAAATAATTTTCTCTTTCCTCTTTTTTTCCATCTCTCTTCCTCTTTCTTCTTCTTCTTCTCCTCTCTCTCTCTCTCTCTCTCTCTCTCTCTCTCTCTCTCTCTCTCTCTCTCTCTCTCTCTCTCTCTCTCTCTCTCTTTGTCCTTGCTTTTCTTCTCTCCCCCCTCCCCCCTCTCTCCTCTCTTTTCCTTCTCTCATTCTCCTATTTTTTCCTTTTTTTCTTATTCTTTCTTTAAATTTTTTCTTTTCTCTTTCTTTTAAATTTTATAATTCCTCTCTCTATAATTCTCTCTCTTCTTTCTCTCTCTCTCCCCTTTTCTTCTCTCTCTTTCTCTCTCTCTCTCTCTCCTTTTCTTTTCTCTATCTCTCTCCCCCCTTTTCTTCTCCCCTCTTTTTCTTTTTTCTTTCTTTCTCTCTCTCTCTCTCTCTCTCTACTTTCTTTTTTGCTCTCTTTGTGTCTTTCTCTTTCCTTTTTTCTTCTCTCTATGTAAATTTTATATTTTCCCTATATATAAATCTCTCTCTTTATGTACATATTCTCTCTCGTCTTCTCCTCTCTCTCTCTCTCTCTCTCTCTCTCTCTCTCTCTCTCGCCCCCTTTTATTCTCCTCCCCTTTCTCTTAATTTTTCTTTTTTCTTCTGTCTCTTTTAAATTTTAATTTTCTCTCTCTCTCTCTCTCTCTCTCTCTCTTCCCCCTCTCTTCTTCTCTCTCTTCTCTCTCTCTAAAAAAATATTTAAATTTAAAAAATACTTTTCTTTTTCCTTGTTTTTCCCATCTCTTTCTCTTTTCCTCTTTCTTCTTCTTCTCTCTCTCCCTCCTCTCTTCTCTCTTTTCCTTCTCTCTCATTCTCCTCTTTTTTTATTTTTTTCTTATTCTCTCTTTAATTTTTTATTTTTTCTTTCTTTTAAATTTAATCTTTCCTCTCTCTATAATTCTCTCTTCTTCTTTTCTCTCTCTCCTTTTCTTCTCTCTATCTCTCCCCCCTTTTCTTCTCCCCTCTCTTTTCTTTTTCTCTCTCTCTCTCTCTCTCAAATTTTATATTTTCTCTCTCTATAATTCTCTTTCTCTCAATTCCCCCCCCTCTCTCTCTCTCTCCCTCTCTCTTCTTTTCTTTCTTTTTTTCTCTCTTTGTGTCTCTCTCTCTCTCTTTATTTTTCTTTTCCTCTCTCTTTCTCTTTCAAGTTTTTTCTCTCACTCTCTTTTCTCTCTATTTTTCTCTTTTCTCTCTTTCCCTTTCTCTCCCCCTATTTTCTCACTCTTCCAAATTATATATTTCCTCTATGTCTCTCTCTAAGTAAAAAACTATATATATATTTTTTAATTTTAAACAAACTAATTTGTTTTCTCTTTTCTACCTCTCTTTGTCTTTTTCTCTTTCTTCTCCTTCTCCTATCTCCCTCTCAAAGAGTGTGCTTTACATTTTGTATGGGACTCTTTTACGAGATATTAAAATAGTAAAAATTCATGAAAATATATTACTCTATTTATCGATAGGTGGTACTATTGGAATTAAAAGTATGTTTAAAAAATTTTAAATTAATTTTTTTAAGAATACCTAATTAACAAATTTAAATTAAAAATTTTAATGAGAGAGAGAGAGAGAGAGAGAGAGAGAGAGAGAGAGAGAGAGAGAGAGAGAGAGCCTAGGCTCTACACATGAGAGAGAGAGGGAGAGGGGGGAAGTTTAATGAGAGAGAGAGAGAGAGAGAGAGAGAGAGAGAGAGAGAGAGAGAGAGAACCTAGACCCTACACATGAGAGAGGGAGGGGGGAGGAATTTAATTAAAAAGGGAAGGGGGAAAAGAAAGAGAGAGATTATAAGTGAGAGAGGGGAGGGGGTTTTAATTTAAAAAAGAGAGAGAGAGAAAGAGAGGGGGGGATTTTTAATTAAAAAGGGGAGAGGGAAGAGAAAATGAGAGATTACATGCGAGAGAGAGGGGAGGGGAGGGGGTTTTAATTGAAGAAGAGAGGTTTGGAAAAGGGGGTAGGTCTGGGAAGCCCTTTCTGGAGGTTTGGAAAAGGGGTAAGGTCTGGGAAGCCCTTTTTGGAGGTTTGGGGATTTTCGAACTTACAATGAAAATAATGTAGTAGTAAGATAGGTTGTCCTTTTTGCTCTTATGGGAAATGGTAAAAACCCCTTGAGAAGTGTTGCAACATTTGCATGTGAGACTTGGTTGAAATAAATTATATTATAGAAGGCAACAATTTACCCACTTACAAACATATGTATACCACTTGCACATGTATACATACACACCTAACTTTTGGGTATCTAAATCGAGCAAAATCCTAAGGGACATTAATATATATCCTACCCTAAAATTATTATAATATATACACATACTTAACATGGTGTAAAACATTTAATTTAAATTATCTCATTTTGAAACTATATTCTAGATTCATTATTATGTTCACTATTTATTATTTAGAGGTTTGCTTGGGCGACTCTTGAACCTTGGAGAAAGCCCCCAATACTATGTGGCAAAAGGAGGGAGGTTTGTGAGTGGTAATGCTTATCCATGATAGCCATCTCTCTCTCTCTCTCTCTCTCACATACACACAATAGCCTTTCTAACGCCAAAAGATTCTTTCTAACCAAGAGCCTAGGCCTTGAATCACTTCTTTTTTATCAAAACATGCATATAACTAAATATTCACACATACACACACACATACACACACATATGCACAGGCATATATACACAACACATGTATGTATGTATGTATGTATGTTATACATACATAAATATTTATGTATAACACAAAGGTTGTGGAATCTCTCACGATTGATTTCTTTTTAAGTCAACCACCCATGAATCTTTTTACCACTTTAATATTGGTGTTTTAAAGGTCACGGGTGCCAAGCATTGGAAGAATCTAGGCGTGGAGTCTAGTTTTACAAATTTGACGTTGGTTTAGTTGTTCATTCACCTCAAAATCATATTATCTTAAAACTTCCCATCGAGAATCTACGTCATTCTCCATGCGAGACGGATCTTTAAACCGAAGGAACGCGTCGTTTGCAAGAAAGCGATCGCAGGCAGTGAATCAGAACTAGCCGCTGCAGGATGCCGGGACGAATATATCTAGGCAGGGAGGAGGAGCCGCCAGCGCCAGGAGATGGCCGATCGAGGGAGGATGCGGCGGAGGGAGGAGGGCGAGGGCGAGGACGAGGAAGACGGCCAGCGACAGCCGATACGGAGGGTCGATAGGGTTGACGCTGAGGAGGAGGTGATGAGACAGGGAGATGAGGACGAGGAAGACCGCCAGCGACAGCTGATACGGCGGGTCGACAGGGATGATGCTGAGGAGGAGGTGATGAAACAGGGAGCACCGGCGGGTCGACAGGCGGCAAGAGGGTGGCGAGAGAGGCTCCGTCAGGCGAGGGAGAGACAGAGGAGGATCTGCTGGGAGGACATGGATAGAATTGTGGATGCGCAGAGAATGCACGTGGTCTACGACCTGGTGCTGTCGAGGCTGTCGGTGCTGAGGCGGCTGCCGCTGCGGGGGGTGTGCCGGAGGTGGAGGGACGACCTCATGGACTGGAGGGCGTCCGGCGGGTTCCCGCCGGCGACCGGCCAGTATGTGCTGCTCTACCAGCGGGGGTTTATAATGCTGTACGATCCGGAGGAGCAGCGATGGGGGCGGATGAGGGTGCCCTTCCCACTGCCGCTGGGCCACCACGACCCCCGCGACACGCAGCTGCACCTGCCGGCTATTCTCCTGGACTCCTCGCACGGTTTGCTGTGCCTCATGCTGGAGGCCGCCCCTGCAGAGACGTCCCTGCCCGGCTACGTGTTCCGCGTTTGGAACGTCGCCACGCAGACCTGGGTGGACGTCCCGCCCGTGCCGGAGCGCGACAACCCGGCACTCTTCTACGCCCGGCCGGGAATGTTCACGCAGGTGCCCAGCCGCTACTGGCCCCCTCGCTATGTCGTCCGTAGGGCACGTGAGTTCATCCCAGTCTACGTCCGAGTTCGGCCCGCTGTTCCGGCATCTCCCGGGGCCGGCTTCCTCCTCTCCGTCGCCGGCTTCGTCGACGAACGGCGGCCCCCCTTCGAGCCTGATCAAGTCCACGGCCTCCGCTTCGTCGTCTCGACCTACTCCTCCGACCCCGGCTCCTGGAGCACTCCCCGGGCGCCTGACATGCCCTTACCCCCCGACGGCTGGAGCACGTTTCTGAACGGCCAGCACTCCACCGCCGGGAAGTTCTGGGTCCACCATCTCAGCGATCCCGGCCTCGGTGAGGACCCCGACAAAGTATTCTTCGTCCAGAGTAACGTGAAGCACACCCCCCCCGGCGCCCCTGTCATCAGGGAGAACACTCTCCTGATGTACAACGAGAGCACCGGAGAGCTCCGGGAGCACTACCCGGTCGGAGCCGTGATACAGCCGCCCGCTGGAGACATGATGTCCCCGGGATGCCTCGTCCGATGCGGCGACCAGTTCTATCTCGTAGTCAGGGACGAGGACATGGCATGCCTCAGGGTATATAAGCTCGAGAGTGCAGTCCGCGCCTGGGTGCTGCAGTCCCAATGGGTCAGGGCCCTACAGAACTTCCAGCCTGGAGTGTGCTGTGTCGGGACGAGAGACTGCATCTTCATCGTTAGCGAGCGCTCCATGGATTTAGCCCTCCTTGCTTACAATGTCGAGACACGAGCATGGTCCTTCACGCCACCTCGTACCCCAAGAGCCGCTTGGCGACACATGGTACAGATGGACTTCTGGGACATTCTTGGCCTCCATCTCACTCCTAACCCTTGCACCTTGGCAAACTCATGAGCATGAACCTTAGACATGGATCATGGAGCCTTGTATATTGCCAAACTCACGAACATGAGCAGGGAGGGGGCCAAACTCACAAATAGCCTTTGCCTCTTCTCCTAACCCATGCACGTCGCCAAACTCAACATGAATGGGGATGTGAATAGGTGTTTTATGATGTTGTGTGGAAAAGCATAGTAGCAGCACGGTGTTTGAACTCACGCACCTATCAAGTCAACCCACACTCAAACCAATTTGAGTTACAAACTAATCGAGTTATGACCCATAAACCCAACATTTCAGCTTATATTGAATACCCAAACATCATTATTGTTATATAACATCTATCTCAACACTAACGTGGCAATATTAGAGATCTAAAGTTGGAGTTATTCCAATGCTTATCATATTTTGGAGCTGCAACTCCAAAAGGGAGCTCAAAACTCAAAATCTATTGTAGCATTTTGCTAGCATAAAAGTTGAGATAGGTATCCAAGAAGAAACAAAATATCACAAAAGTTGTAATAGGTGCAGTAAGATATACACATTAGATATCTCTAATATCTAGGTCAAGGTGTTAGAAATGCATAAATAATGCAACTTCAAAGCTTTTTTCTATAGCTCAAATGATGCGACATGACATCAAACTCCTAGTCTTTAACCTTACACCATAACATTAAAAATATTTGGCAATCTCCAAGTATATTAGATCTTTAACTCTCCTACCTTATACCATTCAAGAATCCCTTGACAATATACAATATGTTAGGTCTCCATAGAGTCTTATTGTACCAAACAAATTGAAATCTTGATTGAAAAGCATTTGCTTTTCGATAAATGTATTCACAACCCCCTCCCCCCATTACTTGGTCTAATGGCTAGGCCACTACCCTTATTGTGTATACACCTCTATCAAATTCTCCCATTATGCAATGTTAACCCCTTGAAACTTCAATGTCCTTACCCAAAATGCCAATTATTGCTAAAGAAGTGGACCGATGTTCAACATGAAGGATGTGTATCAAACATGATTAATACTAGTTCAAACACACATGCCCATGCATGTGCACATGTGCTCTTTTTACAAACATGCACGTTCTCATGCTAGAATGATCATATTTAACCAATAATATTCAATTAGCATAAAGTAATCACATTTAAAAGAGAGTTTAATTGCAATTTAATAAACATAGAATGATCACCTTTAACACCCTATCATTGATGCTTATGTTACCATGTTGACTTTTGATTCAAGAAATTCAAGAAAAGTGTCCTAAGTCAATAGCATTTAATAGCAATTTGTCAAAGGGCTTCAAATTGAGGAGATTGCAATCCAGAACTTGACATTTGTGGATAACAAACTAAAATTTCATTCTATCTAAGGATTTACATTCATGTAATGGATATTAGGATCTTGTATAGCAAGCCTAATTTGGAACATGGATATTAAGACTAAGTCAATTAATTGATTTCAATTGCAAGTGCTGAATTGAATAAAGTTTCAAGTACCTCTTTAAAGATGAACTTCTTTGGAACTAGGTCTAGAGACAAAATCAATGTAAATCATTGGAAAAATTAACATAAATTAATTAGATTCTTAATTGGAAAAATATTTAAAAATCTAGAGGGAGCAATTTTTTTTTTTTGGTAGCGAAGTGCTTTAGGATTTGGATGTGGAAACCAAGATTAACACAAATGAACATAAATAATTTGAATTCAACAACATCTTCTCAAGGATAAAGCTTCGACAATTTCCTATCTAAACCTACAAGGGATGTTAGGAAAAATCTTGCCAAATTATATGTTCATGTATCATATTATTTTTCCATACCAAAGCAATAACATTATTCTCAAGCCTATACTTGGTGTTTCACTTTATCTAAACTCTATATATAAGCTTTGTACATGGCCTTTTTAAAAACCCATCAGTTTGTGAGTATTCCATGCATAAAATGCAACCGAGTCTCTTTTCAATTATCAACATCCCCTCAATATCCCTTTAATGACGCCTTTTTATATATAGAGAAAGTATGTCGAAAAGAGATTTTTGAAATTCACTATGTTAAACTCTTGTGGCTACTTACAAATTATATGTGACCCCTCCTTTCCTCATAGGGCACCTGTTGCATCAAGAACCTAACGATATGCACAAATCGATAGAAGGAAAGAAATAAGAGGCTACTATCTCAAAATGATTTTGGCTTTTTTGTTGGCTATGTACTCTGCATATGCTAAAGATTGGTTTATTAAATTAAAATGATAAAAAAAGGTAATGACCTTAAGAAATGTGTCATTTTAAGAATATGCAATGATGGCACTAAATATTTGAGTGCAAACTATTAGCAATATTAGTAGACTAGTTTTTGAAAAATGACATTGGAATTCTTGGTGATAACAAAATATTCAGACATTGCTATTGTAATATTTTGCGAGGTCATGGTACATGCATTGCAAGTGCCCTGTCCTACAAGAGAATTTTCCATTGTGACAAGTGAAGAAACCAAATAAGGTTGAAGATGTGACATAGAAAAATAATATGCTATTATATTTATGAAGGCTTCACATTGATGGTATATAGAAGAACGAGTAGTATCATGTAAAAATACCACTATAAGATACATGCCATACAATGATATCTAAAGTGACGAAAATATTCATCTAAAAAATTGTCCATGTCATCACTAAAAACATAGGTATACATCTTTGTAGATCCGTCGTTATCAACATCACTACTTGCATCACAATTTAGCAATATATTTACCGATGGTTGATAGTGACACATGCAATAAAATAGTGATGCTAATAGCGACGATTACAGAGAAGAGAAACTAGGTGGCAGGACAACATGCTGCTCTGCTACCTTCTAGCACCATGTGCTAAACAATATTTCATAAAGCAATTATAAATTGATACACAATCGTCATTGAAACATGTGCATCATGAGATGCTGAAAAAGAGTTCTTGATTCAATATTCAAATAAGTACAAGACTGATGATAACGACTCATAAAATTACATGGAACAATAGAGAGGAGAGTCCAAATAAAAGAGAAAAATATATCTATTAATGTCGTAGAATGCGAGTCCATACAAAGGATGAGAAATATATCCAAGAAATGCTACATGGAAAGTGCATGCATGGATCATAGGGCCAAAAAAGCAAAGGATGTGCGCTCCATAAATCCAAGCGATTGCTATAGCTCCTCAACATCAGAGAGCTCGTCTTGATGCAATGGAGTGTCGAACGGATTCTATAATATAAAAAACTAGAGATTAATTCATAATACATAATGCATTTAAAAAAACTAATGATTGGAAATAAGAAAGAGACATGACTTACTAGACCGTTGCGCAGATACAATCTATCGATGAGTATAGTGAGATTGTGCCTCTTTGTATACCGAGTCTCCAAACTTGTAGGATCCATCGTAGTTTGTATGGAATGCTCCAAAAAATACAAACTAGAATTGTTAGAAACAAGGTTACTAATACAAGTGGTATTCCAAATAAGAAAGTGAGAACAACCAAAAGAAAACTTACAAAATATTTTGAATAAGTTCTATGGTTGCCACTCCCCAAATGATGTATGACCCTTGCTCCAATCATACCCTCATTGGCTCCAGCTCTTGTTGCCATCATCCTTGGAGAGTTTGTGGTCTCCTTCCATTAGGAGAAATATGGACTCTCTTTTTTGCCCCTTAAGGAGTGAATAAACAAATATAGGCCTAACCAATGAGAGAGCTGGGATTCCAGATTCATGTAACATGAATCTTCTAGCCATATCTTGGACCAAATCTTCCCTCAGCAATAAAATAAGGGAAAAGGGGAGTACAAAGCTGTCACTTCTTGGAAGTTTGTGCCTCGAATTTTCATTTTCTTATTTTTTATGTTTGACTTTTCTTTTCTCCCCTTTTCAGTTTCCCCCTCTTTTTTAGGCGGAACTCAAATTTGTCATATCTCTTTCCCCGCTTCTTCTTTCCTGACGAAATTTTACAGCCTCACTGTTTCTTGCCATGTCTGTAACCCTGTAAAATTTCATTTGCTTTGCACAAGCACAGAGAGAGATTCATGTGTTTCATGAGAGCAGAGCTTGTTTTACCAAAGCCCTAAGATTCTCTTCACAAAACTCTACAGGTATATTTTTCTCTTCCATAGATGTTCTATGGTAAAGTTTTATCTCGTTTGGAGAAAACCTGTGCAAGTTATGTGCATTCTCTGACATGTAATTTCTTTTGTTTTGATGCTCTAGGAGTCTCTTACAGTCAATAATAGTGACATTTTGAATACTCAACTTCTTCTTCAACATCTTAGGGTTTCTCTGTAAACAAAGTTACAGGTATATTGTCTTGTTTTTTTGTTGCTCCACTGTTAAATTTTATCTCGTTTAGACAAAATGTATACAAGTTACATGCATACTGAGATTTCCTTTGTTTTTTTACTCCAAGAATCTCCGAGGGTGAAGAACAATGATTTATTAAGAACTCAACTTCTACAACATCTTTGGGATTTTGAACACTCAACTTCTTCTTCAACATCTTAGGGTTTCTCTGTAAACAAAGTTACAGGTATATTGTCTTGTTTTTTTGTTGCTCCACTGTTAAATTTTATCTCGTTTAGACAAAATGTATACAAGTTACATGCATACTGAGCTTTCCTTTGTTTTTTTACTCCAAGAATCTCCGAGGGTGAAGAACAATGATTTATTAAGAACTCAACTTCTACAACATCTTTG
Organism: Lygodium microphyllum; assembly: GCF_053477565.2. Taxonomy (NCBI): domain Eukaryota; kingdom Viridiplantae; phylum Streptophyta; class Polypodiopsida; order Schizaeales; family Lygodiaceae; genus Lygodium; species Lygodium microphyllum. The sequence goes on along the minus strand of NC_141149.1, from coordinate 121,543,702 downwards.
GGATTTTGAACACTCAACTTCTTCTTCAACATCTTAGGGTTTCTTTGTAAACAAAGTTACAGGTATATTGTCTTGTTTTTTTGTTGCTCCACTGTTAAATTTTATCTCGTTTAGACAAAATGTATACAAGTTACATGCATACTGAGCTTTCCTTTGTTTTTTTACTCCAAGAATCTCCGAGGGTGAAGAACAATGATTTATTAAGAACTCAACTTCTACAATATCTTTGGGATTTTTTGCAAAGAAAGCCACAGGTATATTGCCATTTTTTACTACTGTTCCATGGTTAAATTTCAACGCATTTGGACAAAGCCTATATACGTTATATGTATGTGTTGACCCAATATTTCTTTTGTTTTTGTACTACAGGAATCTGTCAGTGAAGGAACAATGGTCTTGCTATAAGTCAACTTCTTGTTCAACATATCTAGGGATCTTTGTGAAAGAAATTACAGGTACAATGTTTCTTTTTTAAATTGATCCATTTAAATTTAATTTCATTTGGAGATAACATTTGCAATTTATACACATGTTAATAGGTAACTTTTGTATTTAGTTGTTACAGATGTCTTCACGGAGGAAAAATATCAGTAGCATACTTGCAGTGGAGGTCTTCAATAGGAAAGATAATGGTAGTAATTGGATTTGTGATAAGTATTATAAGTTGGATTGGATTTTGATGCACCCAAGTACTCGAGGGAGTTTCAAGGTCAAGCGCAAGGATGTTGCAAACCCTAGCAAACATTGGAAAGGTAGAATTCTAGAGTTCAGAAAAGTGTTTAATGGCACAGGTGCAGTAACAGAAGTGTTGATTCAACATGTTTATACGCATAAACAAATCTCTGTACACGACGAGAACAACATTGCAAATTATAAACAAAACAGTAAGTTGTTAAATTTTATCATTGATTATTCTTTTGTATCAGAGTTGTTTTTAAAAGTCTTTGCAGTATTCTAATTCAGTCTTGTTTGATTGACAGCTCTATATCCATCGACTTTGCATGAATGGCAGAATGTGGAATGTTTAAGCGGCAAGATACATGTTTGGCATGAAGAGATAGGTTCTTTGATCTATGATAATACCTCTACAAGTCAACTTGCCACTCAAAATATCTTTTTTTATAATTCATTGTATGTGGTAGAAAGCCAGAGATTGCAGCATGTCCCATTGCCGCCATTGTCTAGTGGTGAATGGTTCATTGGTAGCTTGGAGTTGTCAGGAGCTTGCAAGTCGAAGATAAAATCTGACATCAATAGTGCTATGAAACCCACCACAGGCTCCAAAGATGTGCATCTTAATTGGTTTATTCCATTCTCATTGTTTGCACATTTGTTTGGTTCATGTGATGTTTTGAAGAAAACAAAGATTACTTATCAATGCAAGTGTCCATCCGAGGAATGGATGAGTCAGCTATTGGGTGAGTCTTGGGAAGTCAAAAGAACACATTTTGATGAGACGATTGAGTGCAGGGTCAACCAATCTGATATTACATTCAGGTAAAACTTTTTTACTACTTTGCATACCTTGATTTAATTGACATAGGTCTCGCTTAGATGAATTGTTATGTTAGTCGCATTGATCACTTACCATTATTTTTGTTTTTATTACAGGTATTTCATTGCTAGACAAACTCTGTGCGTTCGCTTTCGATATAGAAGATGGCGACTTTTGCGAGGGGAGTGGATCAGCTTGGATCAAGATATCCGAGATGACACACATACAGCGCTCGTAGATGTGGTAATCTTGTGGAGTGGTCATAATCCTTTCGTAGTCAGTGCAGAGAGTCATTGGCCCATTTATTTTCTGAGACAAGAAATCCAATTAATGTCTAGTGAGCCCCTCTACAACTTCTATTTCAAGTTAGATAATAGAAAAGTCAGGACTCGTAGTGAGCAATCCATGACATGTAAACAATGTGCTTCTCCACATATCCTTGAGATAGTGGAATCCTTGTAAAAAAACGTTATAAAGAGCGAATACATACCTTTTTTGAACTTCTGAGTACTTTAAATTTTAGTTTACTGTGATCCAAGCGTGCGATAATACATACTGTAATTACTCAATCGTGCAGTTAAAAATCATAATTAAATTGCAGGTTAGAGGTCTATAATCTAGAGAATATTGTCTTTGCACAATGATATATTGTAGCGCATCTCTGCTGCTCGTTTATTACATTTTAATATTAAATTGGATCCAAAGGGAATTTCAAGGCCTTTTAGATTTATTTTCTTTAAAAAATTATATATTTTCTCTCATTAGACTTGAATATACTCAGCGACCCAAACATATTCGAGGATATAATAATGTAGAACGAAGCGTTTGTCTGTATGAGTAATTTTAACAGTGACTTTAAAGTACTGAAATAAAGAAACTAAGGTAAGAGTTTTAATTTGAAACTTTAGAATTAATAACTTTATAAAGAACCTTTATTTAAAACCCTAGACACATAAAAGCTATAACTCCAAACTCATTTTCGCTTTCATTCTCCACTTCCCTACACTTGTGCTCTCATTCCTTCTCTCTTTGTGTGCCATGGCTACCACTCCCGCCTTCGCCGCATGGATCAGTTCCACATGCTACGCGCACATAGGGGACCAGATATACCCTAGGTTTTGCGTGACCTTGAGTCTAGAGAGCTCGCTTTCCGCTGTAGACCCTGACTCTAGTATACTAGCATCGTTTTGTGATGCAGTGAACCCTCTCACTTGCTCTATTCCCGACTCCACTCTCAGGTGGGTTCCCATGGATTTTTTGTATAGTTTGTGTGCCGGATCCAGCCATGCAAAGGTGATAAGTCGAGCCCTGGTGCATGTGGGGCAACATCTCCGCGCTAGAGCAGTGCCCACCTCGTCACAGGACCACGTCACGATGGATCTCATTGAGAGGGATGCCGCCTTTGCCATATATGTTATGTGCACTGAGGTGCAAGAGGACAGTGACGAGGACATCGACGCACCCTCTCGGCCACTATTAGAGTACTTTGAGAGGGAGCCTGAGGAGATCACTCTCGATCTGAGTGTTGAGGCAGCACAGAGCTTGGCCATTGTGCACCCACCTCCCTGCCCTGATGAGATGCCCACGAGCGAAGAGCCACCCCTCTCTTCTCTCCATGCTATCACCATCGAGAGGGTGGAATATCTACTCATGCAGGATGTGCTAGAGTTGTTGGAGCTTAGGGAAGAAGAACTATACTGTATCATGGTGCGTGATGCACCTAGTGATTTCATAGATTTTGATTTACAGGATGCCCCACCACATGTTGATGAGGTGGCTCGTTATGATGGCACGAGCATCGATGACATCTCTGCCATTGTGAGCATCCAGGAGCAGATTGAGGATGCGGCGCCACAGTATCAGATCTCTGATGAGGAGTTCGAGCGGTTGCAGGAAAGCCTTTTTGGTCCTCGACCCGACTATGCAGTGCCTACCCAGGAGAGAGACGAGGGCAGCCCAGTGGCAGGAGCAGACCTGGATGCTCCATTACAGCGGCAGATAGATGATGCAGAGAAGGTAATGTTCTCGGTTTCATATGAAACTTAACCAGTAGGGCCTCTAGGGCATCGGGAGCACACACATGTGTTTTTGTCGGGATCGGGCCCCCAGAAGTGCCCTGGCCGGAGGCTCGCGTCTGGGGGCCTGAATCTGCAGATTCAGGCCCCCAGACGCGAGCCTCCGGCCAGGGCACTTCTGGGGGCCCGATCCCGACAAAAACACATGTGTGTGCTCCCGATGCCCTAGAGGCCCTACTGGTTAAGTTTCATATGAATATGATTTATATATCTTCAGCACACTCCATGCATAGTGAGTCTGATACTGAACTTGTGTGTTGCAGGAGATTGTCTATATAGATGAGTTTTCATCTAGGCAGGGTGGCCGATCTGGTAGCCAAGGAAGGGTGCAAGACTCGGCATTGAAGGAGTATGTTGGGCAGCTTGTCAACGACATTATTGTATTTCATAAGACATGCTCCCCTGCTTTTGCAGAGAACTTCTTGAAGTTGAGGGCACTAACAAAGGCTGGGCCCTTCAAGACCATCTCGACCAACTCCAGCCTGGAGAAAGTAGTGTTGCTTCGACGTTCGAAGCTTCTCTACTTATTCACGAGTACTAGGTCTGGCCCACTTTTCTCCATGGTGGCCCGTGGCATGGTTGCCGGTGTTGAAGACCCCACTGTCATTAGACAGGAACTATTGGGGCAAAATGTATTGTTGCCTATGATCAAGAATAGCTCTGACCATGGGGAGCCTAGCTCCAAGAAGCCTAGGAGAGAATAGATGTACTTATTGCCTACTGATATCGCATCACTGATGTACTGCACTTTGTAATCTTCTCTTCAAGTAATGAAAACTGATGTTTGTTGGATTCGCGTGCAATGTAGTTTGTGATACGTGTCATTTACTGTTTTTTTTTACTTGAATGTTACATTTATTTATCGAATTTATACGTAACACGATTCGTACCCTAAATTTAATACACAGTGCTTTATCGAATTCGTGCGCAACATGTATTTGTTCGAACGCATGTAACGATAACTCAACGACGTAAATAAAATAAATATCAAGTGACTAAACAAAAATAAGACGCGCCAAAAACTTTGTATTTGTATTAATAATAATTTTACATGGGGTCCATTAGGACCAAGGCTTTACAAAATGTCTTCAGAAGCTACATTCCATGTGCTTTTGAGTTTGTACACCTCTATCCTTGCTGACCTCCGCGAGGACTATCTTTCCATCGCCGAAAGAACCTGACTATCCGCAGATCCCTCTCAGTGACAGTGACCCTCCTTGCATGCACCGCTGCATAGACTGAGTCTCCAAATAAGTCGACGAGGTAGGCTTCAGCAGCTTCTTGTAGTGTGAGGAGGGCCTGGGCAGTCCAGCGATCCGGTTGTTTCGCGCGTGATGTGTTTGGAAACTGGTTCCTGTTGTTCATGATCAATATGCCCTCCATGATCTCCCGCACCAACTTTTGGAATGGAGCCTTCGGTATCAGGAGGTGAGTGGTCTTCTGGTAGTGGCGGATCTCGCGAAGAGCCACTGTGCCTGGCTTCCATCGACGCTTGCGATGCTGGCGTGGTGGTGGTGGTGGTGGAGCTGGAGGACGTGGCTGCCGTATGGAATTTCCAGGGGGGTATCTCCGGGCCGCTTGCTTGGTGCGTACCATGTCTTCTAGGAGAGAGAACTCAGAACTCAAAAGTGAAATGTGTAAAATGAGGTGAAACTTTAAACTTATAGCCAAACTTTTCAAAAACCCTAAAATTTCAATTAATGAATCCACGCTTAGGAAAATATCACCAGTGCTCCGATTCACATGAAATTTTACCTGTAGGCTCCTCAAGGACACATCAACCATCCAAATTTTTTTTGGCCCCAACAGAAGCCTCTGGATCACCTGTCCGGAGGCTCGCGTCTGGGGCCCTGAATCCCCAGATTCAGGGCCCCAAACGCGAGCCTCCGGACAGGTGACCCAGAGGCTTCTGATGGGGCCAAATTTTTAATATAAATGAGTTTTTCTAATGCCCAGCATGAGGGTGAAGTTTCACCAGATTCCGATTTATAAATTTGACGGTTCAATCTTTTTTTGAAAATGCGTTAACTGCATTATACTGCACTGATAATGTATTGTCAACCTCGCAACTGTAGATTAAATGTATTGATAATGAGTGTGTGCAACTGCAGATTAAATGTATTGTCAACCTCGCAATGCGAAACATTGGAAACTTAAAAATTGACAAAAAATAAATCATGGGTAAAATGGAATATCGCATCAGATATACTGTTGCCAAACCACTAAATATAGTAAGGATATAGTGCATCGGCCCATGTACAACTGATCACCGACGTGTACGTGGTTGCACATTGAATTTATCCTCAACAAAACTACTTACAAAATTGGAAACTTGAAAATTCACACAATGCGAAACATGGTCAAAATAGAATATCACATATTGGATTTAGCATTGCGAAACTATGAAATACACGGTAGATAGTGCATCGCACCAAGTACGACTAGAGCTAGGGAAAATTTAGCTCCATTTTGCAGGCCACTACTATCAAATACTTGAAGGTCTATTGGAAAGATAACCCAAAACTAAGATCCTTACAATCTACAACCAAACCTGAGCTAAAAACATAGATCCAATTACAAGGTAGCTTCTCAAAGCATATTGTTGACATTAAGATTAAATGCATCCTTGTTATTGCGGATCCTGCGAACAAGAACCAGATCTATGGGCTTAATAGTGATACGTCGGGCATGAATGACTAAAATTTGACCATCACTCATTAGATCAATCAAGTAGCTTTCAACTGCTTCTTGGAGAGCAAGCAAGGCTTGGCTTGACCATCGCCCCACATTCCTTGCCTGGTTCCTCGAAAAGAACTTGTGATGATGCCCTGACTGTAGATCTTGCAGTATTTCTCGCACCAACCTGGAGAATGGTGCCTTAGGAATAATCAAGTCGGCACTCTTCTGGAATTTCCTTATCTCGCATAGCGCAGCTGTGCCTGGTCTCCATCTTCGCTTTTTATGTGTTGGAGGGCGTGTATTACGAGTTGGAGCAGTAGTGGGAGGTGGAGCAGCTGGAGCATGTGGACCACCATTTCTGGACAATGGCGAACCATCATTATCGACCATACTAGGGCCACCATTGTTGGCCACAGTAGCGCCACCATTATTGGCTGCAGTAGGGCCACCGTTATCGGTCACCAGGGGATCTTTGTCACTCACAGTACGCTCACTAGATTCGGAAGAGTGTTGAGCTCTTGCTCTCGCAGGCGCCTTTTTGATAGGAAGCTTGGAACGTGCCATGGCTGTGATAATGAAGGATAGAAAGGTGGAGGGTAGAGTGGAGAGCAATGGGAAAAAATGAAAGGAGAGACGACTTAAATACGAAACTTTCAAACTTACTGTGGTGTAAATGAATTTTAAATTTATCATTTCATTTCATTTCTCCACCCCATCCCTACCTCTCTCTATCTCCTGACACCCCCCTCATGCCCCCCCTCTCTCTCTAGGCCAATGAATGTTCCAATGTTTAGAATTTTCATATCTTTGTCTTAGAATTTCAAAATGGACTTTTCATAATTAAAAAACAAAGTTCGAAATCGACTTTGAAAAATATAGTGACAAACCTTTGAAATTTTAAAGAAAATTTATAAGACATCTCATGTTAGAGATATGAGTATTGATGTGTCATATCCTTGGGACTTGTGCTCTCTTGTGGACTCTAAATGCATCAAAATTATTATCTTTATCTAGGTCTCCATTTTTTGCCATCTCTCTCTTGGGTTGCCAACCATTCTGCGTGCCGTTGTCTAGCTGTGCTGTTTTCATATCTTGCTTTTCTCACTTCATATATTGCCCTACTTATAGATTCTGCTTGAGATGTTTTGGACTTCTTTTCTTTTTCCTCGTATCGTATCTCTAGTCTCCTATACCACCATTGGAATAATTGCCTCATAGAATTGGAATCATTGATGCCACCTCCATGATCAGTTGCCTTTTGAAAAGCACAACGAGCTTGCCAGTGAGATCTTTCCATGCCTTGAGTTGACCATATTGCCAAACTTCCTTGATCTGCAAAGTATGGACCATGTGCTTCAAGTATATGCTGCACAAGAAAAGAGATTAGAAACACAAAGTATTTCGAAATGATGATTTTTTTTTGCAATGGTGATAATACTGACCATGTAGTGTGTTATGCTATTTGTAGTCCATGCCTCCACCATGGACTTATGAAATTTAGCAGCTGTCTCTTTAAATGCATTGGCATCACCATCCATAAACCCCAACTTCTGTAAGAGAGCTGCTAATCTATCTAGGTGTATCCACACTTCTGCCTTCGCAATCCTTGTTCGTCCCCCATTGCTCCAATCTGAAACAGCAAGGTGCAACTTTTTCCATGCTTCGTACTTCTCTGGTTGTTTTACTAGTATATTGCCTTCCTCATCTCGAGGTGGAGATAAAAACTTCCTAGCCTTGGGTCCGCCAAAGCATGGTTTACAAGGAACATTTCCACTCTTCCGCGATTTTTTCTCGTCCTTTTTTATTTCTACTTGGCCTCCGTGCAATCCAACTTCAGAGAGGACTTGTTCTACCTTCTTGCATGTAGCATCAGATTCTGACACGGGCTGCATCTTGTATGCAAAGCATATATATTCATATACTAGCTTCTCAATTATTCTAACCAAACAATGCAATGTGCAAAAGTGAACCCTTGTTAGTGGTATTTCCAAAATAGGGCGCCAGTTTGGATCCACTGGAATTAGCATTCCATTTCTCATGACTTTCTGATCACGTGTCGGAGCACCCTGTTGTCCTGCCTTGGCAAGCCATTCTTTCTTTCCATCTTTCCCTTTCTTCCTAGTTTGCATGCAGTATATGCACGGAAATTTTGCATTTGCTGCATTTGATAAACCAAACATACACTTCAATGTTTTTAAATCACCTGCAAGATGCCATTCAACTTGATAGTCCCCAAACCCCTCAACATGTAAAACTGCTCCATTATTTTGCTGTTGAATAACACTGGGTATATTAGTGAGGTTAAAAAAAACTTTAAGTACTTCATGGTCCTCCTTTGGTACTTCAAATGCTGCAAGCCACCATATTTCATTCTCCGATTGTACACTGAAGTATAAAGGATGTTTTTCATCGATGTTGGGATCCAATGCTCGATTCATAAGTGTTATACTCACACGCTCAAGTTTTTGCCCGTTGATAATCTCACTCTCATCAAGTTTGAGGACAAACTTAAGCTTGCCTCTACATTCTTCCATAGACATATTGTAAAACTTGACCATAGCAATCTGAACCCTACATATATCCAATACAAAGTTGTTGGATGCATTCAATACAAAGGCAACTTCTTTGGAACCATACTTCAATATGTGTGTGTGTTCCAGATGCGTAGGCTCACCAATTAGTTCTAAAACTTTCTCATTTAGTTGTTTTCGAGCCTTCTTCACGTGAAATGGTTTTGGCAGAGGCATTACTCGCTTAGTATTGAAGACTTGCTTAAAACCTGTATCCAATTGTTGATAGAGCATACTATATGACTCAGAACTCATTCCCACCTTGTCACATAATCCCTGAGCATCTGTAGCAGTAAACAAGTTGCTCACATCCCTAAGACGTTCACTAGCAACACCATCCACAATGTCCCTGAATTTACGATTTTCCAATGCATTTTTTACCATATTCTTGCTAAGGACTTTGGCAATAGTATCATTCTCTGCATGAGGAAACATATTTCTCATTGTAGTAGATTGAGCATATATCCGTCTATGATATTGTCCACTTCCTTTGGCTAATTGGCCAATTGGTTTAACGGATCGGATGCGCCGACGTGCCCCTTTGGTTTTTAAAGTGGGCCCAATCTCCAAAGTTTTTGTGAGCTTCCTCTCTATGTTTTGATTCTCCTTCTCCAAGTCATTGACTTTAGACTGTAACTCCATATTCTGCACGTGTGTAGCATGCATAGCATCTTCAATGACAGACATTGCTTGTTGTAGGTTCTGGTTCTCTCTATCCTTCTCAGCCAATAATCTATCCTTTTCCATCAAAGACTGCATATTCCCTTGTAATCTTGTCTGCATATTTGTCAAGGTTTGATGAGCCCCTGCTATTCCTTGTGTGACAAGTCTGCATGTGTATCCATACAATCCTTCATTGCCTTCACAAGCAAACTTTACAAATGATGTAAGCCCTTCAAATTGTGGTGGCCTTCGAGTGAGTGGATCAGGTGGATAAATGCACCCATCAACCCAAAGGTCCACATTTTTTTTCCCTGCATTTCTTTCTTGTTGCATCCTGCATCTTATTGCATCATCTCTTTCCACAGTTCTTTTGAACATTGGTGCATATTCATCCTCCAATTGAAAGTGAATATCTCTCTTTCTCTTGGTACATCCTGCACCTGCATTCTGCAAAAAAAAAAGTATGCAAATGTTAACTTGGATTAACATTCAAATAGCAGAACTACACCCCTTTGATTCACTATATCTGTGTTTTTTTAAAACCCAGTTGGTTCTTGTCTCTTTCTCTTTCTTTCAGTCTTGATAGACCCTAATCAACCCCTAATCAGTCTGTAATCTTGGCTTTTAATCTACCTCTAATTAGCATCAAATCTTATCTTCTGTTCTATCCAAAATATTCTCTCTCTCTCTCTCTCTCTTTCTCTCTCTCTCTCTCTCAACAAAAATTCATCAAGGAAACCCTAAACACATTCATACTGAAGCTTGGCTAGTGGAAAACAATAACATCATCTTATCTTCTACCCTAATTTACTATCTGTCACTCTATCACTTATTTTCTTTGTTCATCTCACACAGTCCTCTCTGTCCCCCCCCTTCTCCCCTCCTCTCTCTCTCTCTCTCTCTCTCTCTCTCTCTCTCTCTCTCTCTCTCTCTCTCTCTCTCTCTCTCTCTCTCTCTCTCTCTCTCTCTCTCTCTCTCTATGAATTGATGCTTAAGGACTGAACAACAACTGTGAAGAATAATAACATCACAAAGATTTAAAAAATAAAGATACCTCCATTATCACTGGATTGCTTGTAGTATAGACTGTTGAAGACGGAGATTTCTTACTGCATATTTCTGAAGAGGAAGATGGCTTGTAGCAGGGTAGAGTGTGTTGTAGATAGAGATTCTTTGATTTCAACAAATGGTATCAAAACTACTCCTCAATGCTGCTTCAGAAGAACTCGTATGCAAGAAACCATATTCTGGAGGGAAAGAGAAGAATGCACAAAATTTGGGACAAAACTAGAGCTTTCTGAGGGAATGAAAAAATGCCCAGAAATAGGTATATACTTGTCCAAAAAAGATGAAAATTTACAAGGAAACTCTCGAGTCAAAAAGGTGTCTCTGGGTAAAAAATAATCTTAAAATATGATGTGTACGTCATTTTATATCGTTTTTTAACTTCCGCCCTTTTAAGAAGTGAGAATGAGAATGATTGAAAAGTCATGAGGGCACTAAAGAGGGCATTAAAGAGTCATGAGGGCATTAAAGAATGATTGGCTGCGTTTTTAGAAAAAATAGAATTGTATTTTTTTAGTTATGAGGATTTTGAGAAAAAGTGACCTTATCCTGCAGTTTGGGAATAAAATAATAGGTGAAATCTATTGAAAACACAAAAACGAGATTTGCTTGATTGTAGAAGATCTCTTTTTATAATATTATTTTGGAATCTCTTTTTAGAGAGAGAGAGGTGAGAGAAACCCCTTAAGGGGCAAAAAAGAGAGTCCATATTTCTCCTAATGCTAAGTTTCCATTAACCCTTTATGTCCATCTGGTGTACTTGGGGGGGGGGGGGGATGGTATCTCTCAAAGTAGTACCCATAAGGGTGCCACTTGCAAATGGTTGAGTGAAATTTAGAGTCATGAGAGTAGGAATTCCTATAGGTGTGACAAATCTTGGAGGTGATAAGTTTCCACTAGATTGATGAGACGGAGACATTGTATCGGTGTCTCCACAATATCCACATGAGCTACCCTCTTTAGAACTAGTATTAAAGCGAGAAGTAACAGGCCATGGGGTCACAACATCTCTATCTTCGTAGAACCCCCTAGAACCAGCTCCTCCATCAGTCGAGCAAGGCATCCCTAAGCCTCACTCCAGGGCAAGTCTAGAGTATCAACCTTGCCTACTAGAGATCAAAGCATCAAAGCATACCAAGGTAGACCACATAGAATGACTAGACAATGATTGAGATAACTCTTGGTCTACCATATCTCTGAAGTGGACCATCTGATTCAAAGATATACACGTGAAGATCTCTTGCAGCTCCTCATCTGTCATCCCTTGGCTCATCCTACTCTTTAGCTATTGTTAAAGGCAACATGTGTAGTCAGAAAACAATATTGTTAACGCAATCAATATAAGGATTAGGTAAAGGTGATAACATAACTTTGTAAAAAAGGATGTTAATTAAAATGCATATACTAAAGTATTGGTAAAAGTGAATTATCAGCAAATTGAGCAAGCAGACGCAAATATGATTTGTCTTATGACTCCATGTCAAGCTCTTGATATAGCTCAGCATACATTGGAAGGTCTATACATAGGTCTCCATAGAAAGAGGAGTCTGCTTTATTTGTGAATAATTCTTGGTCTTCTGTCTCTTCATCTATATTGCCCGTGCTTGTCTCCTCCACATGCTTTAAGCCCCCATTGCCCTTCGCCCCCACAACATTGACTCCTCTACTTGCATACTCTCCTTGCCCATGTCAAGGCTAGGACAACTTGGCATATCTTGTGCCAATCATGGGATTTTATTCCTACTAGTTGGTCATCTTTAGAAAAAGCAAACATGAGAGAATGTGTCATATTTGTTGGGGTGTGGATAGACATGATAACTTTCTTTACCATGTACTCTTCTTTAGTGGATAGAACCCAAGGAGCATGAGGTAGTTGCATATGACCATCATAGCTTGACTATGGTCAAAGTGCCTCCATTTTTTCTTTCTCCTTCAAATTCATCAATGCCCTTATAGCTCTCTCTTTCCTATGATATGGTCCCATAATAAGTTGTCAACATTCTTGAAAATCTATATGGGATTCAACAAATGGTTGATGTGTAAGTGCGTCTAGTATGGCAAATGATACAAAACTGAGAACCGTCGCATTCCACTTGGAAGCCACTCCTCATGGACCATTTTCCACTCGTACCAACTTTGGGCATTCATTCGTATTGTAGATCATCCAAGAAAGTCTACCCTCAATTCATGGACCTCTAGCAAGAAAGCAGTGAGTCCTTGGTATCCCATACCAGACCTGTCACAATATCCTAATCTAGTCAACACAAACATAAACGAGCCATGCTAGATATCGGCAATGAGAATAGAAGCTAATTTACTTGAGTACTCCCCGAATTTCGAAAAGTCATACATGGTCCACATAGGAATGGCTCATATATAAGCGGACCCCTAACCAACATGCTTCCTCATATCTTCCATAGAAATCCCCTCCTTCCACAAAATCTTGAGCTCATCAACTAATGAACAAAGATAGATCTCCATGTTCTTGACTTTATAGCTCCCACGAATGAGCAAGCTGAGGATTAGGTGCTCCTTCTTCATAGAAAGCCATGGCAAGGGATTGTATTTTACAAGGACTATAGGCCACACATTGTAAGAAGTTGAGCAGAGACTGATAGATTCACGACATCCATAGCAAGACCAAGCCAAAGATTTCTTGGCTCTCGTGCAAAGCCTAGAAAGGTAGAGTCAATGTGACTTCATGTGTATGAATCTATTGGTATTCGTTGGACTCCATCTATTGATGCCAGGAGGCATATTTCACAGTGAATTCCATGCCACGGTGGATTTCGTGAGTTTTACGGTGGATTCCGTAAACTTTTATTATTGGGGCTCATACACAAAGTGGATTCTTTGTGCGAGAAGTCGATGGGGACGCCTATCCTTTTCGGGCGTTTTGTTAATTTAGTGTGTACATGGGTGATTCCATAGCGGGTGATTCCGCAAAATACATATTAAATTAATAAACGTTTATGAGTTTAGAGTGCGTACTAGTGATAAATTAAGGTTAGGATTGATTTCTAACCAATTGATTTATTTATATAGCTGAAGACTGCTAGGTATTCACTTTTGTCGGTTTAATTGTATTATTTTACTAATGATTGTGAATGCTTCAGTTGATGTGTAGAGATAACAGCAGTGGCGGTGGAAAGCATTGGAGATAGCGTGTATTTGAGTTATCATCTATATTTTGATGGGCGCATACCTTAGGCATGGCACCTATATTTTGTCGCGCCTATTTATCAAGGTGTTTGATATTTATTTATTATTTTTGTATGCGCATGGGCGCACGATTTAGATATTTGTATTTGGACATTGTATTGGGTATGCCTGACTTCTTGGGCGCCCGCCCATTAGCTTTATTTCTATTTGGCACAAAAGCAAACTCAAAAGCCAAAAGCGTGCTATTTTGTAATTTGGGCTATTATTTGAGCTTGAAGATGATTAATGCATAAAATACATGCTTTGTGGAGCGCTCACACAAGGCATGGGGGGAGATTGCACCCAATTGGTCTCTTGTTCATGTCATGCATGCTTTCTACATTGATTTGTGTGCAAAAAGTAGAGTTCTTTTATTCTTGGGGACCTTCTGATGCTCACTACGCGCGCTCACGGCATCCGATCTGTGCACAATCTATGGATCTATTTTGCACATGCCACATTGTCAAGCTTGCTATACCTAACGTGTGAAACACATGACATATACACGGTATAAGTGGAAAGTGTTTGAGAACATTTTGAGGGACGGTCTGCCATTGCAAGTCTAGTCGATACCTATGAGCACCACACTTCAGGCATGCCTTTATCATCTTGTAGTCTCCTCGAAATAGCAATCATTAACACATGCATGAATGTTGTTGTAGTCCATGCTAGGCCTTCGTAACACTAGTTGTGCATCATCACGAGACTTAAGATATCATATTAATAGGTGGTAATATGTGATATTTTAGCAACCAGGAAAAAATACAAGCATATTTAAAGAACATAAAAATCATTTTTATAATGGAATCAAAGACAAAGGAGAGTAGTATGTACATGAACAACTTGGTCACACTTGCATCACTCCATCCATACTTTGCAGGTACACTTAGGAGTCCAAGTAGTGTCTTTAAGTGAGATACCCGGCACCAATCATGTAATGGTATGGATGCCTTCTCTCTCAATGGATCATATGACCAGGTGTTGGAGGGGTTTTAGTCGAAAGGTTGTATCCACTGGGGATAAGAGAGAGAAGAAAGTAGAGAATAGGAGATAGAAGAGAAGAAAAAGCATTAAGAGAAATATGGACTCTCTTTTTTGCCCCTTAAGGGGTTTCTCTCACCTCTCTCACTCTCTAAAAAGAGATTCTAAAATAATATTATAATAAGAGATCTTTTACAATCAAGAAAATCTCGTATTTGTATTTTCAATAGATTTCACCTATTATTTTATTCCCAAATTGTAGGATAAGGTCACTTTTTCTCAAAATCCTCATAACTAGAAAAATAAAATTCTATTTTCTCTAAAAAATGAAATTGATATATGACTTTTTAATGCCATCATGACTTTTCAACATTAAAATATATTAGAATCATTCTCATTTTCGCTTCTTAAAAGAAAAAAAAGTCAAAAAATGATATAAAATAATGTACATATCATATTTTAAGATGATTTTTTACTTAAAGACACTTTTTTGACTCGAGATTTTTCTTGATTTTTTTTTGGACAAGTATATGCCTATTTCTGGGTATTTTTTCATTCCCTCTAAAAGCTCTAGTTTTGTTTCAAATTTTGTGTATTGTTCTCATTTCCTTTAGAATATGGTTTCTTGCATACAAATTCTTCTGAAGTAGCATTGAGGAGTGGTTGTGATACCATTTGCTGAAATCAAATAATCTCCATCTACAACACTCTCTACCCTGCTATAAGCAATCTCCCTCTTCAGTACTATGCTATTAGATATCTTCCTCTTCAACAGTCTATACTATAAGTGATAATGGATGTATCTTTATTTTTTAAATCTCTATGATGTTATTATTCTTCATAGTTGTTGTTTAATCCTTAAGCATCAATTCATAGAGAGAGAGAGAGAGAGAGAGAGAGAGAGAGAGAGAGAGAGAGAGAGAGAGAGAGAGAGAGAGAGAGAGAGAGAGAGAGAGAGAGAGAGAGAGAGAGAGAGAGAGAGAGAGAGAGAGAGAGAGAGAGAGAAGGGGGAGAGAGAGGATTGTGTGAGATAAACTAAGAAAATAAATGATAGAGTGACAGAGAGTAAATTGGGGCAGAAGATAAGATGATGGTATTGTTGTCCACTAGCCAAGCTTCTATATAAATGAGAGAGAGAGAGAGAGAGAGAGAGAGAGAGAGAGAGAGAGAGAGAGAGAGAGAGAGAGAGAGAGAGAGAGATAATTAGAGGTAGATTAAAAGCTAAGATTATAGGTTGATTAGGGTCTATCATGATGACTGAAATCAAGAGAAAGATAGTACAATATCCAACTGGGTAAAAAAGAACATAGATATAGTGAATCAAAGGGATGTAATTGTGTCATTTGAATGTTAATCCAAGTTAAAATTAGCATACATTTTTCTTTGCAAAATGCAGGTGTAAGACATACCAAGAAAAAGAGAGATATTCACTTTTAATTGGAGGATGAATATGCACCAATGTTCAAAAGAACTATGGAAAGGGATGATGCAATAAGATATAGGATGCAACAAGAAAGAAATGCAAGGGAAAAAATGTGGACCCTTGAGTTGATGGGTGCATTTATCCACTCGATTTCACTCACTCAAAGGCCACCATAATTTGAAGGGCTTACAACATTTGTAAAGTTTGTTTGTGAAGGCAATGAAGGATTGTATGGATACACATGTAGACTTGTCACACAAGGTTAGCAGGGGTTCATCAAGCCTTGACAAATATGCATACAAGATTACAATGGAATATATAGTCTTTGATGGAAAATGATAGATAATTGGCTGAGAAGGATAGAGAGAACTAGAGCCTACAACAAGTCATGTATGTCATTGAAGATGTTATGTATGCTACACACGTGCAGAATATGGAGTTATAGTCTAAAGTTATGGACTTAGAGAAGGAGAATTAAAACATAAAGAGGAAGCTCACAAAAACTTTGGAGATTGGGCCCACTTTAAAAACCAAAGAAACACGTCACCACATCCAATTAGTTAAACCAATTCACCAATTAACCAAAGGAAGTAGACAATATCATAGACGACAATTTGCTACAATGAGAAATATGTTCCCTCATGCAGAGAATGATACTATTACCAAAGTCCTAAGCAAGGATATGGTAAAAAATGCATTGAAAAATCGTAAATTCAAGGCCATTGCAGATGGTGTCACAAATGAACATCTTAGGGATGTGAGTAACTTGTTTACTGCTACAAATGCTCAGGAATTATGTGACAAGGTGGGAATGAGTTCTGAGTCATACAATATGCTCTATCAACAATTGAATACAAGTTTTAAGTGAGTCTTCAAAACTAAGCGAGTAATGTATATGCAAAAACCATTTCACTTGAAGAAAGCTCGAAAACAACTAAACGATAAAGTTTTAGAACTAATTGGTGAGCCTACGCATCTGGAACGCACCTACATATTGAAGTATGGTTCCAAAGAAGTTGCCTTTGTATTGAATGCATCCAACAACTTTGTATTGGTATGTAGGGTTCAAATTGCTATGGTCAAGTTCTACAATATGTCTATGGAAGAATGTAGAGGAAAGCTTAAGTTTTTCCTCAAACTTGATGAGAGTGAGATTATTAGGGGCAAAGACACAAATGTGTGAGTATAACAGTTATGAATCGAGCATTGGATCCCAAGATTGATGAAAACCATCCATTATACTTCAATGTGCAATCTGAGAATGAAATATGGTAGCATTTGAAGTACTAAAGGAGGACCATGAAGTACTTAAAGTTAAAAAAAAACCCTCACTAATATACCTAGTGTTATTCAATAGCAAAATAATGGAGCAATTTTACATGTTGAGGGATTTGGGGACTATCAAGTTGAATGAAATCTTGTAGGTGATTTAAAAACATTGAAGTGTATGTTTGGTTTATCAAATGCAGTGAATGTAAAATTTCTGTGTATATACTGTATGCAAACTAGGAAGAAAGGGAAAGATGGAAAGAAAGAATGGCTTGCCAAGGCAGGACAACAAGGTGCTCTAACATGTGATCAAAAAGTCATGAGAAATGGAATGCTAGGTCCAATGGATCCAAACTAGTGCCCTATTTTGGAAATACAACTAACAAGGGTTCACTTTTGCACATTGCATTGTTTGGTTAGAATAATTGAGAAGCTAAATATACATGCTTTGCATATAAGATGTAGCCCGTGTTAGAAGCTGATGCTACATGCAAGAAGATAGAACAAGTTCTCTTTGAAGTTGGATTGCATGGGGGCTAAGTAGAAATAGAAAAGGATGAGAAAAAATCAGGCAAGAGTGGAAATATCCCTTGTAAACCATGCTTTGGTGGACTCAAGGCTAGAAAGTTTATATCTCCACCTCGAGATGAGGAAGGCAACAATATACTTGTGAAACAACTAGAGAAGTTTGAAGCATGGAAAAAGTTGCACCTTGCTGTTCCGGATTGGAGCAATGGGGGATGAATGAGGATTGTAAAGATAGAAGTGTGGATACATCTATATATATTAGCAGATCTCTTACAAAAAATGAGGTTTAGGGATGGTGATGCCAATACATTTAAAATGACAGTTGCTAAATTTCATAAGTCCATGGTGGAGGCATGAAACACGCTACATGGTCAGTATTGTCACCATTACAAAAAAAATCATCATTTTGAATTAGTTTGTGTTTCTAATCTCTCTTTTTGTGTAGCATATACTTGAAGCACATGGTCCATATTTTGTAGATCAAGGAATTTTGGCAATATGGTCAACTCAAGGCATGGAATGATCTCACTAGCAAGCTCACTGTGCTTTTCAAAAGGCAACTGATCATGAAAATGGCATCAATGATTCCAATTCTATGAGGCAATTATTCCAATGATGGTATAGGAGATTAGAGATATGATACGAGGAAAAAGAAAAGAAGTCCAAAACCTTTCAAGTAGAATTTATAAGGAGGAAAATATATGAAGTGAGAAAAGCAAGATATGAAAACAACACATCTAGACAACGCCACACAAAATGGTTGGCAACCCAAGAGAGAGATGGCAAGAAATGGAGACCTAGATAAAGATAAGAATTTTGATGCATTTAGAGTCCACGAGAGAACGTAGGTACTAAGGATATGACACATCAATATTCCTATCTTAAACATGAGATGTCTTACAAATTTTGTTTAAAATTTTGAAGGTTTGTTACTACATTTTTCAAAGTCAAATTTGAACTCTATTATTTAATTATGAAAAGTTGATTTTAAAATTCTAAGACAAAGATATGAAAATTTCAAACCTTGGAACATTCATTGGTGGCTGAGAGAGAGAGGGGCATGAGGGGAGTGGCAAGAGACAGAGAGAGGTAGGGATGGGGTGGAGAAATGAAATGAAATGATAAATTTAAAGTTTAGTTACACCATAGTAAGTTTAAAAGTTTTGTATTTAAGTCAAGTCTCTCCTTTTATTTTTTTCCCATTACTCTTCACTCTACCCTCCACCTGTCTATCCTTCATCATCACAACCATGGCACGTTCCAAGCTACCTATCAAGAAGGCACCTGCAAGAGCAATAGCTCAATACTCTCCTGAATCTAGTGAGCGTATTGTGAGTGACAAAGGTCCCTTGGTGGCCAACAATGGTGGTCCTACTGCTGCAGCTAATAATGGTGGCACTACTGTGGGCCAACAATGATGGCCCTAATGTGGTCAATAATGATGGTTCACCATTGTCTACAAATGGTGGTCCACATGCTCCACCTCCCACTACTGCTCCAGCTGGTAATACATGTCCTCCAACACATAAGAAGAAAAGATGGAGGCTAGGCACAACTGCGCTACATGAGATAAGGAAATTTTAGAAGAGTACCAACTTAATTATTCCTAAGGTACCATTCTCTAGGTTGGTGCGAGAAATACTGCAAAATCTACATTCAGGGCATTATCACAAGTTCTTTTCAAGGAACTAGGCAAGGAATGTGGGGCGATGGTGGTCAAAAGTCAAGCCTTTCTTGCTCTCCAAGAAGCAGCTGAAAGATCTGGTTCTTGTTCGTAGGATCCACAACAACAAGGATGCATTTAATCTTAATGTCAACAATATGCTTTGAGAAGCTACCTTGTAATTGGATCTATGTTTTTAGCTTAGGCTTGGTTGTAGATTGTAAGGAGCTTAGTTTTGGGTTATCTTTCTAGTAGACCTTCAAGTATTTGATAGTAGTGGGCTATAAAACGGAGCTAAATTTTGCCTGCTCTAGTTGTACTTGGTGTGATGCGCTATCTACCGTGTATTTCACGGTTTCGTAATGCTAAATCCGATATGTGATATTCTATTTTGACCATGAATTGCATTGTGCAAGTTTTTAAGTTTCCAATTTTGTAAGTAGTTTCGTTGATGATAAATTCAATGTGCAATCACACACATGTAAGTGATCAGTTATACATGGGCCGATGCACTATATCTTTACTGTATTTAGTGGTTTGGAAATACTATATCTGATATGCGATATTCCATTTTACCCATGATTTATTTTTTGTGAATTTTTAAGTTTCCAATGTTTCATGTAGTTTGGTTGAAATACATTTAATATGCAGTTGCGCACACTCGTTGGCGAGTTTGTATGTTATCAGTGAAGTATAATATTTTAATGCATTTTCAAAAAAAGATTGAAGCATTAATTTTAGAAAATCAAAATCTAGTGAAACTTCTTCCACATGAGGGGCATCATAAATAATCATGGATATTAAAAAATTGGCTCCATCAAAAGCCTCTAGGAGACATGTCCAAGATGAAATCCTCTAGACAGGTGTCCCAGAGGCTTTTGATGGGGCCAATTTTTTTGGGAGTGGTTGATGTGTCCTAGAGGAGTCCACATGTAAAATTTCACGTCAATCGCATTACTAGTTATGTTTTTCCAAAGCCTGTTAAAGTTTCACCTCATTTTACACATTTCACTTTGAGTTTTAAGTTTTCTCTCCTAGAAAACATGGCACATACCAAGTAAGCGGCCCAAAAACACCCCCTAGAAATCCCATACAGAGGCCACCTCCCCTAGCTCCACCACCACCACCATGCCAATATCACAAGCGTTGATGGAGGCTAGGCACGTTGGCTCTTTGCGAGATCTGCCATTACCAGAAGACCACTCACCTCCGGATACCAAAGGCTCCATTCTAGAAGCTAGTGCGGGAGATTACAAATGGTATACTGATTAGGAACAACATGAGGCACTTCCTAGATGGATCACACGTACAACAACTCGATAGCTAGACTGCCCAGACCCTCCTTGCACTACAAGAAGCTGCCGAAGCCTACCTCATCGACTTGTTCGGAGACTTGGTCTATGCAGCGGTGCATGCAAGGAGGGTCATCATCACCGACAGAGATTTATGGATAGTGAGGTTGTTTCAGCAAGATGCAAGGATAGTCCTTGCAGAGATCAACAATGATAGGGATGTACTACTTAAACATATATGGAATGTTGTAATGGATCCCATGTAAATTGTTATGAATATAAATACAGTTTTTTTTGTGTATCTTATTTTTATTTAGTCGCTTGTTATTTATTTTATTTATGTCTTTGAGTTATCGTTACATGCGTTTGAATGAATATATGTTGCACACAAATTCGATAAGGCAACGCGTATTAAATTTAGGGTACGAATTGTGTTGGGTATAAATCCGACAAATAAACGTAACATTCAAGTAAAAAAACAATAATAAACATGTATTACAAACTACATTGTATGAAAATCCAACAAACATCGGTTTTCATTACTTCAAGAGAAGATTACAAAGTGCATTACATCAGTGATGAGATATCATTAGGCAATAAGTACATCTACTCTCTCCTAGGATTCTTTGAGCTAGGCTCCCCATGGTCAGAGCTATTCTTGATCATAGGCAACAATACATTTTTCCCCAGTAGTTCTTGCCTAATGGTAGTGGGGTCTTCAACACCGGCAACCATGCCACAGGCCACCATGGGGAAAAGTGGGCAAGACCTAGTATTAGTAAATAAGTAGAGTAGCTTCGAACGTTGAAGCAACACTATTTTCTCCAAGCTGGAGTTGGTTGGGATGGTTTTGAAGGGCCCAATCTTCGTCATTGCCCTCAACTTCTTTAGGATGTTCTCAGTAAAAGTAGGAGAGCATATTTTATGAAATATATTGATGTCGCTAACAAGATACCCAATGTACTCCTTCAATGCCGAGTCCTGCATCCTTCCTTGGCTACTAGATTGGCCACCTTGCCTAGATGAAAACTCATCTATATAGATAATGTCGTGCATCACACAAGTTCAGTGTAAGACTCACTATGCATGGAGTGTGCTAAAGATATATAAATCGGATTTATGTGCAACTTCACTAGTAGGTCCTTTAGGGCATCTGGACCCTCCATATCAAAATTTTTTGGGATCGGCCCCCCAGAGCAGCCCTCGTCGGAGACTCATGTCTACAGGCCTAAATCTGCAAAAAACATTTTTGGGATCGGGACCTCCACAACAGCCCTACCCAGAGGCTCGTGTTGGGAGCTTGAATCTGCAAATTCAGGCCCCTAGACATGAGCCTCCAGCCAAGGATGCTCTAGGGGCCTCGATCTTGACAAAATTTAATATGGAGGGTCTCGATGCCCTAGAGGCCCTACTGGTGAAGTTGCGTGGGAAACCGAGAACATTACCTTCTTTGCATCATCTATCTACTGCTATAATTGAGCATCCAAGTCTACTCCTGCAATTGGGCCACCCTCATCTCTCTCCAGGGAAGGTAATGTGTAGTCGGGTTGAGAAATAAAAAGG
The DNA here is from genome assembly GCF_053477565.2 of Lygodium microphyllum. Classification (NCBI taxonomy): domain Eukaryota; kingdom Viridiplantae; phylum Streptophyta; class Polypodiopsida; order Schizaeales; family Lygodiaceae; genus Lygodium; species Lygodium microphyllum. The sequence continues at coordinate 121,521,235 of NC_141149.1, read as the reverse complement.
ATTTCTTGCAACCGCTCAAACTCCTCATCAGAGATCTTATACTGTGGCATCACATCCTTAATCTACTCTTGGATGCTCATAATGGCAAAGATGTCATCAATGCTCATGCGGTCATATCGAGCCACCTCATCAACATGTGTTGGACATCTTGTATATCAAAATCTATAAAATCATCAGGTGCATCACGCACCATGATACATCGATGCTCATGTGGTCATATCGAGCCACCTCATCAACATGTGTTGGACATCTTGTATATCAAAAACTATAAAATCATCAAGTGCATCACGCGCCATGATATAATATAGTTTTTCTTCTCTTAGCTCCAAAATCTCTAATACATCTTATATGAGTAGATATTCCACCCCCTCAATGGTGACAACATGGAGAGAAGCGAGGGTGGCTTATCGCTCATCGGTGCTCATTAGGGCAAGGATGTGGATGCACAATGGCTAAGCTCTAAGGTGCCTCTATGCTCAGATCGAGAGCGATCTCCTCAGGCTCCCTCTCAAAATACTCTAGTTGTTGCTGAGAGGGTGTGTTGATGTCTTTGTTGCTGTCCTCTTGCACCTCAGTGCACAAAATATATATGGCAAAGGCTACATAACGCTCGATGAGATCCATTGTGGCATGGTCCTGAGACAAGGTGAGCACTGCTCTAGTGCAGAGATGTTGCCTCACATGCACTAGGGCTCGATTTATCACCTTTGCATGGCTCGATCCGGCACATAGACTATACAAGAAATCTATGGGAACCCACTTGAGAGTAGAGTCTGGAATAGAGCAAGTGAGAGGGTCTGCCGCATCACAAAATGATGCCACTATACTAGAGCTAGGGTCTACGATGGAAAGAAAGCTCTCTAGACTCAAGGTCATACAAAACCTAGGGTATATTTGGTCTCCTATATGCGTGTAGTATGTGGAGCTAATCCATGCGCGAAGGGGGGAGTGGTAGCCATGGCACACAAAGAGAGAAGGAAGGAGAGCACAAGTGTAGAGAAGTAGAGAATGAAAGTGAAAATGAGTTTGGACTTATATCTTTTATGTATCTAGGGTTTTAAATAAAGGTTCTTATAAAAAATTTAACCCTAAAGTTTCAAATTAAAACTCTTACCTTACTTTCTTTATTTCAATACTTTAAAGTCACCGTTAAGATTACTCATACAGGCAAACACTTCATTCTACATTATTATATCCTCGAATATGCTTGGATTGCTGAGTATATTCAAGTCTAGCTAGAGAAAATATAGGAAATTTTTAAGAAAAGAAATCTAAAAGACTTCAAAATCCATTTGGATCCAATTTAATATTTCAATTTAAGAATTGAGTAGAAGAGATGAGCTACAATATATCATTATGCAAAGATAATATTCCATAGATGATAGAATTCGAGCTTGCAATTTAATTATGATTTTAACCAACACGATTGACTAATTATAGTATGTATTATCGCACGCTTGGATCACAGTAAGCTAAGATTATCAAAATTGAAATTATTCAAAAGTTTAAAAAAGGTTTGTATTAGCCCTTTATACTTTTTTTTACAAGGATTCCACTATCTCAAGGATATGTGAAGAAGCACATTATTTACATGTCATGGATTGCTCACTACGAGTCTTGACTTTTCTATTATCTAACTTGAAATAGAAGTTGTAGAGGGACTCATTGGACATTAATTGGATTTCTTGTCTCAAATGGGCCAATGACTCTCTGCGTTGACTACAAAAGGATTATGACCATTCCACAAGATAACCACATCTATGAGAGCTATATGTGTCTCATCTCGGGTATCTTGATCCAAGCTAACCCACTCCCCTCACAAAATTCGGTATCTTCTCTATCGAAAGTGACTGCACAAAGTTTGTCTAGCGATGAAATACCTGTAATAAAAACAAAAATAATGGTAAGTAAATGTGACTAACACAACAATTTATCTAAGCAAGACCTACGTCAATTAAATCAAGGCATGCAAAGTAGTAAAAAAGATTTACCTGAATGTAGGATCAGATTGGTTGACATTGCACTTAATCGTCTCATCAAAATGTGTTCTTTTGACTTGCCAAGACTCACCCAATAGCTAACTCATCCATTCCTCGAATGGACACTTGCATTGATAAGTAATCTTTGTTTTCTTTAGAATAACACATAAACCAAACAAATGTGCAAACAATGAGAATGGAATAAATCAAGTAATATGCACATTGGTGGGCTTCATAGCACTATTGATGTCAGATTTTATCTTGGACTTACATGCTCCTGACAACTGCAAGCTACCAATCAACCATTCACTACTAGATAGTGGCGGCAATGGGATATGCTGCAATCTTTGGCTTTCTACTACATACAATGAATTATAAAAAAAGATATTTTGGGTTGCAGGTTGACTTGTAGAGTTATTATCATAGATCAAAGAACCTATATCTCCATGCCAAACATGTATCTTGCCACTTAAACATTCCACATTTTGCCGTTCATGCAAAGTCGATGGATATAGAGTCATTAGTAAAACAAGATTGAATTAGAACACTACAAAGATTTTTAAAAACAACTTTGATGCAAAAGAATAAACAATGATAAAATTCAAAAACTTACTATTTTGTTTATAATTTGTAATGTAGTTCTTGTTGTGTATAAAGATTTGTTTGTGCATATAAACATGTTGGATCACACTTCTGTTATTGTACTTATTCGAAAACACTTTTTTGAACTCTAAAATTCTACATTTTCAATGTTTGCTGGGGTTTACAACATCCTTACACTTGACCTTGAAACTCCCTCGAGTACTTGGGTGCATCAAAATCCAATCCAATTTACAGTACTTATCACAAATCCAATTACTGTCATTATCTTTCCTATTCAAGACCTCCACTACAAGTATGTTCCTGATGTTTTTCCTCCATGAAGACATCTATAATAACCAAATAGAAAAGTTACCTATCAACATGTGTATAATTTGCAAATATTCTCTCCAAGTGAAATGAAATTTAAATGGAGTAATTTTAAAAAAAACATTGTACTTGTAATTCTTTTCACAAAGAAACTTAGATATGTTGAGCTAGAAGTTGACTTATAACAATACATTTATTCCTTTACTGACAAATTCCTAGAGTACAAAAACAAAAGAAATCTTGGGTCAAAGCATACATATAACTTACACAGGCTTTGTCCAAATGAGTTGAAATTTAACCATGGAGCAACATTAAAAAATGGCAATATACTTGTGGCTCTCTCTGCAAAGAAGCCCAAAGATGTTGAGTTTTAAAAAAATCATTTTTCGTCACCCTTGGAGATTCTTGGAGTACCAAAACAAAGGAAAGCTCAGTATGCATATAACTTGAATACATTTTGTCCAAGCGAGAGAAAATTTAACTATGGAGCAACAAAAAAATAAGACAACATACCTATAACTTTGTTTACAAAGAAACCCTAAGATGTTGAAGAAGAAGTTGAGTGTTCAAAAGATTATTGTTCTTGACTGTAAGAGACTCCTAGAGTACCAAAATAAAAGAAATTACATGTCAGAGAATGCACATAACTTGCACAGGTTTTATACAAACGAGATAAAACTTTACCATAGAACATCCATGGAAGAGAATATTATACTTGTAAAGTTTTATGCAGAAAATCTTAGGGCTTTGGTAGAACAAGCTTTTCTCTCATAAAACATGTGAAACTCACTTTGTGTTTGAGTAGAGGAAATGAAACTTCACAGGGTTACAAATAGGGCGAGCAAACAACAATGATGCTGTAAATTTTGTCAAGAAAGAAGAAGCGGAAAAATGGATATGATAAATTTGAGTTTTGGCTAAGAAAGAGGGGGAAACTAAAAAGGGAAGAAATGAAAAGTCAAACATTAAAAAAATAAGAAAATGAAAATTTGAGTCACAAACGTCCAAGAAGTGACAGCATTGTATTCTCCACATTTTTTCTTATTTTATTATTGAGGGAATATTTGGGCCAAGATATGGCTAGATTGCATCTATTGATGATTCCCAACTAGTCATGTTACGAATGTCTTGCTCTGCATGAGACATTTCACTATTAGTAGCTTTCCTCTTTTCAACTCCATGCAAAGTATGTGTCCAGATTGAAGCCTTCGGACCAACCATCACTTGGCCAGGCATTCTATCCAACTGTAGACCAAAAGCATAAGTATGTATAGCCACCAGACAGCCAAGACTTCCAACAACTTTTGCATACCTCCCTTTCCAAAATTCAAAGCAAGAGGCAATCCCGTTTCTTATGCATGGATCTTGCCATCTTTCCAAAAGATGAGCTATTCTGCCAAGGCCTCCTGATAAGTAGCACAATCCTTTCTTTCATATTGCAAACTATCACACTACATACATATTTTCCCTAGTTTAGGGACTGCTACCCGTCCCGTTTCCTCTTGTCCTTTCTCATCCAATTTTGTGGCTTTCAACTGAAGATTCTGCATGCCTTTAACTAATTCATTTAATACATCTTCCCTAATAATGGGAAAAGTAGGTGCAACCATAGGGTTAGCCATAGAAGTAGATAGCTTATTGGATACATAAACCTGATGGTTGTGTTGGCTAACCCTATGGTCTTCAATAGAAGTAGGTGCTGCTCGAATGATAAAACTGATGGTTGTGTTGGCTCTAAAAGAGGAGGGTAAAATCCTAGGACACCTGATTAGAATTCTCCTAGATCGCTGCTTCTTCTTCCTCCCAATCTAGAGTACTATTTATTAGCAGCATATCCTCCAATAGGTTTATCGGCTCGAACACTCCATCCATTGCACACACATGAACTCTTCTTATGGGACACGATAGGTGCATTCCTTGGGATGGAATGGCACCTCTCTATAGACATTTACATGGCACATTTAATATTATTGCATATGATATTTAATTATAGTTTGAATGTAAAGCATGATTGGCACACACTTTTCTTACAGTTAGCTCAAAGTCCGAGATTGCTTAATCAACGATCTCTAATTGAAACTCGTCAAAGTATCACATGTGGTCTATAGACAAGTAATGATTTTGTTGAATTGCAGCTTGATTGTACTGAGTGCAAGGGCATGGGACACATTGATTGAAATACACCTTACGATCTTGAATGTCATATCCATCATCATTGTCCATTTCATTTATGTTAAAGTAGACAATATGCTTTTGTTTTCCTCATTGTTTCTCTCCCTCCATCTCCCTCTACTTTTTTCTCTCTCCCTTTTCTCTCATTCTTCTTTTGTTCCTCTATTTCTCTCTCCCTCTCTCTCACTCTCTATTCTTATCTTTTCCTTCATCTCTCTATTTGTGTCCCCCTCCCTCTCTATTTCTCATCCATCTCTCCACAAATAAAAGTAAAGAGAGAAGATAAGAAACTTAAAAAACAAAGAAATGGGAAGCATGTCTCCCTCCCTCTCTTTATCTCTCTATTTCCCCCTCTCTCTCATTCTCTTTTTGTTTCCCTATTTCTCTCTCCTTCTCCCTTTCTCTCATTATCTATTTTTATCTTTCCCTCCATCTCTCTAGTTGTGTCTCTCTCCCTCTCTATTTCTTTCTCACCCTTCTCTATTTCCCTCTCCCTACCTCTCTTTTTTTATGAACGCATCAGAAATAATAAAGACAAGACTGCCCATGAATGATACCATCATGGACTGTCTGTAACCCCAAGCAAGTCATCTGATTAAACTTATCTCATGGCTCCAAGTCTTTATCAGGCCAGTCCAACAACTTGGAGGTAGCCAACACTTCTCCTTGTAGCAAATTCTCATCATTGCAAAGATCAGGAGGGCGCCAAAATGAAAAATGCAAAATCTCTTCCTAGGATGCAATCAAATGAGAAAGGTGAAAAGATTGGAAGATCTTAAGAGACCTCGTGGAATTCAGAGCATGCCACCAAGAAACTTGAATAACCATGTGATCATGTGAGATACCAATCTTTTCAGTGAAAAATTTTACAATATCAGTCCAGGGATAACTTTGCACACATAAAGCCTGCAAAAGTGCCAATCTCAAGGCAACAATATGAAAATTAACATATAATAAAGTTGCTTTCCCCATCCTTTTAGGAGAAGTGACATGTAACAGTTGCCAAGAAATCCACACTTGGCCCAAACAATTCTCTTTCTTCTTCCACAACATGAAGCGGATAGGCTGAACGAGTTCCAAAAGAGACTTCTTAGTCCAATGAAGTAAGGAAAAAAAAATGAGACCATATTGATCATGATGCATTAAGCAGCTTTAAGTCTCACATGAAGAGGCGAGTCTTGAGATTTCCAGTACATAAACCGATCATGCATACGAGATGACATCCAATCAAGCAAGGCATGAGGAGCTACATCCACACCAATGGATAATCCAAGTGTCAGGTAATATCTTCTTTAGAAATCACAAGTCCTTGCCAACCCATAGCTTGCAAATCACTCTCCGTGTAAGAAATCAATGTAGATTTCCGAGCATTATTATGAAGCCTTGAAGCTAAAGTGAAAAGAGATTCCACATAGCCACTGCCCGATTCACATTTGTCTAATCAGCCTTGAGAAACATAAAGGAATAATCAACCAAAGATTGAACCAAAAGTTGGGCACCAGTAGGAAGAGACAAATCAACAATCTTGCCTTGATTAGCCAACTTATCCAACAAAGAGAGCATTGGGTGAGTGACTAAGGCAAATAACAAAGGACTAAGAGGGTAGCCTTGTCAAAGAGAATGAGACAGTGTAATTTTATAAGTGATCCCCTCATTAATTATAATGCATGCCACAACACCCTAACTAATGGTATTAAGAGAAGTCGTGTGAGGACTAAAGCCCATGATAGACATCAACTATCGCAAGAAAGACCAGCTGACATGATCAAATTCCTTTTCAAGATCAAGTTAAAGCATAATGACCTATTGGCCAGAGGCTTTGGCATAATCAATCCCCAATTGAACATTCAAAATGTTATGCATGATATTTTGACCCTTAATGAAACCATATTAACATGGATGAACCAAGTTTGAGAATACTTTCTGCAATCTATTGGCAATGATTTTAGGAAAGTTTTTATACAAAGAACCCATAATAGAAATGTGTCTTCATTATTTCAAGGAAGTCAAATCACTACAATCTTCCAATTTGAAGTCATCAAACCAAAATTTTAGACTTACTGGCACATGAGAGTTAAGGGACTCTTAAGCTGCTCAACATGAGTTGAAAACATCACATTAGGAAGCCCATCCTAGCTAAGGATTTTTTTTCCTATGTGGTAAATGGGAGAGCACATCTTCCACTTCAGCCTCTAAGATATTATCTTCCATGAAATCAACCCATTCAAGATAAACCTGATCACTAACCAAGTCACAAATGTATCGACGATGAACAGAGAGAATAGCATCATAAAAGATCTCTTATGGATCCAACAAAGATTTATAATAGTCAATGTACATTTGAATGATGGAGACAGGTTCAGTAGCCATTTCACCTCGCTCATCCAACAAATGCATAATATTTTCCTAAGTGTATTTCAGGCATAAAAGGGCAAAGAATTGATGAGATTATCAGTTATTATCATGCAAAGATTTTGCTTGAGCTAGTGATTTCTATTTATCATATTCCTCCTCTTGAAGAGATTGAACTCTACATTTCAACCATTCAATGCATGTAACCAAGCCATCAGTAGTATCCCTTGACTGATATAGAGACAAAGAGTGAGCCAATAAAGTTTTTAAATCTACAATTCAACTCGAAAAGAAGAAGCATGTTGAATACCATACAATCAAGACTATGCACATGCATTATCCCTAAAAATAGCCCACGCTTCCATACCCCCAAATAAGATCCTTGAGCTAAAAGAAGCAATCAATTGCTAGATACATTCCAAAAACTGATTTTGTAGCAAGAAAGATTGATTGAAATGTAGAGGCAAACAAGCAAGTAGAGCCTTGAAGGCATGAATTGGCCTAGTATGGGTCAATTCCAAAAACAAAGGATAGTGATCTAACAAGACATGTTGTTGCTCCACCCACGTATCAATCACTACTGGAAGAAAAGAATTGCTTTGACAAATGTATATCCTATCAAGTTTGGCCCAAGTATCTGGATGCTGAAGAGAGCGATAAGTATATCCAAACTATGAAGGATGCATCCAGTGTGACACATATCTTGTTTCAAAGACACAATTTCCAATGCATCCTAAGCCTAATGCTCAGGACCATCCATGTCCAAGTGAGGTGAATTTGCCTGATACACAAATATATATTCATTAAAATCACCCATAACAAAACCTTGGTGAGCCATGGAAAGGCAGTACAAGTCATCCCAAAACTAACGGCGTTCTCGAGCAGTAGAAGGAGCATACACACCCACCAACCATAAAACCTCACCCTCACATATGATTTCCAGCATCTTGAGAAACCATGGATGATTGTAAGAAAGATCGAATAGCCAACATAACTCTAGATTTATGTGGAATCTGTCCACTAAAAAATATTGTATTATCCTTATAAACACAAGAAGAACTTGCCAAAGCATGTTGTTTGTGCTCCATGGCAAAAAAAAATCCCAATAACTAGCAAAAACAATTCTCTACGACTAATATTGCTTACTACCAAGAAATTCCTATGACATTCCATAAAGCAAGTCTCATGATAAACAAAAAGAGACATAACTACTAAATCATTGATTTCCTTTAGCATCTGTATCTTTAGCAGCCTAAAATCTCTCTATCTCACTACAAATCACATCCATGAAATCCGCCCCTGCAAACAAGAAATCGAAGCACAAGAAGGAAATTATTGTTTTATTGAGAATGAAAAGCATCTCGAGGGGGCAAAAATCTCCCACGAGCATCAAAGCGCAAAGTAGATTAGAGGAATTTTATCAACCACGCCAACTACATGTACACGCAAAGATTGAGGTTTTATGTAAAAACTCCTATCTCTGCATTAAAAAAGCTAAGTAATAGGGTGAGGAGGTGGGTGAGTAGGAGTCAAATGAGATTCATGTTGGGCTTTGCATCTAACCATAGTGACCTAGGAATCATCTTGAGGGGGTAGAGCCCATCCTGATGAATGCGACTCATACTCAATACCAACCTAAAAAACATCCTTATTTCCATTATCATGTCCATGCAGGTCAAGAGGCACAAGAGGAGCAACATCTTATTGCTGAGTCAAAGGTTAGGCATCATGCTTTTGCATATCCATGTCAGGGTCCAAAAAATGCTACAAAGCCTCAAGGCTAATGTCATATTTAGAAATAAAATAGCCTAATTGGCCACATAAAAAACAATGTCTAGTAAATGTCCCCCATTTGAGCTCAAAAACCAACGTTTGCAACCCAAGGACCTAAAAACGAATTTTAGTAGGTTAAGTTTCCAGTGTCCCAAAGCATATAAGGCCTATTCCTATTATGCGAGGCCAAATAGGGCTCCACCAATACATCACTAAGGGATCTCAAAACCAAAGGAAGAAATCTCCAAAGATGTGTAAGAAAATTAACAACCTCCACCCAAATTGGGCATGCTTGCCTAAGAACCTCCTGAAACTTAGGTATAGGCTTCCATGGAACCATATATGGACTAGTTGACCATCCAAAAATAAAGGAATATGTTGTATAATGTGAGCACACACATTCAGAATATGAAAAAGGACCTCAAAAAAACCCCTTCATCCATCATAAATCTCTTCCATAAGAGGAGCCTACACTTGCCCAAGAATATCATCATGACACACATCATCACTTACACAAGCATGGACTACAACCAAGCGCGAATCTGAGCAATCAAATGAATCCTGCCCGTAAAATAAAGAATGGCCGCCCTCTCATGAAAGCTAGCAATCTACCACAATAGTAGGTCAATTCCCATGATAGCAACCATGTGATCCCCTCCTAGGAAAGAGCTAACTTTACCCTTCGCATAAACATAATTAAACATAAGATTGTTGGTAGTGGCAAGCATGAACTGGAAAGACTCATCAGCCTATGAGCAAGAAACATGAACACCTTACTTGGAGCACACAAAACTGGTTCATCAGCTGTCATCTTATGGCATTTTCCCATCTCATCCCCTTCCATTTAACTGACCAAAATCCTCAGCCGCCAAAGAGTCACCATCGGAGTCAACCAATTCTTTCTCATCCCTATGCCCAATATGATGGTCAAGAAAAGCCACATCAATACCACATGATACCTGCAAATTATCCATGATAAAATCCAAACTCTCTCTCTCTCTCTCTCTATGCATCTGCTATATCACAGATCTCTATTTGTTGTGTTAGAAATCTACACTTCTGTGTGCATGTATCTCATACTATTGAGATCTCACCTTTGCTATGTCACATAATCCTTTCTGTTGCATCAATGACCTACCTGTTTGTGTGCCTTTCAATATTATTGTAGGGGATTTGAAGGCCAAAATAGACAAAGGATTGAAGGTCAAGTTTGTAGTGCTCTCACCTTCTGTTTAAACTACTCCTACCGGTTGGTTCACTTCGCCACATGCAATTGAAGAGATCATGACCAAAGTGGTAGTGCCTATGATTGTTTGGCTAAATAACAACACCCACCCACAACAATCGTGGTCCTTCTATTTGATTGTGGTGAGGGTAGAACTCAACGAGCAATCAAAACCTTGGAGGAGTCTCACAACTATTGTTGACAAGATTTCCCTCTCTCTCTCTCTCTCTCTCTCTCTCTCTCTCTCTCTCTCTCTCTCTCTCTCTCTCTCTCTCTCTCTCTCTCTCTCTCTCTCTCTCTCTCTTTTCCTCCATCAATATCTTTATATCTCCTTCCATCTCTCTATAACTCTCTCCCCCCTCTCTCTATTTTTCTCTTTTCCCCATCTCTCTATTTGTCTCTCCTTCTCTCTCTGTTCCTTTCTCTCTCTTCATCTCTCTTTGTTTCTCCCTCCCTCTCTCTCTCCCTCATTCTCCCTCTCCCTCTCCCTCTCCCTCTCCCTCTCCCTCTCCCTCTCCCTCTCCCTCCCCCTCTCACCTTCCCTCCCCCTCTCACCCTCCCTCCATCTCTCTCTCTCTCTCTCTCTCTCTCTCTCTCTCTCTCTCTCTCTCTCTCTCTCTCTCTCTCTCTCTCTCTCTCTCTCTCTCTCTCTCTCTCTCTCTCTCTCTGTGCATCTGTTACATATACACATCGCACCACTTTATCACAGCCGACAGTTGTTCCCCTATCACAGCTGATATTTGTTCCCCTTTTGTAGCCATTATCTGGAGTACCAGAGCTACATATGCACATACACATACACGACACTTATCACACTCACAGCACCGTATTTTCAGTTTCCAGTTTTTAGCTTTTCATTCAGCACTTTTATTTTGGATAGCTAGACCTCATCAGTTGTATCACAGTTTGTCTCATAGGCCAGTTTTGGTCTTTAGAAGACGTTAATATAACTTTCTTTCTTTCTTTCTTTCTCTCTCTCTCTCTCTATGTCTATTTCTCATGAAGCTCCCTCTCTCTCCCTTCCTCCTCTCTCTTCCTTTCTCTCTTTCTTCCTTTCCCTCTCATTCTCTCTCTTTGTTTCTCTTCCTCACTCTCCCTCCCTCCATCTCTCTATTATCATCGCTATTGTTAGAAAACCACCAAGACCTATAGACCGCCTATCAAGTCAAGTGTTTCAAGAAAATGGTAATGGCTACGTCTCACATAGCCATGCACGCTCTCGCACAAGGATATAATGACCTTACTGTTGAATCTGATCATTGTAGTTCTCTTCCCCTAATCCTTCGATGGCTCCACAATTCAAGGCACTTTCTCAAGTAAGCTCCAAGCTTCAACCTCCATAGCCGCATGTGCGAGAAAAGAGAACTTAAGAAGAAGGAGAAGAAGAAGAGAGGAGAAGAAGAGCTTCTCCACGGTCCCTCACTCTCACACACTTGCACACACTCTCTCTTACAATTCCACTCTTCCTCTCTCATGCACAAGAAGGAAGCAAGAGCAAGAACAAGAAGAGAGCTAGTTTGTACACACACCAAGAATGAGCTTATCCATTTACTTTTTGACTTTTATACATGCCCTTCTCCCCTTGGGCACCCAACTCATTTCCATGATTGGCTGTCCACGTCCTCTTTTTCACTTTCTTTTCTATTCTTTTTTCTATTTTTATGGCTCCTTCACATGCATCTTTTCATTTACAACTTGCACACGAGGAAGCCTATCACTTTTATATAAAGTGTTAAAATGTGCATTATCTCTACGTGCCTTGTTCTTGATTTTCAAAAAAAATTCCATGCTTCTTAGTCTTCTTTTTCTAGAAGACTGTCTTTTTATGATCCCTCTTCAATCTTCTTTGCACCTTGTATTGTTTTGTACCTTGTGTTGTTTCAAGGGTTAACATTACTTCCCTCCTAGGTGAGTGCCAGCCCTATGGCATTGGATGGTATGGGTTGGAGAGTTGAGGGTGGTCTAGGAAATGGTACTTGGGGATTTTGAAAAATTAGAGATGTCTGATAAGCTTGTGACATATGATTAGATATTGTTAGTGCTGAGGATACGTTGGCTGATTAAAGAGGGTCTCTAAAGTTATTGGCTAGCTGCATAGTTGCAAAATGTACCTGTAAGAGAAGAGTAGGTGCACTACCTAGAGGGTGTGTCTGCCTTATCATGTAGTGCATTGTGAAGGTCACGGTGAAACCGAGAGATGGGTCAAACCATGGGCAAGCTAGAGGTGCTATCCCACACTTGAGAACCCAATTCATGGAAGGGAAATGTGCTATGCAAGACTTAGGGAGATAGGTCTATCATAATATCCTACCCTTGATGTACCCTAAATGCATGAAATGGGGAGGAGCTAAGGATTTAATGGTCCCTAGATGTAGTGTTTGTGGAACTCATACATCTATTTTTTAATAATATGAATAAAATACAAGGAATGATGCTAAGTTGCATCCTATTCTCTTGTAGGGGCAGATTTGGGTGGAGGTTTAAGCGACCTACTTAGAAAGGACCAACTTAGCATATAGCTTTTTAAGTTAACCCTCATGTTCAGAGGTGTAGTGGAAAAAAGTGGGTAGTTACACCTCGTGAACCAATTATTGCTCATGTCCTCTAGGAGGTTCATACAAAAAACTGGCAATAAGGTAGCTTTCATCATGAGCCTAGTTATAGCACAACTATCTATGCCTATATCTATATCAAAAAAGAGAGGCCGTAGTCACTCTTCCTCTGCTTGGCTTTTGCTTAAGAGGAGACATGGATAATTACAAGTGGTGATAAATGTTGGATTTGGACATGAAAAAAACTTTGGGGAAGAGCATAATAGATGGTTGAAGATCTTTTTCCGTGAAAATCATGCACTCCTTAGGGGTCGTGGCATTAACATTGTAAATTCGAGGGAAATCATACCTTCCATGCACCTTTAGCTTAAAATCTACTCCATATCTCCTTGGGTAGGGCATGTAGGTTGAATTATCCCTTTCATATGATGAAAATTTATTGTAGAAGGCCATCCATGCATCCATACTAATATGCCATATGTTCATTCTCCTTTTTGGTCAGGATTCATAGCCCTTGACTGTTCTAGGCTCATCCATCACTTTATCTTCCCAGTACCTAGCGAGTTCTTTCTATCACAGTGTTGGGTATCTTGCTCTTTCCTCTATCCACCTTTTGCCCAATTGCATTGAGAACTTAATCACATCCTCCACCACCCTTGGTAATAGCACTCGATCAAGTGATCGGGGGGTTAGGAGAATGTGAACTTGAATGGGTTGTAGTGGCTTTCATACTACTTCCATAGGGACAATTATTGTGCCCACATTAGGGGAGTTTTGAGGTCTCAAAAATGCCTTTTAGGATGTGGAGAGAGAGTGCTCTAGACCAATAAGAGCAAAGCCTCCGTAACAGAACTTCTATTTTAAAAAAATTAAAAAATCATTTTACAAAAACATATAAATATAATAATATTACGAACGTGTATTTTTATTATCTATTTTTAGTCTCTTATATTCATGATTATGACATCTTTTGCATTAATGGCATAGAGTTTCAGCAAATTTTATTTAATGATATATCTAGATTAATGATATTCCTCTATTGTTTTTCCCTCCGTTATGGTAGCCTAGTCCTCTCTCTCTCTCTCTCTCTCTCTCTCTCTCTCTCTCTCTCTCTCTCTCTCTCTCTCTCTCTCTCTCTCTCTCTCTCTCTCTGTGCCTGTCTCTCTCTCTTCTACCATGGATACAGAAATTTGACCTTCAACAAGGCATCCAAGCTCCCAAATCACATCCATATCAGTGTTTAACTCATTCCAAACTGATGGAAGATGGATTCCTACTATCATTAGCAAAGGTAGTTGGATCACCATGCAACAAGCACAATGTGAAAAAAGGCAAAGACATGAGAGCTCATTTATCTCTGCTTGGAAGGGCAGAATCTGAGATTTTAAGCTTGGAGCAAATAAGAATAGCATCAAAGAGGTACTAGTGCAACATGTGTTCATGCATAGAGAGCTGTGTTTGGAACCTGGATCTTCAAAGCTTCCAATGAATAGACCAAATTGTAAGAATTTGATTCTTAAAGTTTTTCCTTTCTTAAACATGGTTTGGGTTTTTTCATTATAATATTTGTTTGTCTTGTAGATGTCTATCCCTCTAATCTTGAGGAATGGCAACCAGTGGAGTCTATTATTGATGTTATTGATGTTATACATGGTTCAATTGGAGAAGAAATGTATAGAGGCAGAAAGAAGACAGAGCTTGCAGAGAATGGACTATTCTTTCATGGCCATTCTTATGTTATTCCTATGCCGCGTTGCCAATGGGGATCAATAAACCTCCTTCCTTTGCCAGATTTTTCAAGCTTTGAGTGGCCTTTGCCAAGTCCAGCTACTAGTGAGGGCTATAGATGTAAGTTATTTTCTGAGATCCAGAAAGCACTAAAATCTAATATCTCAAGTAGGCTAAGCAAAGTTACTTTGTTTATGCCTATTAATATATTTATTGATTTCTTCTCTAATATGGAGATAAGAATAACAAAAACCATGCTTTTAGTGAAGAGACTAACATATGATCATATCATACAATTTGTTGATGAAGAATGGGATACAAGTGACAGAAGGAAAAATTATATGTAAGATAGATCAAGACTCTATAGCTTGTAAATATACGATTGCTACTCAAAATTTTATCCTTAGATTTTACTATAGTCGATGGTATTTTGTTGGTAGTAGTCTAGTTGCTTTAGACCAAAATCTTAATGATTTCAGCAAAGATCCTATAGTGGATCTTGATATATTGGTTCAATGAGGATATTACTGCAATCTTAAAGATCAGAAAATCATGTACGCTACATCAAGTGAGGATGGATTTACAAAATGAAGACATTGAACTACCATGCTCCTTTGTATTCCAACTTGACAAGAAACGAGTAAGTTTTCACATCATATTATATCTACTTAGATGTATATCAAGATCTCACTTCCTAACAAACAAACATTCATAATTTATTTTTTGCAGATATCGAAAAGGAGAGAAAAGAATATGCACTGCAAGGACATTCAAGAAAAGATATCTTTACTGTCAATATAAAATATATGTACAAATTTTGTAGTAGATGTCTATCTGCCATCTCTATGAGATATATAAGGGCTGAAGGCAAATTTCTATATATGAAGGCTTACAAGGCGATATGGCAAAGCTATTTCTTTTTTTGAGAACTATCATTTCTAGGAGTCATTTTGCCTTTCTTTGATGTCTTGGGTATAGAAGGTATGGGTAAAGGTGTTGAAGCTGTGGCTTCACCTTCCGTGGTTATAGGCACCGCATCTCCTTCATTGTGTAAATCCCCACCAATCTCTGTTGTTGGTTGTATACAATTGACCATTATATACTTCAAGAGCTTTTCTCTAACGTACCAAACATGCTCAAATGCATAGCAATCCTTCGAAAACTGTCACACATTTATAGAAAAAAGAGTTTTAGTTCATTACTGTTCTTACAATAGACTATATTTTTATCATCAATGGACTATTTGCAATGAATATCTATCTTAAAGTTTAGCATCTTTCATATTACCTTTACATGTTTATCATCATTAAGATAAACAAAGTTAACCATTTTTCTAGCATTTGCAATCACCCTCCAGCCAAAGAATGGCTATCATCCTGATGAGGACACTGCAACCACCAACACAAAGTAAAACTATGAAATTTACGGATGGTAGTTCATAGAATAAACTTATGTTTCAATTATTTTAATCAATAACTTACCGCAACTTTTCTATATTGCATTGTTGCAAGCAAATTAGACAGCATAGGAGGCCTTTTCTCTAGCTCTTCAATTAATCTTTTTGCACCTCTATATATAAAATATATTGAAATTTAGAGTACTTACCAAAAAAAAAATTGAAATATCAAGGAGCCCTTGGATAATATAACTTACAATTTAGCATTTCCATGGCTTCCTTTCATAGAGTTGATTAAAAAACATTGCTTATCCACACAGCCTATTGCAATCAAGCTCCAATGAGAACTAAAAGCAATCATATCTCAACAAATTAGTAGGATAAAATCTCAAAAACTCTAATAGAATATTGAATCACTTACTTTTCATTATATGGAATTATAAGGAGCTCCAAAGTATCGAAGTCAATCAGATTGAACCACTGCTCAACAAAACTTGTATCAAGCTCGTTCCTCATAAAGAATGAGACAGATGGATCAAGAACCTCAATTTTTTGTTGCATATTTAAAGGAAACTCATGCATTACACACCTAGAAAAGGCATAGAAATAGTGAGTATAAACAAGAAAAATCTTATTTTTAAAAAAATATCAAAAAGTAGAAGTAATTATGGGTGGATATACCTTAGGCTAGCAAGAATAATACTGTCATTTATTTCTCTTCTTTTATCCTTAAGAATGTGAACACATGCAGCATTAAAGGAGATAATCTCAGTTCTTTTGCCTAAGTCACCAGGTAAGAAAAAAAACACATTGAATCCTTTTGGATTAGCTGCTTCAAGAAGGGTGGCTAGCTCATTTTCAAAGGACTCTAGTTGCTCTGCTTCCCTTTCTTCAACCCTTTGCCTCCTATACTCTCTCCATTTATCTGCATGTTCCTCTTTAGCTTTCTCCTCTTTTTCATGTTTCCTTGTATCCCTCTCATGGGTGACTTCCTCAACCTTGGGACCAGAATCATCTTTCTTTCTCCTAGTTGGGGGCACATTAAGGATATTAAATGTCTTCTCATCAGTGAGGGGAATTGGCTCAAGGACCTTTGAAAATCTATATCTTAGCCTCCTAAGAATTACCATGTCCTTGTCCATGAGTGTGAGCCTATGAGCATGAGCAACACAAATATAAGCATCTTGAAAAAACTCAACTAAAAAATCCTCTGTGGCTTCTTGTATACAATTAAGGGCTGTTCTTGTCCATCTGAAACTATCCAAACTATATTTGTCACAAATCTCCCTGACAAGCCTTTGAAAAGATAGCTTTGGAATTGCATTGTTAAGAGCCTTTATTTCCTTCCTAATCTCCCTTAGGCACCTGACATTTTGAGAAAACTTTCTCTTTGGCTTTGACTTTCTAGAAGGGAGAGACTGCAGAGAGGAGAGAGAAAGAGGAAGAAGATGAGAGAAGAAGAGAGAGAGACTAGCTGAAGAGAGAGAAATACAAGAAGAGGAGAGAGAAATGGCTGGCAGCCATGGAAGGACAGGGAAGAAAGTGAAGAAGGTAAAAGGACAGATGTATATTCATCAAATGGTGCCTATGCAGTGTCCCTTACACCTTTTATACTTAGGTCAACTTGACCTAAGTATTTCCCCTCCATTACAATAACTATAATGAAGGAGACCTAGGAGAGAGAAGGAGAGAATGAAGAGACTGCAGAGAGGAGAGAGAAAGAGGAAGAAGATGAGAGAAGAAGAGAGAGAGACTAGCTGAAGAGAGAGAAAGACAAAAAGAGGAGAGAGAAATGGCTGGCAGCCATGGAAGGACAGGGAAGAAGGTGAAGAAGGTGAAAGGACAGATGTATATTCATCAAATGGTACCTATGCAGTGTCCCTTTCACCTTTTATACTTAGGTCAACTTGACCTAAGTATTTCCCCTCCATTACAGTAATTGTAATGGCATTCCTTAGATTAATGTTTTGTTTTTCTTCATTTTGTTGATTCTTTTGCTATTTATGTGTTGTCTGGTGAAACGCGAAAACAACATGCTGCAAGGAGGTCTCTTATCTGAAACTCGTGTTTCATTGGACACACTGGACAAGAAATAACATGTATTTTTTTGGCAGATGGCTAGGACTAAAGCAACAGCAAAGAGGTCTCCTTCATTACAGTTGGTATCAGAGCTCCGGTCTTTGATCCTCCTTTCTCTCTCCTCCCTCTAATTTTAGTTTCTTTTTAGTTCAAGAACCCTAGTTACTCAAGTGCACAAGTACATCAAGACATGGTACATCAGGACAGGTACAGCATTGAAAAGCCACAGGAATCAGGGGGTACCAGAGATGGTAGCTTTCTTGGAGTTTGCATAGAAGCTTTGGACGTATTTAGAAGCAAACCACGAAACTGACCATTTCTCTGCTGCCACTCCATGCTGCGGATGGAGGTCCACAGAGCCAGGATTGCCTGTAAACGAGCTTGCCCCCACACTCATACCACTGGAGAATCTCACTCAAGTTCTTGAAGTCCCCCAAAAAGGAGGATATGGAACCTGAGAGCTAGTTGCTATCCACATCGAGCTCTACAAGAAAGAGCATTCTGTATTCGTAGTGGTTGGAGAGGGAAAGATCCTAGAGAGAGCATTGTGATCCAAATAAAGCTCCACTACTTGTCCACAGAGGTTCCAAATAGAAGAAGGTATGGGACCTGTGATAGTGTTGATGCGCAAATACACGACCTCCAAAGATGGGTTGTTGCATGCCAAGATCCACATGGAGGGTTCCCACAAGTTTGTTGGAGCTAAGATCCAGCTTCTGTAAGGAAGAAAGCTTGCCGAGCACAGGCAGAATGCTACCATTAAGCCTTGCAGTTGCCAAGCTGATGCTGTAAGCTGCAATGGCGGGGTCCTGCAAGAGGGTGCGGTTGTTCAAGTCTGCAAGCTCCAGTGCATCCTCCCGCATGTCCTTTGTCCAATGCCCCGGGTTGATGATGTGGTTGCAGATAACTGATAGGAAACGATAAAATCAGAACACTTCCTGCTTGTGATGAATGAATCGTGGCTGTGAGGCACGACACGAGGTCAAAGAGGAGGTGACTGGACAGTCTCAGCAAAGGCTCTTCTTCCCTTTCTGATGGCCATGGGCGGAAGAAGTGGCATCTCAAATTTGTAGAGCTCAAATGTGATGAAAATTCCAGTAATGGAGCACTCCACTGACCCTGTGATGGGTTATGGCGGGCTCTGAACTGGTGCGCAACAAGCTGCGAGGGCATGGCAGAGGGTTTGGAGGAGCAGGAGTTAGAAGTGGCCGTTGAATGTTTCTCCATCTGCAGAGGGAGCTACTACCATCCCAACTAGATAGGATGGCACCATCAAAGTTGCCGAGAGCAGCCTTGGTTTGCAAGAGGGTGCTGACGTCAATGCTCAGTGTCTGGCTTGAAGCTAGGGCTATAGACTTTGAGTCTCCAGCTAGGGCTGTAGACTTTGCTACGGGCGACAAGCTGGCTCTTATCAGCAACGATCCCTTCATGGGGGCACCTTCTGCCATACATGTGAATTTTTTTTTTTGAGAAGGATCGATCTAAGCAGACTAGCGATTCTTTACTCGTTATCACGGGACCACAAGGAAGAATCACTTCGTTCAAGAACTCTGGTTCTGTCTGACCACAAATGTTTAGGAGAGCTTGAAAACCTGGGATTGCATCTACATTGCAAGACCTACCATCATTAGGCCCTTGATCCGTGCTCTGTTTGCTGATGATGGTCAAGCTCTTCTTGGCAATCAAGCCCTCTGAATTTCTCAACAAGCCTTAATGCGACTTCATCCTCAAGACCACTCTTCTCCATCATAATGCCAATATGGCAATTGCAAATTTCTTTTGGACTGACATTCCCTGTCTGAAGCTCCCCAGATGAGGATGTTATTGAATTCTCCTTATATGAAATTCCATTATTGCTGTCATGATCATCATCCACAGTTGACTTTTCAAGGACATCATCATCACTTATGCAAACAATCTAAGGAGAAGTTTGTATGGGGGAAACACAGATAGCCTGTGCACTCTTAAATTGGTATTTTATCGGTTTACGATCAGAAGAATCACTTTCAGCAATGATGTTCACCATACTAGTAGCAAAAATCAATTGCTCTTCAGAATCATCATCATCACTCAGCATTGACAACAATGCCTCCCTTTATCAAAAGTTTGGTCGAGTCATCGTGCATTGATGAGCAAGTGTAATCAGTCACACAGAGCAGACATGAGGAACGTCTGCCAAAGCTGATGAAAGAAGAGGCAAAAGACCCAAAAGCAGCAGGATTGGACAAGCTTGCAGGCCTCGACCCATGGCCTATGTGTCTCCGACCTAAGAAGAGTGTTGCAGAGAGCAAGCCATCATTTTATCGTGCGATCTCAATCATGGGCTCATAAAAGGGGCAGAATCCTGGTGAATTCTGGGAATCTTGATAACTCCTGCATGTGAGGAGGCGGGTCTCAGGATTGTGCATTACATCAAAGCTCCTATTAGAGAAGATCATCAAGATCGACATCATACTCGCTCCCAGAGTGCTAAGTAGAGATGGATTATTAGAAGTGTGCTTATGGACACAGCGTCATATCCTAGAAAACATAGCTCCTGTAAGGTCAGGCATTTGCTTCATTCCTTGGATCTCCCTGTGGGAGCACTGGTGCACGTTGGGCATTGGTAGATGTGCTTCAATGTCCTAATCAACAAGTGACTTCCTTGGCATGGAACCCTTCTGGAAAACATCCTTACAAAAAGTCATGAAGATTTCCTGAGCAAGGATAACGAGTTTGAAATGCATTTGGTTGGACATCAATCTTATATTACTGTGCAAATATGGTTGGCCTTGATGGCAATGTAATGTACTACAAGTGCCTTTTATATTACTGAAGGTTGATTCCTGAAATCCCTATGAGAAGCAGTACACGTGGCTGGATATCAATAGCAGATGCTTCTAATTGATTGTAATCAAAGATGCATATAATGTCATTATAGAATTGAAAATCCAGGATCTTGGAATCCTTAAGAAAGTTACATTGTTAGCATCGGCATCCTAATTGATTCAGAGTTTACAATTTGGGATGTGGCACAAGGAGCTCCTTTTATTGTCATGATGCATGTGGGAAGTTCATAGAAGGAGGTTTTAAGTAGTTATTCACATGGCAGATTGGGGACTATACAAACCTTCTAGTCTTCAAGGTTTTCCAGGGATTGAGGACTTCTTTGTTGGTCTTTTCATATGAAAAGATAAGGATTACGATCAAGCTAGCAAGACTTCAGTTTCCCTTATTGTACAATGGGGTGCTTAAAACAAGGATCCTTTGAAGGTTAGTTTCAAACATTACTTTTTGGGCATTACCCATGTAATGTACCGGGATGGATCATACACAGACCACTTGACATCCTGCAAAAGCCTGCATTAAATCAGTGAGTGCATGCTCAGTACAAGGCAATGCTGAGTTCCTCAAATGTGTGGCACATGTAAACTCTAGTACAAGGACTTAAAACAGGGTTGGTGCAATTGCACTAGTTTGTATAAGAACGCATTCCTAGAAATGTTTGGGCTGGAATACTTCATAAATGCTGAAGGATGAGTTGTTGACTGCTTCACGATTGTTCTTTGCAAGGATTGTTAGGGTCTGGGCTTTGGCATTGTAATTAGACCACTAATGGCAACAAAGATGAGGCAGCAAGTGTTTGATCATTGCTACTAAACTCATCTGTTGCATCACGATGCACATGTTGTAACAAGCTGAAGAGACTTTCTTGCTGAAAGGATTGACTTGGCCATTTCAGATGTCCTTCTTTCGGCATCATCAACCAGCTTTGGAGACTTGAAAAATGCAGATGAAAACCTTGCCTAGAATGTGAAGTACTCAATCTTCCTGGAGTTGGGCATCTTCTGTCAGATCTTGGCACATGATTTGAGTGCAAACAAAATTTTGTTGGCTTGGAAGGGAGCAGCAGTAGTTTCTTTTAGTGAAGCTGATGTGATAGCATATGCGCTATAATCACAACTGGGTGATTAGTCTGGTAGAGAGTATTTCCATGCTGTGGAAAATTGCAGGAAATTGATCAACCTTGGTGGTTTCAAGATGGATGGTCCAGTTCTGCCATGCCCACAAGGCAATCATGTTTTACAGAGAATGGAAGGCCATGGTATACTACACCCTGAAAGGGATCTCACTTCAAGGATGATTGATGGTGCTACTATGATCCAGGGTGGATCATACTCCAATGGATTTAATATAGCAATATGGCTATCATGAGCAGCATGATTATGGCCATTATGGACAACATGATTACGCTTATAAGCACTCCGTTATGTAGCAACACAGTTATTATGCAAGTCATGATCATGGACATGTATATGGTAGCTCATACAACATTGGTCAGCATCATGCATATGGAGATTCTTACGCCACGCAACCATATGGGGAGCTGCCTCATGGAGACCTTGATGCAATGCAGGAGTGGCAAACAAGTGATTATGGCCGACATCATGCCGATACCTATGCTCATGGACTTGCCAATCATCATACTTATGGTCAGCCTAGGATGCGAGGATACTGTTGTAGTCATGTTGGACAGTCATCATGCAATCTTGGGCAGTATGTTTATGGGCAACAATATGACCAAAGTTTTGGTAGTAGGCAACAACAAATAAATATATTTGGGCAGCAGCATGAACATCTTTGTGACATGCATTCTCATAGAGATTATGGACAGCATGACCAATGCTGTGGGATCAATGATCAAAGGTAGCATGCTTATGATGGTTATGCGTGTGATGCACAGCAGGGCTATTATCACCACATGTAGTATGGACAGCATGAGTATCATTATGAGCAGCAACCACATTGCTACAACCATCCATATGGATAGCATGAGCATTATGGTCATGAGCTTGGATAGCCATCTGTTGTATATGAGCAGCATGCTTATGTACGTGAGCAACAAACATCAGTGGAAGCAAATGCATATGCTCAACCAAATTGTCACTTTGATGCGCAACAGGGCTATTATCACCATATGCAGTATGGACAACATGAATATCATTATGAGTAGCAGCCACATTGGTATGACTATCCATATGGACAGCATGAGCATTATGGTCATGAGCATCGACAGCCATCTGTTGTACATGAGCAGCAAGATGACTATGAGCAGCATGTCAAAACTATTACTGAGCTGACCGATGGTGATGAGCAGGTGTGTAAATTGCTATCTAAGGCTAAACGCATTAGACACCTTACTAGTGATACGATACGGAAATTGCATATTGCAGGCTTATGCTATCGATGTGCTAAGCCAATATCTTGTAATCATCAAGCCACATGCAAGGCAAAGACTGCCAAAATACTCTTGGTATTAGAGTATTATGATGCAAAGGATGGAGAAGATCTTGTTGAAGACCATTTTGGTATGGGTCCACAACAAGAACTTCAGTTCAAGAAAGAAGATCATGGTAAGCATGTGGATTTGGATGATCATGACCCCATGCGGGAGCCCCTTCAGTCCACAGACCTGCAGTTTAAATGCTTGGACATCACTAAGAATGCAGGTCCATGAATATGCAACACTTAGGGGCTGATGCAATCCATACAGTGGTGACTTCAGCCTCAAATGCTTCAGTCATACAGAGCATGGTGATGCCTGAGAGGCTTATGGAAGAGCTCGCAAATACCACCATGCTGATCATGCTTCCAGCTGTACTTGACTTTGACCTTATGGAAGCTGATCCAATGCATGGCAGCAATACCACTTTCCTTTTTGTTAACCGTTAGACGAACAAGGTGAAAAATCTGAAAAAGCTAAAGCAGAAGACAAAGGCCAAGGCAAAAGTGAAACGGAAGACGAAGGCGTGCCAAGAAAAATATGGAAGCACAAGAAATGCAAAAAAGTCCTAAATAAGGGAAAAGGGCGCACAAGGAAAAGCGCAAGTCAAAACTTTTGTAAAAGAGCGCAAGCGCATCATGGTTTAATTCAAGGAGCGCCGGGCTCTCACCCGTGCAATTTGTAAATGTAGACAGGCGGTGGAAAGGAACCTAGGAAGATAGAAGGACAATGGAAAAAAGGGCCCGGCCATGTAAAAAGGGGAAAAGGGGATGACCGCCCAAAAGGGATTTAGGGTTTTGTATATAAAGTCGAAAAGTGAATGAGAAGCTCATTCTTGTGTGTGGCCAAAAGTAGCTCTCCTCTCCTTCTTCTTCTTCTTGTTCTTGCTTGCTTGAGCTTGTGCTTGAGAAAGGGAGTGTGAGAGTGGGAGGGAGTGAGTGTGGAGGGTGAGGAACTGAGGAGGAGAAGCTCTCCATCTCCTCCTCTTCTCTTCTCTTCTCTTCTCTTCTCTTCTCTTCTCTTCTCTTGCTCGCGGCTATGGAGCTTGGAGCGTGGAGCTTGAGGATGGAGCTTGCTTGAAGCTTGCACTTGGATCTGGAGCTACCGAAGTGCGCGGGCGAGGAGGTAACTCAATCGGCATGGAGGTAAGCTCACTACACCCATAGATATGGATGGCGCGTTGGCTATGTGAGAGGTAGCCATTAGTGCTCGGCTTGGAACGCTTGAAACAATAAGCGGTCCGTGGGTCTTGGCGGTTGAGCGAAAGCTCCCACATTTTGGTTCCGTTGCCGGGACAACGGATTTAAGCCTTGAGCGCTTGCGCGCTTTAAATCAAGCATCGAAGGGCTTTTCCCTAACTGGTGCTTGAGATAGGTAGGAAGTGAGGGGAGTTGAAGATGGTATTCGATCTCCTTGGCAAGTAGGTTTTTTGCTTTTTTGAGATTTATGTTGTGAGATGGAGTAGTGTATGTATTTTTCTTCTAATTTTTTCTGCATTTAGGAAGGATAAGAGCAAAACTTAGAGCAAACAGTAGGGTTTTCTATTGCTGTATGACAGGCCGAAATAAGGAAAAGGGCAAGAAATGAAATTTTGGGTTAAATGTTAGTGAGGGATGCAATGTTGTGGTGAGGGCAAGCCTGGACAGGGTGAAAAGGGGCCAAGAGGGGCAAGAAAGGCCACATTGTGCATTGCAGGGTTTCAGGAGAGCAAGAGAGAAGAGGAAAGCTTTGTTGAGTGGATCCGCTTCAATCTTGCCATCCAGGAGATATTTACCTAGCCCAGGTAATTCTACACCTTCCCCTACATGAGTAGGTTGGATTTGGAGCTGCTTGACTAGGGGGAAGGCCTCCAACACTTGGCATGGCGAATTTCGTAGAGACCGGCGAAAAAACGCACCGCGCTCGATGTGTCCGAGTGACAGCGATTCTGGGCTGAGTCCCAGAATTGGCCCTCAGACCACTCGACTCGGCCCTCGGACCATGTGACTCGGCCCTCGGCCCACTAATACTCGAACACCCACCGCTCGGCCTGTCTGAATTGGGCACTCGGACCAACTTTGGAATTCGGCCCTCGGCCCACCTAACTCGGCTCTCAGCCCACTTAACTCTCGGACATCCAAACTCGGACTGTCCGAATTCGACATTCGGACCGATTACATTCGGCCCTTCTACTCAGCCGGCCAGGTCTGAGTCAAGCATTCGGACCCTGCAATTCGGACCAGCTGGGCCAAGAGTAAATTTTTATCAAATTCTCAAAAATTTGACCTGACCCGGCTAAAACTCAACAGCGCAAACTGTCAAAAGTCCTTTTGACGCTCAGAACTTGATTCTGGCACACAGAATACACGAAATCGTAGGGAGTAGCCGCTTAGCAGCTTGAAGTAGGCAACAGCAAGACCCAGAGACCTAGACGCAAAGCGTTGAGCAGTTAAAACCTGATTGGCCAAAAACAAACAAGGCAACATGTTAGAAAAACTCTGAACCCCGAAATTGACCCCAAGGGCTATGTAGAGCTGAAGGCACATCACAGATCCATCACTAGGCTGAAACTTAGAGCAAGTAGTTCAAGGTGTGGCTAAACGGTCCTCCAAACTAGACCCTGGTGTAGTAAGGGCTCTACACGAACATGGATTCTCACTGACAAAAGAGCAACCAAAAGCCCATACCCGAACCGAGAGAAACAGAGACCCTAGAACCTTAATGGGCCAATCTAGCCAACAATGGCAAAAAGGCCACACTGCAAAAACACATACGTGTTGCACTCAGACTGCATCTAGTCAAAGTGGAAAGCAATAACATCAAGTTACAATAGTGAGAATGACTAGATATGACAGTCCTGACAATAGATGCTCCTTGAATAGCACTGCATTGTGACGAGCCAAGACATCAGTGGAGAATCCACATCTGGTCGTGCAGTTGGGGACTCAAGGGCATTTGTCAGAAGGCTTAAATTCACAAGCCAAGACCCGGAATATGAAGACATAGTACCACCTGCTTATCTTAGGGTCAAACTCACCTCAAAAAGAGAGCATACTATAGATGCTCTGATTGATGAAGGAGCAGATTTTAATGTCTTAACCTATGAGGCATGGACCCTATTAGGCCAACCAGAGCTAACATCGCGACTAATGCTACTCTTAGCCCTTATGGGGGACCTCCACAAGCACTCATAAGGAAGTGAAATATCCTGGCAACAATTGAAACTGAAAGCTTGCCTATCCTATTTCATGTTCCTCCAAATAGTGCTAAATATGGTGAGGAAACCCTCCTGGGAAGACCGTTCAAAAGGGCGACCAAATGCGAGGCTGACTATGTAGCATAGAGGATACACCTGACACTACCGGGTGTGAGGATAGTCACGACCTTTAGTAAGGGTAACCTCATCAAATCTTGAAGGAAAGGCAAGGAAGGGGCTGACGTAACAGTCAAGCCTATTAATGAGAGCAAGGACTTGGTGAAGGAGCTGATACAAGCACAGGTCGAACAACGAGAACCAGTGAGTGAGGCCACGCTCGAAACAAGAAGGTCAAGAGACAATGCCAAGAAAGGGCTTGGAACTTATAAATATCATAGAAGACCCCAAAAGAAGCCCAAGCCTTATAGACGAAGGCATCGATGGAAGGTTAGCACAACACCACGATGGATATCCAAAGTGTTGCTACGTGCTCAAGGGTATTACGCAGGTAACCGATGGATTTGGGTACCAAAACCCCTTGTTAAACCTCCTTTGTCGATTGAAGGCCAGATTGTATCAAGAGCAAAGAAGCGTAGGAGGAGATCTAAACGAAAAACCAAGTCTCAAGTCAAAAACAGTTGAGTGACCAAGGCCCTCATGGTCGAAATCAAGAAACCCAACGAGACCAATTGGAGGGTAGATCCTCAGCCTAGCGTGCTTGACAAGCAGACATCAGATGTAATCGTTGAGGATATGCAAAAGCCACTAGCGCCCAAGGAGCCTTTGATTCCCCAAGAGGATAACAGGCATCATAGGCACAACATTGCTCAAGGCAGGGTTGATCACTCAACAAAGCAAATGGCACAATCGTCTAATAGCCTCGAGCAAATCATTCAGCCAATGCCAAGTCCACCTAAGAGTCCTAGATCTCCTACATCCTCTTTCTCCAAATGGACACAGGAAGCACGACAGCGGTCGTCAATGGCGGCTGTTCACTCCCAATTCCTATCTCCATCAAAGCTCCCAGATGTCCAAGAGGCAGGACACAACACCACCCTTGGCTCTCGACCTAAGGATATGCTTGTGCAATCCACTGTGGCTAGCTCAACTGATACTCGATCTACGCAAGTGAGTGCTCTGAGGGCAACGAAAGACACGATCACTTCCAATTGCCCTAAGGACTTGACACCGCAATCCACCAATAGAAGCAAGTCCACTGAACTAGCCGCTAGTGCTTCAAATCAGGGATCACAGCAGTCACAGCCCTTGGCCGTTCTTTTGACAGTTGACTTATAGTGACCACCATCAAGGAATTTGCCTCTATTTTCTTAGGAAAGATTTGTTTGATGGTTTCTTCGTCTCCCGATGCACCATCTGTTACTTCATTGGAAGAGTCTATTATGACTTCGATGGAAATGGATCCATTGCCTTTTTATGATCCATACAACTTCAACACCACCTTGTTGGGTCCTCTACCTAGGGTTTGGGTTCCTTTGAACCAATCCGTCCTTGCTCCTACTTCAAAAATCCAAGGTCTTCCCAGCAACACAGCGGGTATGAGGTCTCGTAAGAATTTGGTCTGACCACCAAGTATGTCAGCCAATAATCTCTTCTTGTGAGGGTTGACTTTACATATGGTAAAATGCCCAAAGGCTTGATTCTACTTTGGTGCATCTCCTTCAGAGAGTTGATATCCTCTGTATGGTTCTTCCTCAAACAATATGAATAGAAAGCCTAGGAATGGTTAGTTTTTGGGTACATTCAATGGCTAAATGTCCTGCTTGATGGCACTTTCCACACCATGTATTAGAATGCATCACATCTCTCCCACCTCTCGCAAGAGTGGATATGTTGATGGTATTCACCTTCAGTGTCTGTAGCTCTTTTGTAATCACATTCATAAGCTCCTTCTTAATGTTTGCAATTGAATTGGACAGGTATTCCTTTAGATTTTCACTTCTTGGAGTACTTGTAGTAGGGTTTTGGGAAGCCTCTAAAATTACTGCATACACTGGTTGACCAGAGGGTCCATTATTTTGGTTCTAATTCAAAGCTCATGTTGAGATTGGGGGTTGTTGATTCCAATTGATAGGATTCCACTGTTGTTGAGTCACCATTGGGGGAACTATCTGAGGCCACTACTATTGTGGTTGAACCATCATTTGAGACACTATCATCTGCGGCCACTGTGGATTCGGTGCACTATATTGCGGCACTGTTTGCATCTAGGGGTAGGGGTAGGGGTAGGAAACTGTCCCTGGGATTGTATTTGGTGGGTATGCCATTCCTAGCATGTGAGGAGGTAGGACTCCTCTTCTTGAGGTCATCGTCGACAGCCTTGCTTAAACGTCTTCATACAGTCTTGCAACTTCCACTACAACTTGCAAATTGATTGGTCTTCTCAATTCCACAAACTTGCAAACTCTTGGTTATAGGTCTCTAAGAAAACTCCCTTCTGAATGCCTTCATCCAAATGATAGTTGGTCCATCTCTTCAGTATGGATTACATTCATGAGACATAGGCTTCTACTCATTCACCAGAGGACTGACTTAGGTTCATGAATTCCTCTCGCATCCACCCTCTTCAAAACCTTCACACTTGAATTTAGTGAGGAAGGCTAACTTCAGGTTGTCCCATGTGCCAAAAGTTCCGGTTTCTTGTCTCTCATACCACTGAAAGGCAGGGAATATTTCCAGCCAATGCTCAAGGGTTCTGGAATTGTTAGCTATACATGCTACCATAAACTCTGCTACATGAAGATTAGGGTCTTCATTGTACTCTCCCTTAAAAATGGGCAATGGGAATATATTCATTGGCCTATCATCATCAATATTTCTAGGACAGATTTGACTAGGAAGGGGACCTTGAGTCACCATGGGGACTTGTGTAAAGAGTGTTGTTATGGCATCAAAGGAGGCTTCTTATGCTAGCTCATTCTCAGCTTTGATTTTTTCCTTCTCTCTTCTCACATACCTCTAGACTCATTCTAGTTCTTGCCTCTTGATTATGTCATTTATCAGGGAGTTAGCTCCACCCAATTGGTCTATACTCAACATAATAGAATCAGAGGGAGCTTCAGTATCTGGAGAACTCTTTGGGCAACATTTCTTCTACTTCCTTCTTTTCAACGTCTCTGAATTCAGCTTTCAGTCCACTACAACATAGAGGAAGATATTTTGTTCTGAAAGTATCAAAACTCATTCTTCTAAGGATTGTTGTGGTGTCATCATCATAGTAATGCCAACTTCTAATGGTTTCAATAGTGTATGTTGTGAAGAACACTCTATCTACTTGCTTCTAATGGGTTGCTGATTGGGCAAACAAGAGATTATTAGTGCACCATGCATCCCACATGTCCTACTATTGAGAATCCATGGACAAATTCCAACTCTTTTCTTTCTTGTTTTCGTGAACCTCCACTGACCACGACTCCTGAAGCTTCATCACTATCTCCCACTTGATTATGTCTGGAAACTTCTCAATGAATGCTAAATCTTCCATGGATGATCACTCTCTATTTCTACACTTCAATTCGTTCCCAAGCAGATTACTACCAAGATGCATGTCTCTGTTGCTTCAACAGAGAGAGGAAATAGTCCACCACATAGAGCTTGCATCTGATGGTAATATATTTCCACCATTGTGGTATGAACTTCTTGTAGAAAGTGGCTTTGGCAATGAGAATCTCCAATTCTTCAGTGGTAGAAGGAACTTTGCAAGCATCCATTGAATTCTTCTCTTCTTGACAATGCCATTTTCTTCATTTTTAGTCTCTCCTAATGCTTGTTGATGGTAGTCTTCCCTGGTTGCGTACCAAAAACATGGAGCCCCAAGAGGAACACCAACAAAATAGGGATTCTTCTACAAGAAAATCTATCTTGTATCATCAACAACCATCTTTTTCATATTTGATATGATCCCAACAAAGAAAACAACACCATGAACAAAAAATCTTCGCACAACTTCATTGAAACAATTCCCCCATGGCTTTAACTTGAACAAAATCCATCATGCTCTTCATATTCTTCATAGAATTCATTGATAGACCACAAAAACACAAGATAATACACCACTTTGAATGGAAAGATATCACATATGATTCATCTTCAAAGTTTCCATAGCTTTCTCTCACAATTTCTCATAGATAGATACATTGCCTTTCATAGAATTGGCTATCTCTGACTCTCTCTCTCTCACAATAGTACATCATCTTCTCACTAAATAGTGAATAATCACTCACAATAACCCTTCTTTGGTCATAAATACCCCTCCCAAGAGGTGTGCCTAATATAAAAGGTCACTAGAGTCACTACAATGACTCTTCATAGCTCACTAGTGCCACTTCACTTGTCTTGTCTTAAGTCTTCCACAGCTACTTCTTCCACTTCCTTGAGCTCTTTTGAACTTGCATTCATCTCTTTCCAAGGCTAGAAAACTTTTCCATACTACACCCTCATCCAATAAAACACTTATAGAAGCATACAAAACAGAATAGAACAGGAACAAAGGCTCTACATAAGCTCAACAGAGGGTTACAGAAGGTCAAAAGAAAGCATCTAGCTCAACTAAAACCATCAAAAACCATTCAATGAGCTTTCCAAAAATCTCAAACTTCACCAATCATTACTCCAACCTTCCATAGATAAGAAAAATAGAACAAAACAGAAGCTATCAGAACCTAATAGAACCTCATATCTCTACTAAAAAAAATCATGAGCTTATTAAAACCATTCCACCCTATCCAAAACACTCTCACACCACTTCCAAACCAACCAACCATTTAACCCTCAAAAACAAAATAAATCAACTTAAAAAAACAACTCATTTCAGCATATTCAGCAGGCTCCCTCCTGTGCAACGGGCATGGTTGAAGAAACCATGTAAATAGAAAGGGAATTTTAAAAAAAACGACCTAGGCTAAAATGGCTGGTCATGTAAAAAAAGGGATGGGTGCTTAAGGAGGAGTAGAGCATGTATAAAAAGAAAAAAAATGAATGAAGAAGCTCATTCTTGTGTGTGGCCAAAGCTAGCTCTTTTCTTCTTCTTCTTCTTCTTGCTCTTGCTTGTGCTTGTGCTTGTGCTTATGCTAGAGAGAGGGAGTGTGAGAGAGTGAGGGAGTGAGTGTGTGAGGATGAGGGACCATGGTGGAGAAGCTCTCCATCTTCTCCTCTCTTCTTCTTCTCTTCTTTTCTCTTCTCTTGTCTCACGTGTGGCAAGGGAGCATGGAGCTTGGACCTTGAGGATCGAGTTTGCTTGAGCTTGTAACTTGTATCTTGGAGCTACCGGAGAGCTTGAGGGAGGAGGCAACTCAATTGGGCATGAAGGTAAGCTCACTACACTCATAGGTATGAGAGTGTGGATGGCTATGTGAAAGATAGCAATTGCACTTGGCTTGAAATGCTTGAAGCAGTAAGCAGTTCGTGGGTCTTAGTAGTTGAGAAAAGAGCTCCCACATTTTGGTTCCATTGTTGGGACCAACGGAATCAAGCTCTGAGTACTTGTGTGCTCCGAATCGAGCATTGGAGTAGGGTTTCTTCTGAACCGGTACTTGAGATAAGTAGGAAGCGAGTCGGAAGGCATTCGATCTCTTTTGCAAGTAAGTTTTGTGGTTTTTGAGATTTAGGTGATTAGCTTGTATTAGATTAGGTGTTTGTTTATGGTTTCAATGCATTTAGGTAAGGAAAAATCAGAAAAAGTAGAGAAGCAAACAGTAGGGTTATTGTTGTAAACAAGGAAGAAAAGGGAGAAAAAGAGGCTTCAGTGCATTAAGAGAGGAAAGAGAAAAGAAGAGGAGTGGAAGACTAAATAACAAGGGGTTTAAGAGGCAAAGAGAGCAAAGGGGAGCTCATTTTTGCATTCAAAGTTGATAGAGAGAGAGAGAGAGAGACAAGTGTGTTGCAATGCAGTAGTTGGGCAAGGAGAGCTTTGATTCGTGCGACTAGACTTATTCGAGGGCTATAGCTGAGTTGGTTTGATTGTTAACTTGTTATTGGTTTGACCCTGGAGCTTTCCATGGATTAGGACAATGCATCAAGAGCACTGAGATGGATTTTCAACCGGTCTGTGCCTATTTTTGCCACCACATTGGATTGTCCAATTCCCAGAATTGAATCATCCGACTACCCAAAGTCGTCCAATTTTCAAAAACGAACACAATCAAATTGTCCAATCAGACAAACCCTGACCAGTAGTCCAAATTTTAACAGCCCAAAATTGAATAGCTTGACTATTTGATTTGGACAAATCGGACTCATAAAATCTAGAATTGAGCAGCCCAGAATTGGACATCCGATTTTAAGAATCAAACCAAAAACCTACAAATCGAACGGGAAAATCAAACATCAAATTCTGACAAACTCTGATCTTCCTAGACCCTGTAGGGGCCGAGCCCTAGTAGTTTTAGGACACCCTGATAGATCCCCAAGTGAGTGAATGAGGCAATAGAGCCAATTGACCCAAGAGTTGGGACCTTACACTCCAAGAGCAACTATGGTCACTGACCATACCCCAATAGAGGTCCGGAAGGACAACCTAAACCCGCTGCCCTTCAGACCATGCATCAATAGTGCAGTAGGGACCTAGAATGGACCACTGCAAGTCGCCACCACTTGTAAGTTAGAGCTAGCATTAGCTAAAATCAATCAAAGGGAGTGTGATCTGCATTGATTGGTCCAACTACTTTAAAGTTTGAATCATTGTCACTGATAACAATAGTGATATCTTAGGCCCTCCTAGTAGATGAGCAATGGCTCTTTCATACACTTTAGCCAGTATGTGTAATTTTTCTCCTTGAGGTATATATTAATCACCTCAAGAAACTTAGAACCCTAAGGACAAATGCATATAATATTGATCAAATGTTTTTTTTAACAATTGGTCCACCCATCTAATGCAATTGTGTATTTATACATTGGTATAAAATCAAGTATAGTTCTTTTAAGCACAAGTTTAGTACTACTCTTAGCTTTATCTACATACTCTACATGCATTTTATCATAATCAA
The DNA here is from genome assembly GCF_053477565.2 of Lygodium microphyllum. NCBI lineage: Eukaryota > Viridiplantae > Streptophyta > Polypodiopsida > Schizaeales > Lygodiaceae > Lygodium > Lygodium microphyllum. Next base: position 121,487,628 of record NC_141149.1, on the reverse strand, counting down.
GCAAAACAAAGCCTTTTTTGTTGTAGCAAGCATAACATATTGAAATATAGGATTTCAAATTTCATTGAATGGTATCCCATGTGCCATAAAGTCATGTGTCCATTTTAAGTGGAGTTCAAGGCATGGCAAGGTCAATCATAAATATATGCATGTATCACGTGGATTCAACATAATAGATTTTTAAAATACCATTTTTACACATTTTTTACGTATAGAAGGGTCCCATATAAAGGGTTTACTTACACATTGAATAGAAAAGGGTTATGTTTTATTAAGGAAAATTTTACAAATAAGAATATTTATAAATAGGCCTTGAATGCATATGATATAGAGGGTATACATGGAGTGAATTGCCCGGTAGTTTAAGCATTATAGATCTATCAAATGCCTCATGTATAGTTTGTGTTCTTGTCTCTCTAGAGGCATGCAAACTTGTATCCTCTACAAAAGAGCATGTCATGACCAATTTCATATTATCTCTTATTTTGCTTGAACAGAGTTTGTCTCTTTCTAAGTGCCACACCTATATGTGAAATATAAGACCTATTATCATTAAGATCTCTTCTTGATACCACCATCATTTGTCCTAAGTTTGATTGCATATTTACTCAAGCATACTTGTATATCACTAGGTGGAGATGTGCATCCATCCAAGTTACTAGTAACTCTAAAACGGTGCTCCTTAATTTGTGGAACATTGCCAAATAAACATATGACCACAACTCTTGCATCGTAAATTGCAAAGAAGTTTCCCAACCACCAACTCTTCCACATATTCCCACTCTAGCCCATGAAGCATGATTTTAACCTAAGGCATACGAAGTAAAATTAGCAATACATAGAATAAAATAAAAAAATTTGTTGATATATAACACCATATAATAAACCTCTAAGTTCGAGGATAAAATAATTAAATGTTATTGGTATATTTGTGTAAATAATAATGTTTATTTTACTTTTATAATATGATAATAATATTAAATAAAGTATTTACATCATCGAATATCGAGTAAATATCCAATGTCTGGACTCAAAAATTTGAATACAGATGTCCAATTTACTCATATGAGCTTATTTCGAGAGTGAGAATATCTTTAACATAATAAAATAAGCTCATGAGATTATCCTAAATGTTCTAAAATGTGAGAAATTCTCTAATACAAACTATTATAATTATTATAAAGTGTGAGAAATCCTCTAACACAATAGAATAATCAAAATCTCCTAACTATCATAAGTATTCTTAAGTGTGAGAAATTTTCAAACACAATAAAGTATTCCAAATCTCCTAGCATCTTTTAAAGTGTTAGAGACCCTTTAACATAATACAATAATTAAAATCTCAAAAATTTCATTAAAAATAATTGATAGATACTTAAATAAGAAATTACCATAACTTCATATCAAATTTTTTACTAAATTTTATTACTTATTATTTTTTTACTAAATTACTAGTTATAAGCTACTTTTAAATTATCAAATTATCACAAAAATATTAATTTTTACTAAATTACTAAACTATTTTTAAATTGCCAAAGTAATACCAAGCTATCAAATTATTACTAAATTAATAAAATATTCTTAATTATTATTTTTAATGAAATTAGTAAATTATTATAGACTAAGTTACTAAATTTCTAAAACCATCAAATTGCCATATAGTAATTAGATCTTTTGTCAAGTCTAGAACATGCCATACATTTCATTAGACAAGAGAAGAGCATTTGGTAATGACAAATGTGTATTCCTAATACTAACAATGCAACATTTTTCCAAGCCAAATGCATTTTCTCATTCCAATACCATAAGTAGAGAACCACTCCCTATGTGAAGTAACATGCAGTGAAGCTCTAAAATTCATAAGCTAGTTCTAAGGTAGACCATTATCCATGCCAACTAAGAATGCATCACCAAAACAAAATAAAAATGAAACATTGCAATCATTGCTACCGCATATATTAATCTCCTCAACCTTTTTCATGTTTTTCTCTTTGCTATCGTCCTCATTTTTCTTCTTGCCTTTTTGCTTGTCCTTCCATTTGAAGCAGTGATTTGCTAAGTGTCCCTTCTTACTATAGAAGTAGTACTCCACCTCCTTTTGTTGTGTGACTTACTTCTTGACTTGTCTCTCTCATGAGACTTTCCCCTAGCATTTGGCATTCCTCTCACCATAAGTACATTGGAGCTCTTTGACCCTACAGTTTTCTTTCTATTCACCTCCTCAATGAGTGAATTGCTCTAAGCATTATCACTTATAAGACCACCTATAGATGCAAAGTTACTAATGGCAATCCTGAAAGTATTCCAACTCTCAAGTAAGGTGACTAGCAAGAACATGGCCTTCACTGAATAATGAAAGATAATCTTCTGAAATATCAATTGGCTAAAAGTAGTGTTGAAATCATTGAGTGACTAGACATCAAAGCTCTCTCCTTCATGCAAAGATCAATGAGTTTTTTCAAGCAATAAACTTGTGATGTTGCATGTTCTTTTTCATACAAGTCACCAAGCTTTTTCAATATACCATATGCACATGGCATGTCTTGTACATTAAAGTTCATAGACTTTGAGAGTGTCAATATAATAGTGGAGTGGGCCAACTCATCCAATTCATATCATACTTATCCTCATGCATAATCCCACTACATTTAATCAACATTATCTACTTCTTCGAGACCAATACACTACATATTTACTCTTTTCAATATGAAAATCTCATAGCATCAAGTTTTTGAATATTGAACAATGCATTTTTTTAATCCATGAAGAAGTCATAATGAGAAAAGTATGTCTATGCACCAAAAATAGCAAGATATATCCAATTACAAGCTCAAAATAAGCCAATGGACTATGAATGAAGTGCCCTACAAAGCCAAGCAATGGCTATCCAAATATCAAACCAACATAAAACTTATGCGAAAATGATCCTTCACTACTCCCAAAGGCATATGAATTTTTTACAAGCTTTCCCAAGTATTATGGCTTTCTTTTTAGCATAAAGCAACCAATAGAGACCAAGTACATCCAAGCTATCTTCACAAATCAGTTTTGATCCACATTATCTCTATAAAATGATCATAAACTAGCATGAGAAATCCTTCAAGACAAAAAATCCATCAAAACTTGTATGCAATCCAAATCTGACTAATCTAAGAGCCTCCAAGTGTGAGCTTCTGCCCAAACTAGAACTATTATGTTTTTTATAAAACTGAGAACTAAAAACTATACAAAATTGACACTCTTTATTTTGAGCTACAAATCAATCCAATATCATGTGCAAAAGTTATGGCCAAAATACTGAAGTATTCACAAGTTGCCATGGTTGTTTATGACTTCTGCAACATGCTTTATATCCACTCAAAATGGATAGAATGGCTATGAAAGCGAATGCTTGAGAGTATTTTCACTTTTTCTCTACTATACATATACATTTGAGAGGAAGAAAATGGAAGAGAATGTTGACTCCTTCTTTTGGAAAGCTTCAATGCTTCAATCTCTTTGAGTATCCAAAAACCTCTTTCTAAGCATCCAAGGCCAAGCTATTCTACATTAATTCTAGCCACCAATGACTATCCAAATGCAAGTAAATGGGGCTACAAAAGTCCCAAATTGAACCTCAATAGCTCTTGACTCAAATCTAGATCCCAATGATGAGAATAATACCTCTACGATGTGCGGGAAACAAGCATCAATGCTATAGAAGAAGCTCTACCACTCTAATTTACTAATTGAGAGATAATCAAATAGGGGATGAGAGGTAGAAGCTAAGGAGTGCAAGAGGATTGAGAGAGAGAAGATCACAAGAGAGTTATGTGAGCACAAAGTGTTTATGGTAAAGGCACATGTGCCTATGCCACCTGTGTATTCACTACACTTAGAATACCTGCACACTTGCACACTATAGGTGGCAGAAACCCTTCACTATCACTTCAATCTTTATTCTTTCAATGACTAATGAATAAGGGGAGGTTGGTCCCACATTGTAACTATTGGAGTTCCCATGTCTTGAGCCTCTCTCTCTCTCTCTTACTCTCTTTCTCCATCCTCCATAGCTTTCACCTCCCTTGATTTTGCTTGCTCATACTTCCACTCAAGCTTCTCCCTTCAACATGTATTAGAGTTTTGATTGAGGAACTTCACCCACCATTTCTTTGACTCAATCTCAATACCTACATTCCATTCATTCATGGGAGTCATGACTTCATCTTCAAAGGTATGCATTTGGTCTTTCCCACATCCCAACTTGTTTCTACCTCTAAAGGCTTGCTCTAGGGATCCAATAGGCCTTGTTCATCAATGCTTGAGCCTAAAAATTGAGAAAGGTAACCAACACAACTATCATTGTCGCAGCGTGTAGGGTTGAAGGTCACCACAAGGGTTTGGCAAGAGAAGAATGTATGGGGATTCAAGAGCTTTTACTCCGAAGATGGTAGAGATAAGAGAAGGGTTGAAGGTTTCAAGCCAAGTTCTTGAAGATAAGAGATAGCAAGGTGAAGGTAGATTTAGGGAGAGGAGTAGACGGAAGAGAAGGGGTTCAAAGAGATTGAAGATGTAGAAGAATACTCCCAAAAAGAATTAGAAAATTTAAGAATACTAACAGAGATGAAGCCTGTCAGTTTCTTTCAGCATTATGAGATAATATAACTCTAATAGACAAAAACGTGTACAAAATAATACATTCCTCTATGATGCTCAGATCACCAATTTGATGCTTTCATTGGCTCCGAAAGGAGGGTTAACTACCACGACACCTAGCCAGAATTCTGCCAGATCACTCCTTCTTCATCTCCCACTTTGGAGTGTTATTCACTGCCTGAAAACAGTGATTGCACGTCATCCGATTTCGCTAATCTCTCTTTTTATATAAAATCCTCTCAAATTGGCTGAAAGCTACATGCTTTCTTTTACATGTTATCCTAATCTAGAAGTTGCCTATAGTTTTATGGATTTTTTTACAAGAGATAATATCTGGAATATCAAAAATTGGCTAAAAACTTGTCCAAAAAAAAATCTAATATTTTGAACCACGGACACTAACACTAATGCCTAAAGTAGCATTGGCTCTCTAAATCTAAAAGGAAGCCACACTCTAGATTTTTTTTACATGGTGTGCACGTAGCAACACGACATTCACCCCCTCCTAACCTGCATATCCTATGGCATGTGCCAAAGTCTTATGGATTTGCAGTGTTAGAAGAAGTATCTTCTTGTAACTCATATGTTGAACTTTCTCTTTGTTTGAAGAGCTTGATTCTTTTTCCAACTACGGGTATCTTTATGCTGGTTCCATCCAATTCAGCCAATGAATATGTGGCATTGTCATGAATGACCTTTACTACATAGGGCCAAACCAACACTTTACCATCTTCCTAGATACACTGTATTGATTGTCTAGGCTGCTATTATAGACAAGCACCCAGTCATTTTCTTGAATTGCTCTTGGTTGAATTTGATGTCACTTATCAAATCTTCTTTTGTTATTTAGTCTTGCTGTCTTTAGCTTTTTAATAGCTGCTTGAACATCTTCAGACCTTCTTTCTAGCTGCCATATGCGCAAAGTCAGCAACTCTTCTCTACTGATGCCTTCCTCCCAAGGTAGAAGAATCCATGTGATAATATATTCTTCAATTGGCATAATTGGTTGTTGTCCATGCATAAGTTTAGCTCACATATAGCCAGTCATTGAATTGTGAGTAGTCCGGTCAGCCCATAATGCAAAAGATAGCATTTTAGGCCATTCTTTGATCTTTCCTCTACAAGACCTTGCTAGAGCTTTGAGAATAGGTTGATGACCTCTCTCACTCTTTCCATTTCCTTCAGGGTTGTAGGCTGATGTTAAAGCTAACTTAATACCCAATTGAGCAAAGAAGTTGCGTGCCTCATCAGCATCCAACTCTCCTCTATCTGCAGTTACTTCACCCACACAACCATATCTACAAAACACTTGTTCAAGCAAAAAATGACAAACAACTTGAGTGGATTTGGTTGTTAAGGCTTTGCCTTTAACTTGATTGGTTAGATACTCTCTTGCAAGCACTAAATACCGCATATTCCATATTCCTGTAGGCATGGTTACAAGATTAATAACCCATCTATAATGTATAGACAAGGGATAAGTCAGTTTTAACCCATCTCGATGCTTGACCATAGAATACATCTGACACACATAATAGGTTTCAATAAAATGTGATATGTCCCGATACATGTTTTGCCACCAATATTTTTCTTTGACTTTACTAAAGGTTCCCCATATGCCTCTATGGCCAACCCATAGGCTTTCATGAAATTCTTTCATTACCTGTTGTTGCAATCTTTTATTACCTAAAACTCAAACATGTGCTCCTTTCTTCTTATTTGCATGCTTCCATAGATGTCCTTCTTTAAGAAAAAAGCCATAATCTTTCCTCTTGATATGCTTGAACTCCTCATCAATCCAAGTCTCCTTCTTCTTCATTGTGCTCAAATATTGGCGAAATCTTGTTCATAATCTTCTTCAAGGAAATGAGCTAGAACTTGAGCAATGCAATGAGCATGTTGTCTTCTAGTTGACCATCCTGTTGTTTTCAGCTTTGGACCAGTATATGCAGTAATTGAAAAGGTATTTTCAACAGCCATGAAATGAAATTCAGCAAGTATAGATTCTTCAGCTTCATCTTCTTCCATCAGCTCTTCTTCATTGTCATATCTTGCACATGATAGCATGTCAGCAACTGAATTCGCCTTTCCTGCAATATGCTTTAATTCGGGGTTGAGAGATTTAATATATACAATTCATCTTAGCATAGCAATGTTGGGTGTAGAGCAGTTGGCAATCATGCCCAAGAGTGGAAGACAATCAGTTTCTACCACTACGAAAGCACCTATAAAATATTTACCATCACACTTTAATGCTGTTACAACTCCCCACAATTCCCTTTTTACTTGTGCATACCTTCTTTGACGTTCATTGAGAACTTTTGCTCCAAAATGAATTGCATACATGTTACCTTCAAGATCCTCTTGGCCAACAGCCCATCCTATCCCAATGGGACTTGTATCCACAGTAAGGATCATGGGTTGACCATTTGAATAATCAGCCCTTTTGAGAGTGGGAGACTGAAATTAACAGCTTCTTTAATTTACGCATAGTGAGAGTATGCTCATTACCCCAATAGAATCTTTGGCATTTTCTTAATAATTGATAAAGATTTTTGGCTATATGAGCAAAATGTGGTATCCATATGAGATAGAATATGCATGTGCCAAGAAAGCTTCTTACTTCTAAAGCATTTGTACATTTTTCTTGCATTCTGTTGATGGCATCTATCTTGATTGGTGAAGGTTTGCGTCGATAGGGGCTACATAGATGACTGACCACTAGGACTTCTTCTACTCCAAAAATTGGCTTAGCTCCAGAAATGGTAAGATGTACCTCTTCTAGCCTTGTCAAAATCATGTCACAATCATAAATATAGTTAACTACAAATGTCCTGTAACCATCTTCGTCAAGCTCCTCATTCTTTTCATTGACTTCACATCCCTTGATAGGTACATTTCAAAAAGTGGAAGAGTAAATTGTGGAATAAAGTCCCTTAAGACTTTGTTCATGGCATTCATCATATGCGCTACAGAGTTTGTTGCACCTTGTGGTAGAGTGCACATGCGGACCAATCCAAGAGGTGTCTTCATTGTGGTAATGTCTCAGCTTTCTAATGAAAGCCGAAATTGGTCATATCGTGAATATAGGTCACCCATAGAATAAATTGCTCTACCTGCAAAAGCTTCAGCAAACTCATCAGCAATTGGACCCGAATCAACATTTTGGATTGTGACACAATTGATAGGATGTAGATCTTGAATGAATTGTAAAGATCCATTTTTCTTAGGCACAGTAAACCATCGGTTTGAGTAAGGTGCTGAAGAAGGTTCCAAAATCTTCATTTTGATCTTCTCATTTAGAAGTTTCAATAATTTAGGCAAATGCGCCCTCGGAACAGGAATGGGCTTGAGGTTCCAAGGCACATGTGGGACCATAAAAATGACCATAGGACCCACAATATTTGGATCCACATAGCCTACTTCACTTGGTTGAAATGCAAAAGCTTTTCAATGTTTCATTAGCATTTGCATAAAAGTGTGTTTTTCAACCAGTGAAAGGAAAGAATTTTGACATATTTAGAGCTCTTTTATACTTTTAGATGTGAACTTGTGACCAATGTTGGAAGCATCACGAAGACTTGGCTGATTTGCTGCCCTATCAGCCAACCCTTCACTTTTAGGAGGCAGTGGGACTACCATAGGCTTGACTTTTTTATCCATCGTCTTGTATTTTGTCTCCACTTGCGCTTCAACCTTGTTGAGTAAACCAATGTCTTCTTGATCAACAAATTCTTGAATTGTTTGATAAAAATTCAATGTACATACTTCTATGGACTGATTTCAACTGGATTTTCTGTATGAGCAGCTGTATATATTTCAGCCAATGTGTCAGTAGTAATCAATCCAAAAAAATGCCTAAAATATCTTCATTTTCAACCATCATGTCATAAGTTTTCAGCTCCCTTTTTACATGACATAAATATTTTCTTTCAGCTTTAGTCATGGCCGAAAGAGACTTATAACAGCCCATACTATTGCCTGTACATACATACAAATTTGCTAAATACAGTTTTTGTAGCATAAGGAGGTTCAATCTTTTTACATGACGCACTACCATAGCCTCCTTTTATAGTAGTGCAGCCCGAAAACCCTTGAATTCTCGGGCATTAGGAGGCACAGGATAATCATGCAGTCGATCTCTGCTTCGATGATGGTTAACACACACAATAAGAAATTGAACAGCTCATTCATTATCCTTGCTTCGGATTCGAGGATAGGAAGAACCATCATCAAGAGCTTTTGTTTCCAAGGGGGCTTCAAAATTGTAAGGTTGCCCAAGAATGATAGGGTAACTGCAAGATTCTTGAACAAAAAAGTAAAAATTGTATTTTATGTCTCCAATAGTTACCTGCACATTAGGACATGCAACATATAACTCTCCAGAAGAGTTGTTTGCAGCTCTCATTCGCCATCCTGGATCAACATCCATGGGCCGCCCGCCACTTTCATAGAGACTCCTTGCCATGATGTTTATCTCTGAGCCATGGTCTAAGAGTGCAATACATGGTGTTTCTTTTTCTCCAATTTTGACGACTGTCTCCGTTGTTGCTTTTGCCCAATGCATATGGGGGTAGTGATTACTTGGAATGAACCCACCAGCCTCTTCCTCCTCATGCATGTACTGTAGACGGCCTTCTTTTTGAGAGGTGGACTGCCCAATTGGTTTGGACTAGCTGACCATTACATTTTCAGCTTTCACTTCTTTAATTTTTGCATTCATGCTTTCTTTATCTTTAGCTTCAATTGCTGCAATTAATTCTTTAACTGCTTCAAGATGAATTCCTTGTGAAAGTCATCTTCTCTTCATCCTACACAAAAACTCGAAGAACTTGCAAAAAAGCATGCACTATTTCTTCAGCTTCATCACCAACATATTGTCTTTTCCTTTTGATTACATTAATAATTACATCATGGAATTTACGTTTGGCAATTCCAAGAATTTCGCCTAAGGTAAATTCAATTTTGCTTCCTAGATTTCGTTCTTCTAGGACTCGTTTGAGATCGGTTGCAGATTCTATGTCAGACTGCAATTTGTAGCATGGTTGCTTGCCATTCTTCTTTCCTTCGGTCTTCTTTGTTTATGGCACATCTTCCATCTTTTGATCCGGGGTTATACTTTCAGCAAGCTTTGGTTGTTCAAGCGTTCTTCTAATTACCCATTTTGGAGGGCCAAAAAAGGAAGGCCCTAGTTCATCTTCTCTTTTTCTCTTTTCTTCAATCAAGACTTCTTTATGATTGACATTAACCAAATATGCAAATGCGGAAAAAGAATCTACCGGTTCTTTCTGGAGCCCCAAGAGAAACACCAAGGAAAAGGGGATTCTACTGTAAGAAATCCTATCTTGTAACATCAACAAGCTTTTATTTCATTCTTTTGATAATCAAAACAAAGAAAACAGCAAATCTTCGCGCAGCATCATAGTAGATATCTCCCACGGATTTAACAGAATCGACCATAATCTTCAACTTCTTCATAAAATCCACCAATAGAACAAAGAATATAAAATAATACACCATCTTTGAATGGAAATCAATCACATATTATTCATCTTCAATGTCTTCATAATTTTCTCTCTCAATCTCTCATATAAAGTTACACTGTTTTGATAGATTTGACTATCTCTGGCTCTCTCTCTCTCTCTCTCTATCAATAGTACATCATATCCTCACTACAATACTCTCATAATAACTCTCAATAATCCTTCTTAGGTCGTGGATGCACATACATTCTACAGAACACTTACAGAAGATCTACATAACACTTACAGAACACATACATTCTGAAGCTAAAACAAATACATTCTACACATACATTCTACAGAACACTTACAGAAGATCTACAGAACAGTACAGTATAGTACAGTACCAGAGCAGCTACAGAACAGTTACAGAGCAGAGACAGAGGCTCTACAGAAGGTTTACAGAGGGTTACAAAAGGTCATCAGAACCTCATAACTCATAATCAAACCATTCCAAACTATCAAAAACTATTCAATAGGCTTCCAAAAGATCTCAATCTTCATCAATCATCAATCCATGCCTCATACAAAAGAAAATCAGAACAAAACAGAAGCTATACAGAAGGAACACAAAACCAATCAGAACCTCAACAAAACATCATAGAGCTTCATATCTCCACTGAGAATCATCATGAACTTCCAAAACATAATCAATATCATCCAAAACACTCTCAAACACTTCCTTTATCAACCATGCATCACTCTAAATCCCTCAAAAATCAATCATTCAGACCTCAAAAACAACAAAAATCTGTCAAAATTTTAGTCTTTTTCCACTCTCAACATATCCCCGCACTTAGAAAGGAAGCGTCCTCGCGACCTAAGGAAAAGAAGAATATAAGTTCATTAAAGAGCTCAATTTTGATCTTCCGTAAGATCTTCAATAATCTCTCCAAACCACGACCCAACTTATTACCTGTATTTCTAAAAAAAACTACTAAAGGAAAACTTCGTTATTTATTAACTCATCTGATAATCATTTAAAAGCCATAACAAATTTGTAAAGGATATAAGAGGTTCTTCTTCAGCTTTCCCCCATAGGCTTTCCATCCACCATCAATAGCTTGAAAAGAGCTCTCGAACAAATTATTCTCAATCAGCACGAACTCATCACATACAATTATTGCAACACACACACAAACACAACCATTTGAATGACACCTCCAAAAAGAGAGATATATATCATTAAGAATCATCCAAAATACATGGCAAAGGCATCAATGAAGGTGATCCCTTTTGAAGGCTTGGTGGTTTCGAAAACGATCCATAGAGAAGGACTCATCTACAAATGTCTTTGGAGGATTTTGAAAGAACTGCAGACAACACATCCTTTCTAGCAAAACAAGGTATTTGCTAGGTAGACATAGGGCATGAAAATAGAGAACATCCAAGTGTTGGGAATCAATGTTCACGTTGACATTCATACAAAGCTTTGGAATGGCCTTTTGATCATTATGGGAATGCCTATGCATGTATGCTAGATATCAAGCAAAATGAGCTGTCAATCTCAATGAAGGATCTAGAGATTGTGAATATTGGTGAGCAAAATGGAGGTAATTCTCGTATGCTTGACTGACAGTTGTCCAGTCCCCTAGAATTATTGGCCAGTTTATCTAGGGTCCTGTGAGAGAATCAGTCGAGCTCCATCCTCTTCTTCTTGGAATCTGCTAATCAAATCCATCATATTCACTGACCAATTGAGGGGGTTGTGAAATAGAAGTGGCAGGAGATGGAAGTGGAATAAGTAAAAGAGGATGAAGAGAGGGGTAGGCAAAGTCATAAAAGGAGGAATAAGATAAAGAAGGAGTGGCTGAAAATTTAAGTGAATCAGTTAGGAAAGGTGTCAATTGATAAGCAGGAAAAGTAGAAGGTATATGAATAGATGGTGAAGGGCATTGTGGAGAAGGAGAAAAAACTCGATCTTCAATAAATGAACAATAGATAAATATAGGAATTTGAGAAAAACCTTGAGGTTGAAAAAGAAGAGGTAAGATAGCTACTGAATTTGTTTGATAAAGGGAAAGATAAGTATCATAGCGATGAGCCATTTGTTGGTAGTCACAATAGGCTAGGAACAGACGGACCTAAGACAAATCTTCTCTGGTAGGTATCAAAAAAGGTTGAATCAAATGGACGGTTTTTGGAAAGATAAGCTAGGAGATCCACCCTCAGTTGGTTAGTGCTCTGTACATAAGTAGAAGCTTTGTTCTGATGTTGATTCAGGACCACAAAATCAATCATTGAGTGCCATGAATTGTTAGGGCAAGTAGCCACTTTTGAGGAATAACACTGGAACATGTCATCTATGTGCAACTTCAAATAGTTGACATACAAAACAACTTGCAAAACCACATCCCCCACATACCAGGCCAGATCTACTTCATCTGAAATCAACAGATCTCCTCGTAGATACATGTAAGACAGCAACATGGTATCCGTCATCACAGAATCTTCAAACACCATATGGACCACTTCTGTCAGCAACTCAAAAGACCAAGCCCCACTCCAACCATCCTCTAGAAGAGAAAGATCCATCGTTGAAAGCTTCATATAAAAGGCCAACTTCTGCCAACTGATAGTGGACAAAGAAAGAATGGTCCGAAGGAACATACTCCTGAAAGTGCTCAAATGTAGACCATAACAAATCCATCCTGGACTACAATCTTTCCACTTTATCTTGAAACAATGGACACAATGTGGCCTGTCTCTGGAGAACTGCTAAGTCCTGCTTAGAGATAGAAGGAATAATAGGAACATTGGGGCTTGGAGGAACGGACCGTGACTGCGTCAATTGGTCTTGCAACTGCTTAATCTGGGAAGCCTATGATTCCACTGTATTATGAACAGTCTGTAAGGCTGACAGTTTTGCATCTAAAAGAGTCTGAAACTCTTGAGCTCCTTTGGACATTCTCTCTTTCTCCCCTGAGATTTTAGTAACCTCTGACTGAGCTTCTGTTAATTGAATCTTCAAAGAAGATATTTCTTCTCTCTGGGTCTCAATCATTTGGGTCTGCTGCTCCATCTGCTTAAACAGATCTACAAGTGTGTCTTTAGCAGAGGCTAACTCTGAGGTTGCCTTATGCAACTAGTCTTTGGACTGCATCAGTTCTTCATAGAAAGAAGCATACAGCTGTTGAACACAAGCTGTCACTGAAAGTTCAATCAAACTCTGGATGTCATTACAAAGGAATGGAATAGCATCTCCTGATACTAAAATATTCAGTGAAGGGACTGATATTTCCAAGGAACCCTCTCTATGTGCCCTGAACAAATTGTTACATGTGAGGTAAGCAGGGAGGTCACTGCCAGATGTAGCAGGAATTGTGACTGAAGGAAGTACTGAGGGATTTTTATGTGCCACACGCTTCAAGCGCTTTCGCTGAATGACCAGTGGAGGAGGGGAATCAAGATCCTCTATGTCAATAGGTTCTGACTCTTCTGAAGGTGGAGGGGGAGGTACTGGATCAGATGGAGGAGGTGATACCATACCCTTCTTAAGGCCTGAGCATTTCAAGAAAGCATACAGGTAGGAACCATAGGTGACATTTGTGACATTCCCTCTGGTTACTTTGACAAAATGTTGGTCCATCTTTGTAAGCAGGTAAGTACTCCAATCAATGGCCACCCCTTTTAACGCCATTCTAGAAGCTGTGAAGAGTTTTTTGGACAAATAATGGGATGGTGTTTTGACAGGCATAATCCTATCTTGGAGGAACTGTCATACTAACTTCCAAAGAGGATCAGTGAACATGGAAAAATATACTCCTAAAGTGTTTATCACTTTCTTGACATCCAGAATCTCTTTGGTCTGCTTCAGTAACAGCTTGAAAATCTCATCGTTGGAGAATAATTGTCTAGCTGTAACAAAGGGCTCTCCTTTGTAGGGAAGAGACAAAGCCTTCCCTAACCCGCGGGGTGTTAATATCATGGAAGCACCATGAACCAAGCCCGACTTCTTACTGTATGATGCAAGAAACTCATCACACATGGATGGATCAACTGGAATCAATGGAAATGAAGCAGCCACGAAAGTCGCAAGTCTTGCATTCCCTATAGGCTCAAAAGCCAGTAGGGAAGAATAATCCCTACTGATCAACGGGACATACTGGATAGGAGGAGGAGAGTGAGGTGCCATTCAGATGGAAAACACACACACCACAACACAGATAATCACAAAGAATGCCTGCAAAACAACCAAAATAGCTATAAAAAAGAAATCAATCAAAATAAGGACACACACATAGATGTAACTAACCCATTTACCACCCCAAACAACCCACATCCTAGAAAAAATTTGGCATGACCTCTACACATATGCGACCGAAAACTTCATGTGATGCAACAAGCAGACACCCAAAACCCCGTATCAAGCACAAAAGAAGAAAAATTGCAAACCGTAGCCATAATCGTAGCACATAAGCAAACCAGAATACCATAAAAATCTAATCAAGACCTGACCATTACCTTGACCAACAATGTCAACTAAGAGGACTTTACGCGCCCATCCCACGAAGCGTGTTTATTAAAAAGGGGAAAAAAAGTGCAGTGAGGGGAAATGGTTTTAATGAAGGGTTCATTTTAAGAAATTATTAACAATGGGTGACATTTTATTAGGTTATAAACCCTAATAAGAAAACGGCGATTCATTTTTAAAATTTTAACTACAATTTATTAGGATCAAACGGTGCTTAACGAAACCCGGACTACGATTCCCAGACTGGAATCTCTAAATGCAAATTTATTAATTAAAATTTAATGGTGATGTGGAGCACTTTTTTGCCAGCGCGTGCTTTTTTGTGATGGCTGGTTCATTTTTATTAAAAATTAAGGTGCCTCTGAAGCGCACGTAGCGCGTGCAAAGTGAACGGCTGGTTGATTTTTAAATTATTAGAACATTATGTGTTTAGCACGAGCGCGCATGAAAAAGTGGGTAAATATAGTTCATTTTAGCAATTAATTGTGGTTAAGGGATAATGAAAATAAATAAAGCTCAAAAAATAAATACCTGGTAGGGGTATATATGCAATAAACTGAAGGCGCATGGAGTAGTCCTAAATGCAAGGAATCCAATCAAAAAAAACAAACACCACTAACTAGAAAAAATAAAGCACCTTAGTGTTTTTATTTGATTTTGATTTTATTTTTATTTTTTATTTTGTTTGTTTGTGGTTTTTTTTAAATTGTATTTTAGGTGTGTTTGTATTGTGTATATAGTTTGGTTTGGTTTATGTGTTTTGTTATTTTTTTCTTTTTCTTTTTTTTCTCTCTTTTTTCTTTATTTTTTTTATTCGGTGTCTTTAAAAAAAGAAACGCACCCCCGTCCCGTGCGCATGCGCAGGGCAGGACTAAAAAATTTTGCAATGACGAGATCAAACGGGGCAGGGACAACGATGCGCAAGCCACAAATGCCACGGGGGCGTCCCGAGGTGCGTAAAACCAAAAACAGGCACTTTCATGCACGACACGAGAAACGCAGTCACACAGCGAAAAGGAATAAAAATTAATAAAATCCAAACCGTTCGTCGGATCAAAAAATTGTAAAAAGGAAAACTATGCCAAGACACGAGGAAAAAATGATGGAAACATACAACACGGGTTTCGGGGAAAAATCAGGGTGTTCACATGGAAAAAACGCAAAAAACAAGCCCGAAAACACATACGGGTATTAATATCGAAAAATTCGCGCATCGGAATGAAGGGTGAAAAGAAGAAAAATTGCGCAAAATAATGTGTCCAACAATCCTATCATGGAAAAACATAGTTTCGAGCAAGATAGGATGCGTTCACATGGGAAAAACCCCAAAAACGGGCCCGAAAATAGACTCAAAAATTAATACGGGAAAAATTGTGCATCGGAATAGAGAACGGTAAAAAGGAAAAATGTCTGAAAAAAAGGGATTCACAAGGTTGGCACATCAAAACTCAGTTTGGGGAAAACTAGAAGGGGTTCACATGGGAAAAACATAAAAATCACACCCAAAAACACTCTGAAAAATTAATAACTAAAAATCCAGCAATCGAAAGAGGGGGAAAGAAAAAGGAAAAAGTGGGGGAAAGACTGGCAGGACATGGCTATCAAATTATACTGGAATTCCGATGAAAATAGGGCAGATTCACATGAAAAAATGTGAAAAATAGGCACGAAAAGGACCCAAAAACCCGCAAAAATTAATAATGGACCAACCATGCATTGGATTGACACGGAGTAAAAAGGAAAAATGTCAGGAGGAATGGATAGGACAGGGCTAGCACATCAGATCAGGGTTTCGAAGCAATAAAGACACAATCACATGGAAAACCGTCCAATTTATGGAAATTGCTTCAAAAATTAATAACCTTAGAACCGTCTATCAGAATAGGGGTTGGTAAAAAGGAAAAATAGGCAGTTCAAAGGGATGAACAGGGCTGTAAGGTTGGATGTGATGCCGATAAATGTAGGATGCGTTCACATGGAAAAATCACAAAACAAAGAATAAAGGCAAACAGTCAAGGAACAACTTCGAGGACAAGGTGAAAGAGAATGGAAGAGTGGGGAAGGGATCCCATCAAGGTAAAATGAATTCACGGCATAGATGCATGATCATAACAGAGTATATGCATTGGGGTATGCAACATAGACGCGTAGGGACGCGTCCGCACACTTAGAACCTTAGCAAGGAGGGTAAACCCAACATCAAGGACCTAGTACCACACATCAGACCAACCACGAATGTCCCCACACTTAAGACATGACCGTCACTGAGAAACAGAAGGTGTAGGGTTAGAAAAACTTGGCCCATATTGCCAAGGAGGAATGTCAACTATCAAGGTTGCATATTGTATCATTGGCGGCTGCAGGAGGTACCAAGGTGTTGTCATAGCACATGCCCTTCGTCCTTTGTAGCAAGGACCACGCGGTAGTACTTAGGGAGGTAGCTGGTTGATGGAATCATAGGAAATTCGTCGATGGCGAGGGATATTGCACTCAACTCACGATCACTCAAATGGAATGAAAAAACAGTCACTCGCCCCATCACTAACATCACTTGAGGAAATAATGATGGAAACCCAGATCTCACACCCGATTTAGGAATCGACAAGGAGGTGGTGTAGAAAGAGTATGCCATGGTGCACAATTGATGGTGCATTAGTGCGTCCAACCCCTCTGGCATAGGTGCAAGTAGGAAGGCCAAGGAGCTTTGCAGTACAATGTATAGAACAGAGTGACGTGTCCTGTGCTGATGGCAGAGACCCGGTCCGTGGGTGCATAGGGGAACAAAAAATACCTGACTCCAATGGTCACAACATCCCTCAATCCTCACCTCTCAATAATTGATTGAAGAAACACCAGTCACACTCAACCCTCCCTCTATCTCACACTCTGTTGAAGGATACAGAGGGCAGCCCATTCCTGAGACCCATTGATGTAATCCTCACTGTCAATTGTGTAGAGGTTGTATACCTTGTGCGCAATTGATGGTGCAATTGTGCATCCCACCCTTTGTCGGCATACAGTGCAAGAAGGAAGGCCAGGGAGCCGTATGGTGCAGTGCACAGGAACAAATCATGCATTATACATTGAGAGGCCCAACCCGTGCGTGCAACACTCCGTTCACACTTCTCACCTCTCATTTGATTTGAAGGGAAAGACTGGTCACTCACCCCACCCTTTGTCTCACTCTCTGATAGATACAGAGGGCAGCCCATACTCACGTCCCCATCCTGTTAGGATGAAAGCTCGCATCACTCAAGGGGTTGGTGATGAAGATCACGTCAGATGTTGTTGTCATCAGAATCTCGAAGATGAGTCGTACCCAGGGAGGCAGCCTACAAATCTTATACTTCAATGATTTGCAAGAAAAGTCATCTGTTAAGAAGGGCAGACGGACTGATATTTGCAGAAACAGCGCATCAAGGGAGGTGGCTTCCAATTACTTGCTAGAAAGGTTCTGCTGGTGAGTCAGCTATCCTGAACTACGGGGTGTTGCTACCTTTTCCACAGTCAGCTTCCCGCCCAAGGGTGTTTCCACCTTTTCTTGGAACAATGCCTGTTATGACATGGAATTTCTTCCTTTTCTCCCATAACAGATTTGTTTGTTTGTTTTTTTCTTTTTCTTTTTCTTTTTCTTTTTCTTTATTTTTTTTTCATTTTTCCTTTTTTTGTTTAAGAAAAAAATGGTAGAAATACCATGTGTTAGGACCAACCTCACCACCATTATTGGATCAGACGAGAAGATAACAATGTCGGGTTGAGATGTTTCTGCGATTAGCAGAACGAGACCGCCTCATGAGGAGAATCATAAGGGCTATCAGAAGCACGATGAGAAGGACAGTGCAATGCCCAAAAGGAAAAGGGTAGGTCGACTGTGATTGTCAAGATCCCCAGGGAGGGAAGTACTTTTTCAGACGATAGCCATTAATTTGATCAGGAAGGGATCATCAGAGGCATCAACGGTCTGCACTTGAACAGAGCCGTTAGGATTTATAGCAAGTACCTTGTACGGGCCCATCCACCATTGTTGAAGCTTGCTAGGAAACTTGCCAAATCTTGAATCATAGGCCAGGACAAGATCACCTTCTTTGAACTCCTTGTGCTTGACGAAACTGTCATGATAGGCCTTGCGTTGCGCCTGAGTAGTTTCCATGTACTGTAGGGCCATCCGCTGTATCTCATCCAAGAATTCCAAGTGCAGGAGGCAGCGTTGAAGTAACTCATCAGCTCCCAAGCGTTCTTTAGCTGCCACTCACAAAGAGGGCAATTCCATCTCAACAGGGAAGACGGCTTCTGTACTATACACTAGCTGGAAAGGGGTCTATCCTGTAGCTGTCTTGTGGGAGGTTCTGTATGCCCAAAGGGCCTCTGTAAGTCAATCGTCCCAGTCACAACAATGTGCGGTAATCGTTCTTGTCAAGATTGAGCAAAGGATGCGATTGGTGACTTCAACTTGGCCATTGGTTCTGGGTAGTAGGGAGTGGACTTGCGATGGCAGATCTTATACAGCTTCGTCAGCTCCTCCATGATTTTGTTAAGGAAATGAGTACCTCTGTCACTTACCAGCTCGAGGGGACTGCCAAAACGGGTGATAACATTCTCGTACATGAACACGGCTATGCTGTTACCATCATCCCGCTTCAGGGCTTTAGCTTCACACCACTTTGTGACATAATCCGTACATACGAGGATGTATCTATTCTGCTTCCGTCTAGTAGGTGGATCAATGGGACCCACAAAATCAATCCCCCACTTCTCGAACGGCTTTAGGGGAAGAATGGGTTGCAGTGGCATGGCACTTGTTTTGGTGGGTTTTCCCATTCGTTGGACAAGCATCACATCTCTTACAATAGTCATATGCATCCTTGTGGAGGGTCGGCCACCAGTATCCTGCTAATAGAGCATTCCTGGCTATCGCTTCTCCTGTGAAGTGTCCACCACATGGTTCGTCATGGCATGCTTTCAATACTATGCCGATTTCATCCCCTACAACACATCTTCGTAGCACTTCATCCTTGCCTATCTTGTATAGTGCACCGCCTAGCAAGGTGTAGGGGGCTGATTCTAACATAAGCTTTTCTCACGGTTTGAGATGCCAGGAGGATACTGTTGAGTTGCTAGGAGAGTGGCTATGTCTGCATACCAAAGGAGGCTGCAAGATAGGTGCTTGGATAAGGCATTGTTTTAGGGTATCAAAGGCTTCTTCACAGTCATCAATCCAAAGGAAATCAACTTCTTTCCTTAGGAGCTTGTGCAGAGGGGCCGCCTTGGTTGCAAAATGTGCAATAAATCTTCTGTAGTAGCCCACATGGCCAAGAAATCCTCTCAATTGCTTGAGGTTTGTTGGTGCTATCAAAGCGGCAATCTTCTCAATCTTTACCGGGTCTGTTGCAATCCCTTGTGCGGAGACAATATGGCCCAAAAGATCTCCTGATGAGATGCCAAAGACACATTTGTCAGGGTTGAGAGAAATCCCATACTCTCAGCATCTGTCAAAACATTGCTCTAGGTGTCCCCAGTGCTCACAGATCAAACTATAGACACAAAAGTCATCAAGATACACCTCAATGAAATCATGAAGATGATTCTGAATGGAAGCCATCATTACTTGTTGGAAGGTGGCAGGAGCATTACAGAGCCCAAATGGCATCATTCTAGAGGCATAGGTCCCCCATTCGATGGTGAAGGTTGTTTTAGATTGGTCCTCTTCTATGATTTGGACTTGGTTATATCCGTTGAATCCATCCAAGAGGGAATATAGCTCATGGCCTACCACTGTATCCAAAAGTTGGTCTGTAAAAGGGATAGGAAAATGATCCTTATTTGTCTTCGAATTGAGATTTTGAAAGTCCACGCATATTCGAAGTTTCCCGTTCTTCTTGGGTACAACCACAATGGGCGAAACCCATTCACTATTAGCCACGGGATAAATGAATTCTGCTTCAAGAAGTTTCGATAATTTAGCCTTCACCAGAGCAGAATAATTAGGATTCATATGCCTTTGTCTTTGCCTTACAGGTTTGGCATCAAGCTCTAGGTCAATGTGATGTTGGCATACTGTGGGATCAATCCCCTTTAGGTCTTTGTACGACCAAGCAAACACGTCTAAGTTTTCTTTGAGTAGGTCTCGCAGGACCACTAGTTCTTCTTCTGGAAGATTGAGCCCCACTTTTAGGTGACGTTCATTACCGTCAGTATCCAAGAACGTTACTTGTCTTTCGTCTTCCACTTCAGGGATAAACGTCCCACGGATTGCTTCTGGATAGAGGTCTGACTCTTTCAAGGGAGTAGTGTCCTCATCTGATGTTCCACTAGAACCAGTGTCAAAGGTGATTTCAGAAGTTAATTCTAGTTGAGGCAAGAGGTATACTCCCATGGACAAGGATTTTGCTTCCCTTGGCAGTTGGCTTACAGTGCCCACTGTTAGGGACTATGCCTCTATTTTCTTGGGAAAGATCTGCTTAACAACCTCTTCGTCTCCTGTTGTACCATCTGTTACCTCATTGGAGGAGTCAGTTATGACTTCGATGGATGTGGATCCATTGCCTTTTTGCGATCCATACAGCTTCAACACTACTTTATTGGGTCCTCTGCCTAGGGTTAGGGTCCCTTTGAACCAGTCCGTCCTGGCTCATGCTTCAAAAAGCCAAGGTCTTCCCAACAGCAGAGGGTATGAGGTCCGTAAGAATTTGGTTTGACCATCAGATATATCAGCCAATAGTCTCTTCCTACAAGGGTTGTTTTGACGTATGGGAGGATGCCCAATGGTTTAATTCTGCTTCGGTCTATCAATCTGATAAGCCACTGTATAGGTTGAATTCCTTGCAACCCTATCCTTTATTGTCGCATCCATCATTATGTTTACTGATGAGCCTCCATCAATCAATACATCTGAAATAAAGCATCCTTCTATACATACACTAATCTCTGGGGTTACAGGATCTAGGAAGGCATTAGCCACATCTACTTCCTTTACACGCTCCGAGGCCTTATTGGTCTTGGTCGTTGTTGAAGGAGCGATCCTTAGTCCACGTCTTCTTGTCAAGATGCTTTTGAATTTCTTCCCACAGCTGGGAGACAGCATCAACAATTTTCGGAATGTTAGGTTTGGTTTAAAAGTGTCTAGGTGTCTGACCAAGTCATAATCTTTGATAGGATCCACGGGCTTCTCCAGCCAGTTGGGGAATGGAGCTACACCCATTTTCATCTTTCCTTTTTCTTCTAATAATTGCAGCATCGGCCCTTCTTCTGTTTCTGGAGGTGCTTCAGTTTCATCTATCTCCTGGACCTCTGGTCATGTCTCTGGGACTGTCTCTGTAACTCTCTATGGCACTACAGTGCTCTGGACTGCACTGTTCTGTCCTGTACTGCTCTATCTCTTTGTTGGCAAGTTGAACTTCACAGTCTTGGCAAGAGAGTTATTTTCATTCTGAACAACTAGTTCCTTCTTCTTGGTGTGCATAACAGTGGCAACTTCCAACTCTACCAAATTGGAGGCAGGCTCTTGTGCCTTTTGTTGGCTATCAGTGCCATTGGCCTTTACAGGGGCTGGGCTTGGACAGTCCTTTGTAGTGTGGCGTTCTCCTTTGCACCGGCTACATAAGGGCTTGTAATCCACAGATCGTCTAGGATTTGGACAATTCGGGGAGATATGTCCCTTTTCTCCACACCTGTAACATTCCACTTCTGATCTCTTACCACTGCCAGACTGTCGTCCTCTGTAACTTTGAGAGGGAAACCTCCTTGGACCGAAATTAGGACCAAATTCCCTAGGCTTTGGTCCAATATCCTGTGTTGTCATTTTGAATGCAAGTTAAATCTTACATTTTCATCCTTCTGTCTTCGTCCATGCATCTCTTTCAGAGAGAAAATATCCTCTGTATGGTTCTTCCGCAAACAGTAAGAACAGAAGGCCCCGGGAATGGTTGGTTTTCGGGTACATTCAGTGGCTAAATGTCTCGCTTGATGACACTTTTCGCACCATGTATTAGAGTGCATCACATCTCTTCCAGCTCCCACAGGAGTGGATATATTGGCGGTATTCACCTTCAGTGGTCTGTAGCTGCTCTGTAATCACATCTATAAGCTCTTTCTTGATACTTGCAACTAAGTTGGATAAGTAGTCCTTCAGATTTTCACCTCCTGAAGTGCTTGTAGTAGGGCTTTGGGAAGCTTCTGTAATTATTGCATATACTGGTTGGGTTGATCCAGAAGGTCCTCTGTTCTGGTTTTGATTTAGAGCTCCTGTTGAGACTTGGGGTTGTTGATTCCAGTTGGTAGGGTTCCACTATTGTTGAGTTGCCATTGGAGGAACTGTTTGAGGCCACTATTGTTGTGGTTGAACCATCATTTAAGGTACTGTCATCTGTGGTGACCACAGTGGATTAGGTGCATTATATTGCGACACTGTTTGCATCTGAGGATAGGGGTGGGGAACTGTCCCTGGGACTGCATTTGGTGGGTATACCATTCCTGGCATGGGAGGAGGTAAGACTCCTCTACCTGGAGTCATTGATAGCCTTGCTTCAACTTCGTCGTACAATCTTGCACCTTTCACTGCAGCTTGCAGATTGACTGGTCTTCTCAATTCCACAAACTTGTGAACTTCTGGTCGTAGGCCTCTAAGGAACACTCCTTTCTGGATGCCTTCGTCTAGATGATGGTTAGTCCATCTCTTCAGGATGGATTCCATTCGCGAGACATAAGCTTCTACACTTTCTCCAGAGGACTGTCTTAGGTTCATGAACTCCTCTCGCATTTGCTCTTCAAAACCTTCACTCCTGAATTTAGTGAGGAAGGCCAACTTCAGGTCGTCCCATGTGCCAAAAGTTCCTGCTGCTTGTCTCTCATACCACTGAAACACCGCACCCTTGAAAGTGGCGGGGAATATCTCTAACCAATGCTCATGGGTCCTGGCATTATTAGCCACACTTGCTACCATGAATTCTGCTACGTGAAGATCAGGGTCTTCATTGTACTCTCCTTTAAAAACTGGCAATGGGACTACATTTACTAGCTTGTCATCAATATTTCCAGGACGAATCTGACTAGGAAGGGGACCTTGAGTTTCCATGGGGACTTCTGTAAAGAGTGCTTTTAGGGCATCAAAGGAGGCTTCTGCTGCAAGCTCATTCTCAGCTTTGATTTTTTCCTTCTCTCTTCTTACGTACCTTTGGACTTGTTCTAACGCTTGCCTCTTAATTGCGTCATTCATCAGGGGGTTGGCTCCAACCAGTTGGTCTGTACTCAACAGGATAGTTTCAGGGAAGGCTTCAATCTCTGATGGATTCTCTAGCCAACATCTCTTCTACTTTCCTCTTTTCAACATCTCTAAATTTGGCTTTCAAACCACTACAGAGGGGGAGATATTCTGTTCTGAAAGTATCAAAACTCATTCTTCTTAGGATCGTTGTTGTGCCGTTATAATAATGCAAGCTTCTGAGGGTTTCAACAGTGTATGTTGTGAAAAATACTCTATCTTCCAACTTCCAGTGGGTTGCTAATTGGACAAATAGAAGATTGTCAGTGCACCAAGCATCCCACGTATCTTGCTAATGAGCATCCACGAACAAATTCCAACTCTTTTCCTTCTTGTTTTCGTGAACCTCCACAGACCATGACTCCTGAAGCTTCTTCACGATCTCCCACTTGATGATGTCTAGAAACTTCTCAATAAATGCTAAATATTCCATGGATAGTCATTCTCTCTGCTTCTTTTCTTCAGTTTGTTCCCAAACAGTTTGCCACCAAGATGCAAGTTTCTGCTACTTCAACAGGAAGAGGAAACAGTCCACCACATAGAGCATGCATCATGATGGTGATATGTTTCTGCCATTGTGGGATGAACTTTTTGTGGAAAGTGGCTTTGATAATGAGAATCTCCAACTCTTCAGTGGAGGAAGAAACTTTGCAAATATCCATTGAATTTTTCTCTTCTTGGCAATGCCATTTCCTTCATTTTTAGCCTCTTCTAATGCTTGTTGATGGCAAGTTTCCCCGGCTGCGCACCAAAAGCATGGAGCCCCAAGAGAAACACCAAGGAAAAGGGGATTCTACTACAAGAAAATCTATCTTGTAACATCAACAAGCTTTTATTTCATTCTTTTGATAACCAAAACAAAGAAAATAGCAAATCTTCACGCAACATCATAGTAGATATCTCCCACAAATTTAATAAAATTAACCATAATCTTCAACTTCTTCATAAAATCCACCAATAGAACAAAGAACATAAAATAATGCACCATCTTTGAATGGAAATCAATCACATATTATTCATCTTCAATGTTTTCATAATTTTCTCTCTCAATCTCTCATATACAATTACACTGTTTTGATAGAATTCTCTCTCTCTCTCTCTCTCTCTCTCTCTCTCTCTCTCTCTCTCTCTCTCTCTCTCTCTCTCTCTCTCTCTCTCTCTCTCTCTCTCTCAATAGTACATCATATCCTCACTACAATACTCTCATAATAACTCTCAATAATCCTTCTTAGGTCGTGGATGCACCTCCCAAGAGGTATGTCTGATATGAAGAGGTACCAGAGCCACTATAGTGTCCCTTCACAGCTCACTACTGTCACTATCACTCAGTTTTCTCTTCAGTCTTCAGCAACTGCTTCTTCCATTTTTTTTAGCTCTTTTGAACTTAGATTCATCCTTTCCAAAAGCTAGAAAACTTTCCCAAAGTCACACATACATTCTACAGAACACTTACAGAAGATCTACAGAATAGTACAGTACAGTACCAGAGCAGCTAACAGAACAGTTACAGAGCAGAGATAGAGCCTCTACAGAAGGTTTACAGCGGGTTATAGAAGGTGATCAAAACCTCATAACTCATACTCAAACCATTCCAAACTATCAAAAACTATTCAATAGGCTTCCAAAAGATCTCAATCTTCATCAATCATCAATCCATGCTTCATACATAAAAAAATTAGAACAAAATAGAAGCTATACAGAAGGTATATAGAACCAATCAGAACCTCAACAGAACATCATAGAGCTTCATATCTCCACTGAGAATCATCATGAACTTCCAAAACATAATCAATATTATCCAAAAAACTCTCAAACACTTCCTTTATCAACCATACATCACTCTAAATCCCTCAAAAATCAATCATTCAGACCTCAAAAATAACAAAATTCAGTCAAAGATTCAGTCTTTTTCCACTCTCAACACTTTCTAACCAGTTATTCCTCAAATGCACTGACTGGCATTAGCCAAATCTTCTTTGGTTGCTTTACCATGTTACATTTTATCTAGTGCATGCATCCATACTTTAGATTGCACATTAGCTTTACATGCTTTCAAAATTGATTTAATTGGCTCAATTTGCAGCCTATAGGTAGCTACATCAATTGCTATGTAGGCATTCATCACAGTTAAATCCTCTAATCTTTTCCTCATTCCACCATTGTTAAAATTTGGCTCCAGTGGAAGACCAGTTTCAGTTGCATGAATTTTTCTATCTTTCCAAAAGACGAGCTTCTGTGCTTCAACCTCAAGAAAGGTAGAACACTCCCTCTTGTCATGTTGTTGGCTGTCACACCAAATACAGCACCTTTTAAAGCCTTCTCTCATGGGTCTTTGAGTTGATGATCATCCTCGTTCTTCAACTTTGACATCTAGCTTCTCCACCTTGGAACTAATTTCTATAAGATTCAGATGAAGGTCACGCATGCTTTTAATGAGTTTATCCATTACATCATCTTTAGAAGGAATAGAAGAAGAAAGAGTTGGTTGATTAGTCAAAGGAATAGGAGATTTTGAAGGTAGAACAAGCTCCATCAATGGAGTTGTTGAAGTTGAAGGAGAGCCCAATCTTAGTTGCATCCGCTCTCTTCAAGCAATCATGTTAACTGCATCAGTAACATCTGTCCATGCAGTCTTGACTCCTGATTTGGAGGTAGCATCTTCTAGGCGATCAACAAGCTTTTCTTGCGGAATGGGAACTGCAGCCTTAAGGAATAATTCAATCTTCTGACCTTCCATACTTTGTTGGTCTTCAGCATCAAGTTGTCCAACTTTACTTTCAAACTCATGGTATAGAGCTGTTGCAGCTAAACCTTTGTTGGGTTTTTCAACCCATTCAGTGAAACTTTTCTTCATCATAAGGCCAGAGTCTTCTAAGAAGAATTCTTCACATAGGGCTTTTTTGAATGCAGCCCAATCTGCATCTTGCTGAAAAAGACTATGAATTCTCTCTTGAAGACCATGCTTGGCTAGTCTGGCAAAATAGCGACTCCATGCATGTTGTGGTACACCAAAGAAGAGCATTTTTTTCAACATACAAGCGAATAAAAACAGAGACATTTTGACCATTAAATTTTTTTAATTCCCGCCCAACTTCCTCTAGGGCCTTGATAGCTGTGGAATCAATCTTCTCTTCCTCTTGCCTTCATTGTTGTTGTTGTTGTAACATTTGGATTTGTTCTTGCTGAGTCTGCTGCAGTATGTACACCGATTGTTGTAAAGTATCTCCTGAAGAATCCCCCATCTTGGAGTTCTCTTACACCGACCTTCACGTCAGGTTCACCAATGTCGCAGTGCGTAGGGTTGAAGGTCACCACAGGGGTTTGGCAAGAGAAAAATGTATGGGGATTCAAGAGCTTTTACTCGAGATGGTAGAGATAAGAGAAAGGTTGAAGGTTTCAAGCCAAGTTCTTGAAGATAAGAGATAGCAGGGTGAGATAGATTTAGGGAGAGGAGTAGACGAAAGAGAAGGGGTTCGAAGAGATTGAAGATGTAGAAGAATACTCCCAAAAAGAATTAGAACATATAGAAGAATACTAACAGAGATTAAGCTTGTCAGTTTCTTTCAGCAATATGAGAAAATATAACCCTAATAGAAAAAAACATGTACAAAATAATACCTTCCTCTATGCTACTCAGATCGCCAATCAGATGCTTCCATTGGCTCCGAAAGGGGAGTTAAATAGCAGGACACCTGCACAGAATTCTGCCAAATCACTCCTTCTTCATCTCCCACTTTGGAGTGTTGTTCACTATCTGAAAACAGCGATCGTGCATCACACGATTTTGCTAATCTCTCTTTTTATATAAAATCCTCTCAAATTGGCTAAAAGTTACATGCTTTCTTTTACATGTCATCCTAATCTAGAAGTTGTCTATAGTTTTATGGATTTTTTTTACAAGAGTAATATCTAGAATATCAAAAAATGGCTAAAAACTTGTCCAAAAAAAATCTAATATTTTGAACCATAGACACTAACACTAATGCCTAAAGTGGCATTGACTCCCTAAATCTAAAAGGAAGCCACACTCTAGATTTTTTTTACACGGTGTGACGTAGCAGCACGACACCGTGATTTGCACCTATTGTGCTACCTTGCTTTCCTGGCTCACTATATTTCTTCTCCAACTCTTGTGGCCTTTGCCACTTGTGAATCAACCTTCACAATCATCTTGAAGCATCTCAACACTTGGTTATTATGGTTGGGCACCTATTGGTGTCATGAAGGGACCTAAGAGGAGAGAGAAATAGGAGAGAGAAGACTGCATGAAAGAGAGAAGAAGAGTGCAAAGGAGAGAGAAATTCTAGACAAGGAGAGAGATATACTAGAAACGGAGAGAGAAAGACAAGGAAGAAGAAGAGAGATGAGTGGAACCCATGAAAGGATAGGAGGAGCTAGAGAGAGAAGAAGGACAAAGTTGTATTCTTCTGTAAAAATTTGATATCATGTATATGTATCCTTTGCTCTTTTGTGTACCCCTAATTCCACTCTTTACATTCCATCCCCACTTGGATGTTTTTGTCCTCAAAAAACAAAAATGGGACTTATTGCAAATTTCCAAGTAATGGTAAGGGGTAGAGTCCTTTGTATGAACTAAAAAATAAATTGACCTAATCTTCAAGGATTCAAGAAAGTATAACTAGAGGGATGAGAATCAAGTATAAAGCATTTATAGCCATTTGGAAATATGAAAATGAAATATTGGGTCAAAATGTTGCCGTTAAGAGCTACTCCCAAATGGAAACTATGTGTTGTCCACTTTAGACCTTGTTGTACTAAATTTATAATAACTTTGGATTGGCTCATGCGAATGAGACATGATATAGCTCTAAATGAAGCTCTCTTTAAGTACTTTCAGTCCATATTACTCACACATCTCTTACATTAATTCATCATTAAATCTAGCCCAAAATAGAGATCTATTTTGCAGTGAAACAAGGCCCACTAGTTAGCATGATATTGTCTCAAAATTCTTGAAGGTAAGGACATTATTTCCAAAGTAATGTTGGTTCATGCAAAGAATTAAGTTCAACCCTTAGCCTCTCAAAAGGAAAGGTGACATCCCATCCATGCACTAAAATCATGACCACCAAATCATAGATATCATCACTCATGAAATAATATGCATGTAATATTGTGAATCCACAAAATCATAAGCAACTGTGTCAAATAAAAGGCCATGGTCATGGTCTTCCTCATTATAAGTTTCATATGCTAAAAATTTAAACCCTTATCTTCTGCTTGACCAACATCGAAATTTTCTTCAGCATGACTATCTTCATCCCCTTCATCTAAATATTTACATACCACAAATATCCTTGCATTCTTTGCTCTACACATGTGTTTGTGATTAGAATACATAAATTTACCACATCTTTAACATAACCCTTGAGCATGCAATTCTCTAATCTGATCACTGGGTTAATTGTCAAACTTTATAGGATTTAGATATAATGTTTCCCACATCATCACTATATAGATCATTAATAGAATAATCATACTATTGTCCATGGTACTCAGGAGAAGCATATGGCTATGAAGAAAATGAATGTTTCCCATAGTCATGTTGCTACCCATATAGATAATGGTGTCCATAAGGGAGTGATTGGCTATACTCATTATTCTACAAATTTAGTAATGATTGCAATAAGTTTTGTTGAGCTACTGCGCATCAACCATAGCAATCAATGCAACCAACATATACTTATCATATACATGCACTAAATCCTCTTGCAAAACAACATTACCATAATGATGGATGAGAGCTTTCAAGATGTAAGGATATACCAATTGGTCCATATGAGATGTCAAGTGTTTGGCAAGTGCTTGTTCTATTTGGATTGCATCTACAACTTCAGCTTCCATCATGGTTGCATTAAAATCCACAAGTGCATATGCCAATACATCAATCATGTCAACCATGTGAACAACCAACTTACTAAATCCCATTTCTCGAATGATACTCATGATATTGCTACTGGATGTCACTTGCCTCCTATAAGACAAATCAAAGTCAACATCTCCTTGATGAAAATCATAATTACAAATGCTATCATGAGCATCCTTATCTTATGATTGACCCATAGTATCCATTCTTACAGGATATTGACTCCATGATGTATGGCTTTTCCAAGATCCCTTAGAATGCCCACATTTCTCAGGAAGTGTTCTTGTGCTCTAATTGTGTTGCTACTTATAAGCTCCAACATTTCCAAACAAGGAACTACCTACTTTATAACTCACTTGCTACTGAAAAGCTTGGCCATAATGAGCATTATCCATCCTATTATCAATATTACTTGAGCTCTACCGTAAGCTATGATTACTAGATCCGCCCACATTCATCAAGAATAGTGCCAAAAGTAGTTCATGCCACTCTAGCTTTAAAAAGCAATTGGCTTCTCAATCACTATTGAGTATAGCAACTTTGGTTTTGAAATTTGAGTTGCCAATACACTATAGTAAAAAGCTCTAAAGATAGCACAAAATATCCAATCACCTCATAGTAACAATTTGTCAAACTATTGTCCTACTGAATGGGTTGTGATGTACATTTGACTAAACAAATCTACTTTAATGGATGCTATAATCCCACTTCAATTCTGGTATTGCAATTCAAATGCAAGCCACTCTGCTCATTCTTCACCTCAAAGAGCATCCCATATGTAGACTTAGATGTTGCTCATGCTGCTAAGGTTACTATGAAAGAGCCTTCTTATCAGGAAGCTAATGCATTGAGCTACAGAATGTGAAGGAGCTGCAAGATGAGTTGGAATATGAAAAGGTGTGAATAGCAATCTCTACATCTTCAGTTGTTGGTGCAACAGGTATGGTTCCTACTAACTACTCAACTACAAGGTTTCTAATCTTCAAATGTGATAATAGATATGGACCCACTGAATTCTCATTTGTAGGGTTGATAACCTTCAAATGTTGTAGTAGCAAAACCACAAGAGCAAAGTTGCTTGTGAGACCTGTTCAGTGTCACAAAAATCTACATGTGGACAATTGAGAACAATACCCTACTTGATGTCCTTCCATAGAAGTCACTGTAGCTACATTATCTACAAGATTGAGACAAGATTTGATGCCCTACTATAATGGCTCAAAACTTCTAGTTGCCTACATGGTATCATGTGCTTCTGACACCAATTCCCTAAGATGGAAGTTTCTTAGCCAATTTGACAATGACAATGCATGCAATGATAACAAGGGCTAGATTTTAGTCTTCTTCTTTACATCAATAGCAAAAGCTAGATTTCATTCTTCTTCTTTAGATCAACACAAAGAAGTGTAGGCTTTGTAGACTTGAGCAACCCATCTTGTTGATTCTTCACTTGTGTGAACTGGCTTTGTCAAAAGAGATTGGGAAAGCTATGAATAGCTTGCATAAGCATTCTTCAATGATAGTGTGGACTTTGGCAAAAAGACTTGTGAGTAAATGGAAAGACACTTTGGATCATTGGTGAAAAAGTGTAAAAGATGTTACGGTAACCTCTATGGCAATGACATTTGATTCACCATCTAAAAAGGGGGAACATGGTCTACCTTCACCTCTAATGGATGAAGGTGCTTTGTTGGTTGGTTGAACTGCCTCAATCGAGATATCTTAGTTATTTGATTTTATAGATGATGAGACATGTGCAGGCTCTGGCAATACAAAAGGCCAAGTATTCTAAAAATGCTGAGAAGTGTTTCACTCCAAGAAGCAGTAACAATGGCAACAGGTATCATTTGCACTTTCAAGAGGTGCTACCAATGGTCACAAGCATTGTGTGGAAGCCTGATTTGGTTGTGGATGGCGAGAATCACACCCAGCTACCCAACCAGTATGTACATCTACATCCTAAATGGTGTGGCTACTGCAGAGTTGAAAAACTTTATTAGGCTACTTATCAAGTTGTAGAGTTGAATACTAAGTCGCATGCGATCCATCTTTGACCTTGTCATGGTCCAACATCCAGAGGTAAAGTGGGCTCAAAGATTAGACAAGGTCTACATCATAATGGAACTCCATGATGCAAAGAACCCCAAGGTTAAGATTGAAGTAGAGGGTAAATTTTCATTCTATGCCACTGTTGGAGCCAAGAATGGACCATACAAGCTTGATTTGGATCTCCAAGTGTCTATATTTGTGTTGAGATTTTGTCTTTTTTCTTGATCTACTCTTCATATTAATGTCCTTACTATAGTGAAAGAGCTAGTCGAGCATCAAAACGACATGGGCTTGGAAGAGCTCGCCAAATTTGCCATAGATGAGCATAACAATGAACAGAATTTTGACCTCAATTTGTGAGGCTTATCAAAGCAACAGGAGAAGTTGTTGCAAGGATCATTTTGAAGCCAAACCTTCAATACATACTATTGTCTTGCTATCCTGTGTATTCTAGGGTTTTTTGAATACGAAAATGATGTTATCAAATAGGTGAGAATAGCTTCAATGCATGCTATCCAAACTCCTATTATTCTTTTAGATGATGAACTCCATGAAATGGTACTCAATCTTCAACTTGAATGGTCAAGAGTATGTTATCAACCACGTGATGTATTTACCCTCAAGAATGGTTATGATTTTGCATGAAATGATGAGAAGAATCAAGATAGAGCATGTATTTTGGCCCTAGATTCCTTGAGAGAGAAAGATGTTGATGAATGCACCATGAAAGTTAGAAGGAAGAAGGAAGAAAAATCTTGCTTTCAAAAGCAACAAGGACCGGTCTCTCTTTTTGCTCCAACTAACTCCTCTTTAACCAAATTGAGTACCCCTTCACAAGCCACATTGAGCAGTAGTGATGAGTAGAGCCCCTCTAGGATACTCAAAGCCCTCTAGTGTAGTTATATAACTAGTCCTAAGTGTCAAAAAATGAAGCTAATGATTATGATGAAACGGAACAAAATGTACAACTGAAACAAAAACTAGAGATTGTAGCTAGGCATAGCAAGTATAATGGCCATACAACAAGACACCTCAATAACCAACCAATCACCACTAACTACCAAAGAATAATCATGTTCCATCCCCTTCAACTCTATATTCACCTCATGAAGAACTTCACTAAGCATAGCATATTGTCAATAGTCTGAAACTCTTTCTCCTGCACAAAGAAGCAATATATTCATCACTTTTCCTTTTAGCATCATCTGAGGCATTGTCCAATTTGTCAGTTAACTTCATGCATTTATTCTCCAACTCATGAACCTTATGAATCAATATCTCATTTTCGTATAATAATGAATCATTAGCTATTTAAAAAAATGTATCATTGAGCATTACATATGGCTGAGATATAACACAAATGGATCTTTCAACTACTATGTCCCATACATTCCTAACATCAACCAATAAAGCATTCCTTATATCTTGAATTTTAGATTTCGAAACCATTGATGCATCAACATCAACATCAATGTTTTTCAATATTTGCTTCTCAACCTCTTGCAAAGGCTGAAACCTCTCATGTAAGAGCTTATGCTCAAATAAACATGCATCTCCATAAAACTATTCATTTTAGCAATGTATTTACTTTGAAGTTCAAGCTTGATCCTCAAGCTCCAAGCTCCAAGCTCCATTGCCACATGTGAGACAAGAGAAGAGAACAAAAGAGAAGAAGAAGAGAGGAGAAGATGGAGAATTTATCCACCCAAGTACATCATTCTCACATACTCACTCCCTCACACTCCGTCTATCAAGCACAAAAAAGAGAGCTAGTTTTGGTCACACATAAGAATAAGCTTCTTCATTCACTTTTTGCATTTTTATACATGCCCTACTCCTCCTTGAGTGCCCATCCCTTTTTACATGACCACCCATTTTAGCCTAGGTCCTCTCTCCTTATTCCTTCCTATTTAGACGATTCCTTCACCCATGCACATCTAGATTTACAAATTCATAGGAGGGAGCCTGGCACTCTTTTATAAAATGAATTACAATGTGCCCAGCACTTTCCTTGCTAGAATATTTGGTGTACTAATTATTGTGTGCTTTCCTTTACATTTGAGGCTTTTCCTATATTTTTTCTGAGCTTGCATTTCTCTTTTGTTTTTCTCATTTTGGGGTTGTCTTCCATTTCCAATTTTTCGCAACTTTTCCATCTTGAACTTCCAAAGGTGGTGTAACATTACCCCCTCTTAACTAGGTGCCAATCCCATGGCACTTGTTGGTGAGAGCTTGGATTGTGGAAGGGTTGCCATGTGGGTCGATGATGGGGTGTGGGGCAGGTTGGTTATGAAGAAGAAGCATAAAGGGGTGGCTGTGGTTTTCCCATTTCTCCCACACTACAAGTTCTTGTCCCCAATTAACAAGATCACACTCCTCACTTTGAGGGATAGCCACTTATGAAACTTGCGATGTCTTGGCTTGAAACTTCTTACAGACATGTTCCACCTACTCTCTGTACTTGTGCCTCATCTCCACCATCTGTTCAAGCATCCCTACTTTCTCCCCTTGCTATTCTGTCTATACTTGTGGCTATAGAGGGGGGCTTAGTTCTTGCACTAGTTCTTCCTCTTGGTGGCCTAGTTCAAATTTAGGCCCTTCTTCCTGGGCTGGCTCTAGTGGCTCCTATTGAGGTCACTGCATTTGTTGTTCTGGTTCCCCAAGCCCTAGCAAGAAGAGTTCATGTGTGGTTGAGCTAACTAAGATTAGGTGAGCATATTGCTCCTCTACTCCCAAGCTAGTGCTAGGCTTAGGTGCCTTAGCATGGAGTCCATGTTGCAGTGCCCTTCTTATTAGTTCTAGTTTTCTTCTTAGTTGTTTCAATGTCTCTTCTCCTACTAACTGGGTGACATTCAATATTGTCCTCAAGAATGCACGTTGTTGCTATATCATTCCTATCTTGATAGTCGCAACCTTGTTTTCCACTATGAGGCATTCACTCTCGGAATGAACTAGCTTGTAAAAGGCTAAGTCTTTGATTTTATCTTCATTCGTGGCTACCCATTCCTCTACTTTCTCGTTCATTTGCTCTAGCCCTTGATTTTGGTACTGGGATAGGGTTGCAATCACTTGCTCCTTCTCCCACCATCACAGTGTGTGCATTTGCTCTTGCTCTTGGTTTTTACATTCCACTTGCTCCCTTCGTATGTCTTGCTCATAGAGAGCTAATTTTAATTGGTTGTGTAGCTCCATCAACTTCTTCTTGGTCTCCTCATCTCTTTGGTTCCTTGCCACCTATAGCTCTATCTGTGCCTCTTCAACTCCTTTACTTCCAGCTCTAGACATCCATCTCTAGACATCTATTTTATCAAGAGTTGAAGGCACACATATTTTCTAGGGAGATACGAGTGTCTCTTTCTTCATCATACAACTCCTTTAGACTATCTTCTCCCTCCCTTGCCTTTAAGGCCACTTTTAGTGCGATTACTTCCGTGTTTATGATGGTCATCACTCTTGCTTGCTCCACTGTAGGCTACAAATGCAATCTTTTCTTCTTTGAGCTCCACAAGCGTGGCCTTTTTCTCCTCTATTGCCTTGTTGAGTTGGATTTGTAGCTCCTTTACTAATTCATCCTGATCTTCATTGTTGCACATGGCTGAAGATACTAAAGTGGTCAACACTTCTAAGTGGGGTATCTTTGGCCTTGGCATGATTATGCATCAGCTACTTTGCTGGCCTCTTTGTTCCTACAAGGGGAGCTCCTTCGCTAGGTATAGGCACAATTTCCTATACTTTGCTAACTAAATACTACACCTAGGCCATGATGTTGCTTTCATTGATAGCCCCTTTTGCAATTCCTTGTGTTGGGGTGATTATTGGTGTGGCCATGCCTGATGGAATTGGGTGTAGAGGGGCTTTACCCTTACCTTCCACCACCTTCAGCTATTGCACTTGTGCCTAGCACATCCTCCCGTGTTGGACTCATCATTGCCAATTCCTGAGATCAAGAGGATTGCTCCATGAATCTCTAAATGGCCAAGGCAATCTCCTCCTCCTCTTATTGCCTTAGTTGTTCTTTCTCCTCTTCTTACCTCTTCATGTGCTCATCTTCTAATCTCTTTGATTCCTCCTCTACCCTTTGCAACTCCTTGTTTTCCTTAGAGGTGGATCGAGTTCTTCTTATGGGAATTTTGAGGGTGATCGTTTTCCTCCCCTCTTAGCTCGAAAACTCGAAGCCTTGCTACTCATTGACTATCCTCTCACTCGAGGCTTCTCACTGTTGAGAGGGTTGGTCATTCTCCTTTTCATTAGTGACTCTCTCTGTGTTGTCCTATTGTTCCTTGTGGACTTTGTCTTCCCCCTGTTTGGCTACTAAAACTGAGATGGTCGAGCTTTCTGGGGTGGGAGAGCAATGCTTCTCTTAGATTGGTGATGGCTCCGAGGTCTCCTCTACTACTTCTCTTTTCACCTCCCCTAGAGCTTCTTGGATTATGGCTATTAACACTTCTCCAAAGCCTACAGTCAAAGCCTTGGAGGCAACTTTTTTCTCTCAAACCAAGCTATGGTAGCCGAAGACTCCCCTCCTACCACCCTTGTTGGTGATGTGGCTAGTACCCTTGCCGATGCCTCTATTGTCTTCCAAACGTAGACGTTCCAATTTTCCTCATCCAAGGAGTTGGGTGCAATGCTCTCTAGGAATGGTATGCATATTCTATTCATAAGAGCATTATATCTCTAGCTTGAGAAAAGGGCGTGGACCATTTTAGCATGTAGTTGAATGGTGGGGTCCAAAAGATCAGCTAGGTTGATCCCATCATTAGTATAAACCTTATTTTTTTCCATCCCCAGCATTCGGTACACATCCCTCTTTGGCTTTTTCTCTGGCTTCTCTACTAATCCCAGTGCCTTCTCCACAATCTCTAGATTAAGAGAAACTTTCACCCTTCTAGAGATTCTACCTTGCCTGATGGTCACTGTGCCATTGTTCCTTTGGACATCAAAGGTTCTCAAGAATTCTGTACATTTGCTATGGTTGATATCTTATCCCACTTTTTCCAAGTACTTGTAGCAAGGTTACATTGCTCTATCATTTGTGCCACTACCTCTTCATCTGTCACCACTCCTTCCAGGTTATGGATGCTATGATATTTTAATTGATTGAATGCTCTGATCTCCATGGCTAATCTATATCTCCTATGCTCTTCCTCCAAGAAAGGGAGCCTATTGGCTTTATTCTATTGACTTGCCATTTTGGTTCCTGTCACCGTACAATATCCCCCAATTAGTTTTCTTTAAAGGACATCTCTTGCATAAAAATTAAAATGACTAGAAAGATTGGTGTCTAACAATGAGAAATATAACCCACAAAATAAGAATTCTCATACCAATCAATCCACATACTTTACACATTCATTCTTTCCTTTTTGAAATTCAATTTCTATTTTGAGTTTTCATCCATTACCCCCCTTCCTATTGGAAAAGATGAAAATCCTTTCTAGGATTGTGGAATTCAAGATGTATGAGCATTTAGTGCCTCTGTGGTATGCCTCACTTTCATAAGAGCTAGTCATAAAACTTGGTGTTATGCTCTAGAGTCGCATAATGGTCCATAACATAAGGGTGAATGCCTACTTGCATGATATAAGTTAATATATTAGTCAAGAGGTCACCGCACACATTTTAGTATGTTAAAGGATCCGGATCTAGAGCATGACACAAGCTATGGTGGATCAAAGATGAAGACCAAGTTCATAATGACATGGACAAGTAGAGAAAAACTATTACACAAGTGAATTAGGTTCCAAGATAGATTATCTTGGACTCATAAACACAATCTTGTGTAGAATTGACAATGACAAGACACTTAACTGTACAAAGCATCATGACATTGTATTCATTTCATAGTCAAGTACAATGCTTTATAGACTTTGAGTTGTTCCACTCTCCTCACTGTGCATATGGGATTCAGGACAGCTCTTCTTGGAGCATACATCATTTGTCTATTTCTTAGCATCCCCCTTAAATGATGAGTCCCTACACTTGCTAGATTTTGCCCCCCCTTCATGATAACATAGCCCGGAAGACTAGCTCATAGGCAGCCTAGTCAAGGTAAAGCTTGAGACTTTACATCTTTGGCAAGGGGTTTACAAATCAAATCCACTAAGGGAAACATAGAGATCCACTATGGGAACAAATTCCTTAGAACAACCTGCCAGAGTTGTTGATGGTAGCGGAAGTATCTTTTTCTTCTTCTTCATTCATAAATTGACTTTGGTGATGGTCATTCTGCATTTGCTGTGCTCTTTTCTTGTGAAAGCATTCACTGACATTACCACAATAATGACATGTCATCCGACTTCTGTTGTCGATGTTGAATCCTCGACCTCTTCCTTTGGGTCCAGTAGCTCCTCTAGTGTATAAGAGGTTTTCCCTTTAGCTGGTCTCTTTTACATCTTTGCTTTTAAATTTGCTTTCTCCATCAAGCAGTGAGTGCTCAATATCTTTGAGTGAGAGACTCAGAACATTACTTAGAGTGGACACAAGGTTCTCATATGGATCCTTGTTTACACTTGCAAGTAGTACGGCTATTGCTTCATCTTCATCAATATTCTTCTTAAGAGTTGCAAGCTGGGTTTTTAGGCTCTTGAACTTGTTAATGTGCATGGTCATAGAAGCATTGTCTTTGATATCTAGCTTATAAAACTACATGAGGAGTTTTACCTTTGAGTTCTTTGCTTGGGTACCAAACATTCTATCAGGTTCCTCCCAAGTGGTTCTACAGAAGCCCTATGATCACAGTGGAAATCACGCTGCGTGGAAGAAGAATAGACTGCTCG
Source organism: Lygodium microphyllum (assembly GCF_053477565.2). NCBI lineage: Eukaryota > Viridiplantae > Streptophyta > Polypodiopsida > Schizaeales > Lygodiaceae > Lygodium > Lygodium microphyllum. Next base: position 121,449,029 of record NC_141149.1, on the reverse strand, counting down.
AATGGAACCAGGCGCAGATCAGATAGCGTCATCCAATTTTCACAATGCTGAGTGGTTGGGGGGCCAATGTCTGACTGTTATGTGCCAAGTAGAATTTTTTGGAGTTCACAAAGGTTTTCCTAGAAGAGACCTTGGAGAGATATGGCCTCTATGTGAAGATACAACTCATCCAAGTCAGGTGGGTGCTGCTGTCCATAGACATAGATATGGCAGCAACTTCAAAAATAGGCAATGCTGAGACAATAGTGACTCAATGTCAATGATTGAGGTGCAAGGGAGGAGCTCTGGAAGTAGGAAAACACTTCTCTAGAAGGAAGTCTAGAGAAATTTGGCCTGTGGAGAGAGATATAAAAGCTTCAAGATGATAGGGTACTATTGGGTATGGCTACCATGGAAGCTTTATTGAAGGTAGAATTGCAAATGAAGTTGAGGATGAGATCCAACACTCAACCTGAAGCTGGGAAGAGATGGAGATAATCTAAGCCATGCCCAACTGGGCTATGGTACCATGTTAAAGGATGCGGATCTAGAGCATGACACAAGCTATGGTGGATCAAAGATGAAGACCAAGCTCATAATGGCATGGACAAGTAGAGACAAACTGTTACACAAGTGAATTAGGTTCCAAGATAGATTAGCTTGGACTCATAAACACAATCTTGTGTAGAATTGACAATGACAAGACACTTAACTGAAAGTACAAAGCATCATGACATTGTATTCATTTCATTGTCAAGTACAATGCTTTATAGACTTTGAGTTGTTCCACTCTCCTCATTGTGCATATGGGATTCAGGACAGCTCTTCTTGGAGCATACATCATTTGTCTATTTCTCAACATAGTAGTCCATCGGGAGTCTGATCTAAAAGGTGCCTCCCAAGGAATGTCAAAGGGTTTGTTGGTCGGTGACTCTCGAGTCTACTCCGCAACGAAACATATTGGTCAACCCTATTAGGATCGACCTGAATCTTCCTGGGTTTCTAATGGTCAAGTCATTCTACATCCTTCTAGCGTCTTCAAATGATCTACTTTGTGCATAGCATCTAAACCAAGGTGAACTCATATCGCCTGGTTCAAAGAGAATGGGAAATGAGAGGGATACATCGCTCGACCTCTCTACCCATAGGGTAAAGTCCCATTCCGGTCCCTTAAAATGATATGATCCAAGGTTCTACCCTACATTATCTAAGGTCAATACATCATTGTTAACCCTCAAACGAACAAAGGTGGAAAATCCAGAAAAGCTAAAGCAGAAGACAAAGGCCAAGGCAAAGTGAAACGGAAGAAAAGACGCATAAGGAGAAAAGTCTTAAATAAGGGAGAAAGGCGCACAAGGAAAAGCGCAAGTCAATACTTTTGTAAAAGAGTGCAACCGCATCATGGTTTAATTCAAGGAGCGCCGGGCTCTCACCCAACCCGTGCAATTTGTAAATGTAGACGGGCGGTGGAAAGGAAGCTAGGAAGATAGAAGGACAATGGGGAAAAGGGCCTAGGCCATGGCCAGCCATGTAAAAAAGGGGATAAGGGGATGACCGCCCAAAAGGGATTTAGGGTTATGTATATAAAGTTCAAAAGTGAATGAGAAACTCATTCTTGTGTGTGGCCAAAAGTGGCTCTCCTCTTCTTCTTCTTCTTCTTCTTCTTCTTGCTTGCTTGAGCTTGTGCTTGAGAGAGGGAGTGTGAGAGTGTGAGGGAGTGAGTGTGTGAGGGTGAGGGACTGGGGAGAAGAAGCTCTCCATCTTCTCCTCTTCTCTTCTCTTCTCTTCTCTTCTCTTCTCTTCTCTTCTCTTCTCTTCTCTTGCTCGCGGCGATGGAGCTTGGAGCATGGAGCTTGAGGATGGAGCTTGCTTGAATCTTGCACTTGGATCATGGAGCTACCGAAGTGCGCAGGAGAGGAGGTAACTCGATTGGCATGGAGGTAAGCTCACTACACCTGTAGATATGGATGGCGCATCGGCTATGTGAGAGGTAGCCATTAGTGCTCGGCTTGGAATGCTTGAACAATAAGCAGTCTATGGGTCTTGGCGGTTGAGCAAAAGCTCCCACATTTTGGTTCCGTTACCAGACCAATGGATTCAAGCCTTGAGCTCTTGCGCGCTTCGAATCGAGCATTAGAGTAGGATTTTCCCCCAACCGGTGCTTAAGGTAGATAGGTAGGAAGTGAGGGAGTTTGAAGAGGTATTCACTCTCCTTAGCAAGTAGGTTTTTGATTTCTTATTGAATATTAGAGTAGGACCATCCATCTCCATCTCTGGTTTTCATTTTTGTTGCATTAGGTTAAGGTTAGGATAGGAAAAAAGAAGGAAAACAATAGGGTTTTCTATTGTTGTATAACAGACTGAAACAAGGAAATAGGGACACAAATTCAGATTTTTGGCTGGAAGAGTATGAGGGACTAACCTCTAAGATCACAGCAAGCTAGGATGGGGCAATAAGAGGCCCAGGGAACTAGGAAAGGCCACATTTGACATCCTGCCCTCTGAGAAGAGAGTGAGCTTGAGAGCCAGGGAGAGAGAGAGAGAGAGAGAGAGATGTGGGGAGATCATCGACGTGCTGATCAATTCAAGCACCACACCATTTTCAGGTATGCCAGGCGTTTCCCTCTATTGCTTTGCATCTAACTAGATGGCACGGCACGATTTGGTGAAGTAGACGTCAGCCTAGAGGCATCATGTGCAATTCGCGGGCCATTGGCCGCACAGTCAGACCAGTTCGTCCGAGTCCCAGAATAGGATTGCCCTATCTCTGGAGTCGGACCATCCGACTCCGAAAATCAGACCTCTTCGAAAACCGTCCGACTCCGAAAATCGGACCACCCTTTCGATCCGAGTCCTAGAATCGGAGTAGTCCCAGAATCGGATCACCTCTGCCTATCGAATCGAACACTCAGACCCTGGAAATCAAACACAAGGAATCGGGCCACTCAGAATCAGACACAAAATCAGACGTCCGATTCCAAAAATTGGACGTAACCAAAATCGGACCACTGGGCCAATCGGACCAACCAAAATTAAACGTCCGATTCTGTGAATCGGATTCTTGAAAATCTGACATCTGAGAATCGGATAGAAAACTGTCAAAATCGGATAGGTATCTAGAACACAAATTTTGACGCATCTAAACCCCGAAATTGACCCCAAAGCTACCTAGAGCTAAAGGCACATCACATATCCATCACTGGGCTCAAACTTAGAGCAAGTAGTTCAAATTTTGGATATAAACGGTCCTCCAAATTGCGCATGGTGTTTACCATAACAGCCCTACGGGCCGGGGGGGCTACCCCCCCGGACCCCCGCAAAGGGGGCTCTATCCCCTCCGCACCTCCCCCAAGTAGGTTGGAGAGAAAACGCACACCGTGACAAGTCCTCCAAATTAGACCCCAGTGTAGTAATGGCTCTACACGAGCATGGATTCTTACTTGCAAAAGAGCAACCAAAAGCCCATATCCGAACAGAGAGAAACAGAGACCCTAGAACATCAATGGGCCAATCTAGCCAACAAGGGCAAAAAGGCCACACTACAAAAACACATATGTGTTGCATCCGGACTGCATCTAGTCAAAGCGGAAAGCAACAACATCAAGCTACAACAGCGAGAATGACTAGATGTGACAGTCCTGACGATAGATACTCCTTGAATAGCACTGCACTGATGATCCAAGACATCAGTGGAGAATCCACATCTGGTCATGCAATTGCGGACTCAAGGGCATTTGTCAGAAGGCTTAAATTTACAAGCCAAGACCCGGAAGACGAAGACATAGTACCACTTGCTTATCTTAGGGTCAAACTCACTGTGAAAAGAGAGCATACTATCGATGCTCTAATTGATGAAAGAGCAGATTTTAATAACTTGACCTATGAACATGGACCCTACTAGGCCAATCAGAACTCACACCGACTAATGCAACTCTTAGCCCTTATGGGGGACACCCACAGGCACTTATAGGGAAGTGCAAAATTCTTGCAAAAATTGAAACTGAAAGCTTGCCTATCCTATTTTATGTTCCTCCAAGTAGTGCTAATTATGGGAAGGAAACCCTCCTAGGAAGACCCTTTAAAAGGGTGACCAAGTGTGAGGCCGACTATGTGGCACAGAGGATACACCTGACACTACTGGGTGTGAGGATAGTCACAACCTTTAGCAAGGGTGACCTCATCGAACCTCGAGGGAAAGGCAACGAAGGTGCTGACATAACAGTCAAGCCTACTAACGAGAGCAAGGACTTATTGGAAGAGTTGATACAAGCACAGGTCGAACAACAAGAACCAGTGAGTGAGGCCCTTCTTGAAACAAGAAGGTCAAGAGACAATGCCAAGGATGGGCTTTGGACTTACAAATATTGTAGAAGACCCCAAAAGAAGCCCAAGCCTTATAGACGAAGGTATCGATGGAGGGTCAGCACAATGCCGCGATGGATATCCAAAGCATTGCTACGTGCTCAAGGATATTATGCAGGTAACCGATGGATTTGGGTACCAAAACCCCTTGCTAAACCACCTCTATTAGCTGAAGGCCAAATTGCATCAAAAGCAACGAAGCACAGGAGGAAATCTAAGAGAAACTCCAGGTCTCGAGGCAAGAAATCAAACATGAGAGTTCGAAAGAAAGAGCCTCAGCTTAGCATGCTTAATAAGCAGATGTCATATGTAACCATTGAGCATGCACAAAGACCACTAGTGCTCAAGGAGCTTTTGACTTCCCAAGAGGATAACAGGCATCATAGGCACAACATTGCTCATGGCAAGGCTGATCGCTCAACAAAGCAAATGGCACAATTGTCTAATATCCTCGAGCAAATCATGCAGCCAGTGCCAAGTCCACCTAAGAGTCCTAGATCTCCTACACCCTCTTTTTCCAAACAGACATAGGAAGCACAGCAGTGATGAGGGCGGCTGCTCACTCCCAATCTCTATCTCCATCTAAGCTTCCAAATGTCCAAGTGGTGGGACATGACACTAGCCGTAGCTCTCGGCCCAAGGATATGCCTGTGCAACCTAATGTGACTAGATCAACTCATGCTCGATCTACACAAGTGAATGCTCAAAGGGCAAAAAAATACACGGCCACTTCCGATCGCCCTTGGGACCTGATACCATAATCCATCAAGAGTAGCCAGCCCACTAGACTAGCCACTACTACTTCCAATCAGGGATCACAGCAGTCACAGCCCTTGGCCATGACAATGCCCCTTGCGGAACGTGTCCTTAGTAGTTTACATGTGGAGGAGGTGTCGCAACCAACTTCCTTGATAACTCCAGTACTTCCAAATTGCCTAAAGTCTAGGCTGGAGGAGTTAAACACAAGGGAATTGGCTGAAGAGCTAGACTCTCCAAAAAGGGAGGCAATTGTACCCTCACAACCTAGCAAGGCTATTCAGTAGGCCACGACTATGTCCCATAGGGACACACTAGAGAAAGAAAATGTTGAGGCCCAACCAAGCACATCAATAGTTGACCGGGTCTAGGGTCTTGAGTCATTGAGAGATGCACCTTCACTGACCAAGAAAAAGAGGAGAAAACAACAAAGACAATAGCAGCTACAGGTGGTTGTGGACCCCAAGAACACCGAGACCAAGAGCGCTGGAGAGATGAGGAATAAAGCATCGAGACCATCCACCAATGAACCCATTGATGTCTCTCCTAGTAGCGGTGAAACCTCACACACATCCATGTGCTCTGAAAAATCAAAGTAGTCGTTACCATCATGGTTGCTTGCAACACTCAATCCACCGACAACAGAACTCGCATTGACCAATCAAGAGTGGATACAATGCTATCACAATAGGGTGACAAATCTATACCAGTCACATCCAAGGAGAACCATGATGCAATAATGAAGCCTCAGGAGAAACATGGAAACCCCGAGAGAATAAGAAATCCTAGCATTGGCCAAACCTGCTCGTCTAGGCCTGAGCCCCCAGCTATGCTAAAGCCCAGGCAAACTCCTAGAACCTTGCAGGAGATAGCAATTGAGCGAGCCCTCGTTGAACATAGAAGTGTCACAGAATGCTTAACCGAGTTGGATGCTAAGCTCAAAGTGTTCACAGGTATCTATGTCCTGGCAGACATGGGTGCATTCCCTAAAGAACAGCTTGAAGAATACTTGTCATTTCCCTTATCCTGGGAAGAGCAAGAACATCTTGACGAGCACTATAACAGACTCCTGTATGAACGCATGTGACTCATCTCTGATGAGGAATCCGACGAACTACGCTTAATTGTAACATTCAATTATGTGCTCTACCAACCAAATCTTTTAGAGATAGAGCAACTAAAGCGACTATCAGAGGGTCGAAGTCAATTTGAACAACGTTGGTGTGAAAACCGCATTGCAATGGCCGAACTAGGAGCCCAGATCATGACAGTCTCAGAGGAGCGATTGGCCAAATGGCGGTCTCAAAGAGACCCAACCTATGTGGCACCAACTTCCCTTTGAGTACTGACTTAGCTTAGCATCCAACTCTCTGTCTGATAAGGTTCTCACTGAGGAGGAGTTACATGTTGCCAGTAGACTTGGACAAGGTTCCATGCTACTCGATGTTGCAAAATATCTATCGGTATTGAGTAAGCTACCACGAGTACTAGATGCATGTGCCACGCTCCAGTACAATCTGTAGTTCTACAATTGGCATTTATCCTCGTGAAGTGACATGGATTCATATATATGTATATAAATAAACAATGCCATTTGTGACCCTGTATAGATACTATCAACACACACAAGCAATAATAGTCAAGCGCAGGGAGAAAATTTGGGTTCAACAGGCTAAGCTCCTCAGGTCCTCCTCTCATCACACGTTTAGAAGTCGTGTGACAATTACCGCCTACAGGTGGAGGGCATGCAACCCTCATCACCACCATAGGAAGCTCTGACCAACATCTCTGAGGGTGTGGACAGGGTACCGCCCCTTCCTATGCACCTTTCCCCTTATGATCTATCCTTCTGAGGATGAGCCCTGCCCCGCTCCCTGACAACCGATCCACGCAACTTAGCATAAGTCAAGATCTGCTAATGGTTGGAGGCCAACCGAACATCATCATAGGGGCCATCCCTACTACAACCACTACATCGCTCACCTCTCCCCTTCTCGTCATATGGGCTTGAAACCCACACTATAATCCCTTCCATGCGAATGGTTTTATCCTGTATCAAGGCCTAATCCTTGGTTCACATTTTGCAAGTCCCCCTACATGGAAGACATGGAGCACCCAGGGCAGCTGGCTTGCAAAGACGCTCTCCGCCGTCGAAGGGAACATGCAACACAAGCTCCTCCGTCGGTGCGCTACGTGCCTAGCCTCAAAAGGTATGCAAAGAAACAAGGTCCCAAGTGACACCGCCCCGAACATGTTAGATATGATCAATGCCCCACCCTCATTAGGTGCTACCAATGATCCATGGTGCTCAAAGTTGTAAGGCCCCCATTATGAGGAGAAGCCAAATGTGAGCCCAGACATTGGTTGAGTCCTGACTTGTATATCAGATGAGGTCTATGTGACCGAATGGCAAAAAGGTGACCGTTGTGGGTCTAATATTTGGGTTAGATGGAGTGGTTAAGCTGGTAGCAACTCGAGGCGCATTGCATCGAGTTGCGGGGTAAGGGAGTTAAAAGGGACCCCTATTTTGGGGTCTGAGGGCCGCGGAAGTGGCCCCTGGTTGGGGGATCCTAGGGGGGCCAGCGGCCCCCTGATGGTAAAGGGAATATTCCCTAGAATATTCCCTAGCCGACTAGTGGAGGCTCATATAGTAGGTCGGGTCAGCAGGCCGACCTAACGACCTTCGCAGGCTATAAAAGATAAACCCCTTCACAGCCATCGATCATTCATCTTTCACCCAGTCAGAGTTGTTGTTCCAGCTAGCCTTAAGCTCTTCATCTATCTTCTGTCTAGATCACCATCTAAGCTTCACACAGTGGAAGCACACAGGTGGACAGAGCCATCTTTGTATCAGTTGTTTGGAGCTAAAGAATTTACTGATTCTCCTCTTATCTGTTGTGTACTCTCTATCTCTTTCTCAGATTCTGTTCGCTGCCCCGTATAATTTTTACATGATATCAGAGCCCAGGGGGCTCTAGAGATCGAAGAGTGTGCAAGAGGCAAAGGCTTCAATAGCAAAGAGAAACTATGTCAACTTCCGGAAGCGGTTCTAGCGCATCAGGGAGGTGGTGCTGCTGTACCGGCTATTCAAACACTGAGGATTCGTCCACCAACCTTCAGCGAAGGCAAGTTAGATGGTACAAACTACACCTTATAGAAGTTCAAAATTACAACTATCCTTGATTCTTATGAGCTTCTGGAGACTGTGCTGGGGACTGACGCAGAACCACAGCCTACCCTCGACCCATCAAATTCTAGTGTGATGATTCCTCCGAATGCAGATCTTCTACGAGCTTGAAAACGAAGGAATGCAGATGCATTGTGTGCCTTAGTTACAAGCTGTTCTGACAGTGTTCTGACTTTGATTCAGCATACAACCAAAGCGCCAGAGGCTTGGAATGTACTAAGGAGTCAGTATGAAACACGAAACCAAACAAGGATTCAAAACTTGGAGAATCAACTAGCAACAGAGAAGTTTGCTGAAGGAGAGACAGTTGAAGCATTCATCACTCGGATTAAGAATCTGCACGATCAGATGGCTGGCGCTGGGATACAAAGGACTAGCGAGGAGCTAGCTCGGAGTTGTCTTCGGATTTGTCCACAAAAGTTTGATGGACTAGTAACTGCCCTTAATACTCAGGTAAGACCTCAAGCTTTGACTTTTGAGGAGTTTTGTGCATTATTGATGGAGGAGGAGTTGAGGCTGAAAGCCCAAGAAGGAAGCAACAATGGAGATGTTGCATTCTCTATCAATGCAAAAGGCAAAGGTGGTTCCTCCACCAAAAATGATGGTGACAAAAAGAAGAAGGGTGGCAAGAAGAAGTTTCAAGGAGAGTGCTTCTACTGCAAGAAGAAAGGACATGCAATTGCAGATTGTCGTGTCAAGAAGGCAGATGAAAAGAATGGTACCCTTAAAAGTAAAGGGAAAGAGACAGCCAATACGGCTGAAGCAGAGTTGGAATTATTCATGGCAACCATTGAGGAAGTGTGCTCCTCGGCGCAAGAAGAATCTACCACTGACTCATGGGTGTTGGATAGTGGGGCCTCCCGTCACATGACCAACAAGAAAGGTCTATATAGTTCTATGCAGCATCTACAAGAATCCATCACTGTGACGGTTGGAAATGATGCTAAATGCCCTGCTGTGGGCACAGGTACTATTTCTTTTGTTGCTGCAAATGGTGAAGTCAAAAATCTTTCAAATGTATTGTATGTTCCTGAAATCAAGAGAAATCTCTTATCAGTTGCTGCCATAACTGATCTTGGTCATGAAGTGAGGTTCAAGAAGACAGGTGCAGAAATTCTTGATAGTGCTAGCACAATTGTTGGCAAAGGAGAAAGAAGGAACAACCTGTATTAGCTAAGTGCTCTTACAACCACCGCTGGAGTGAGCACAAGTAAGCTTTGGCATGAAAGGTTTGGATACATCAGATTTGCAGTGTTGAAGGAGATGCAAAAGCAAGGTATGGTTGCTCACCTACCTACAATAACTGAATTGAAGGAACCATGTGAAGCTTGTATGATGGGCAAGCACAACAGAGAAAGGCATTTCCACAAGAAAGCAAGAATAGAGCACAGGCTCTTCTAGAGTTGGTGCGTGCTGACTTGTGTGGTAAGATGCCTACACAGGCCTTGGGGGGATCTTCTTATTTTACGTTGATTTTCGACGACTACAGTAGGAAGATGTGGGTGTACTTCCTTCGTGATAAGGCTCAAGCTTTTGGTAAGTTTAAAGAATGGCTAAAACTTGTTGAGAATGAAACAGGGAAAAGTGTGAAGAAATTTAGAACAGATGGTGGTGGTGAGTTCAACTCAAAGGAGTTTGAAGGCTTTTGCAAGAGCAAAGGGATCAAGCGTCAATTGACGACGCCTCACACACCTCAGCAAAACAATGTTGTGGAATGCAGGAATTGCACCATTGTGGATATGGCAAGATGCATGCTAAAGGGCAAGCGACCATTTTTGGGCTGAAGCTGTTAATACTGCAATCTACATTCTAAATCGGAACTACACAAAGGCTCTCAAGGGAAAAACTGATGCCAGGAGGCATATTTCACGGTGGATTCCGTGAGGTTTTTACGGTGGATTCCATAAACTTTGATGACCGAGGCTCATACACAAAGTGGATTCTTTGTGCGAGAAGTTGATGGGGACGCCTGTCCTTTTCGGGCATTTCATTAATTTAGTGTGTACATGGGTGATTCCATAGCGGGTGATTCCGCAAAATGCATATTAAATTAATAAATGTTTATGAGTTTTGAGTGCGCACTCGTAATAAATTAAGGTTAGGATTTATTTCTAACCAGTTGATTTATTTATGTAGCTGAAGACTGCTAGGTATTCACTTTTGTCGGTTTAATTGTATTATTTTACTAACGATTATGAATGCTTCAGTTGATGTGTAGAGATAGCAGCAGTGGCGGAGGAAAGCATTGGATGATAGTGAGTATTCGATCTATGGATTATATTCTGATAGGCGCCATGCCTATATTTTGTCATGCCTATTTATTGAGGCATCGATTATTTATTATTATTTTGTATGCGCATGGGCGCACGGTTATGTTATTTCTATTTGGACATTGTATTGGGTGTGCCAGACTCTTTGGGCACCGTCCATTAGCTTTATTCCTATTTTTGTGTAAAAGCAAACTCAAAAGCTAAAAGCTTGTTATATTTTTGTAAATTGGGCTATTATTGAGCATGAAGATGAAATATACATAAAATACATCCTTTGTGAAGCGCTCACACAAGGCATGGGGGGAGATTGCACCCAATTGGTTTCTTGCTCTTGTCGTTCATGCTTTTTACCTTGTAACTTGTGCAAAAAGTAGAGTTCATTGTTCTTGGGGACCTTCCGGCAATCACTACGCGAGCATACAGCGTCCGATCTGCGCACCAAAAACACCTCATGAGGCTTAGACTGGTAAGAAACCATCTGTCTCACATTTCAGAATTTTTGGATGTGAATGTTATGCACATGTTCCAGATGAGAAGAGAAACAAGTTAAAACCAAAAAGCAGAAAATGTATCTTCTTGGGTTATAGTGATGAGCAGAAGGCTTACAAATTATATGACCAAGAGGCAAAGAAGATCATCGCGAGCCGTGATGTGGTGTTCAAGGAGGAGCCGCATACAGTGGAGGAGGAGAAGGCAAGTTCTTCCACTTTATCATCAAGCGAAGAAGTAGTCCACTATGAACCTGTCCCGAGAGCTAACCCTATCCTTAAGGAGGAGGAAGCATCATCTTCAGATAATGAGGAAAAAGTTCACCAACCTGACATCACCCCACCGGAAAAGCCATTGCCGCGCTGGGTGAAGCAGCTCTATGACCACAATAATCCTATGCCTACATCTATTGAGGAGAAGGCAGACGGACCAAGGAGGTCTCAGAAAATAGAGGAGCAAAGGAGGGCTTCTGCTCACATAGTCAATATGGCCTTGATGATTGAGATTATGAGAGAAGTAAAGGAGCCAAATGACTTAGAAGAAGCACTTGCAGATCCATCATGGAAGGCTACTATGCAGGCGGAGTATGACAGCATAATGAAGAATGACACTTGGGAGCTAGTAGATCGACCAGCAAAGCGGAAGGTTATTGGCACCAAGTGGATCTGGAAGGTAAAGTACAAGGCTGATGGTACCTTAGAAAAGTACAAAGCTAGACTGGTTGCCCAAGGATTTTCACAAGTTGAAGGGTTTGATTTTCAAGAGTCATTTGCCTCAACTACCAGAATGACCACTATTCGCAGGTACTTGCAGTGGCTGCCCACAAGAAGTGGTCAGTGTACCAAATGGATGTTAAGTCAGTGTTCTTAAATGGTGACCTCAAGGAGGAGGTGTACGTGGCTCAGCCACCAGGGTTTGAGGCCCCCCATTCAGAGAACAAAGTGTGTAAGCTGAAGAAGGCATTGTATGGGCTGAAACAAGCCCCCAGAGCATGGTACCAACGGATAGATAAGTTCTTTTTAAACCTAAACTTCAAAAGATGTGCCTCAGATGCTAACTTGTATGTTTACAGGGATGGTAAAAAGTCTGTGGTGATTGTCCTATATGTGGATGACCTTCTTATTACAGGTGACTATGAAGATATGATCAACCAAACTCGAAAGGCTTTGAGTTCTGAGATTGAAATGACAGACTTGGGCTTGCTGCACTATTATTTGGGGATTGAAGTCTGGCAAGAGCCAGGAAAGATCTTCATCTCTCAGAAGAAGTATGCATGGGAGATCTTGAAGGCATTTGGCATGACCGAGTGCAAGGAGATAGCTACGCCTATGGAGGTGAATGCAAAGTTATCCGTCGAGGATACATCAGCACTAGCAGACATTGGGAGGTATAGGAGATTGGTCGGCAATCTGATCTACTTGTGTAACACCAGACCAGATATCAGTTTTGTTGTTGGTGTCTTGAGCAGGTTCTCAAACAAACCTCATGAGAGTCATTGGAAGGCTGGGATGCAGGTGCGCAGATACTTGAAGGAAACTCTTGACTATGGTATCACATACAGTTTCGAAACTTCTCTTGTGGGGAACTGTGACTTAGATTGGGCAGGAGACAGTGATTCCAGGAAGTCAATTTCTGGTTATTGTTTCTCTTTGGGTTCAGGAATTTTCTCTTGGATTAGTAAGAAGCAGCCAAGAGTGGCATTGTCTTCTACCGAAGCAGAGTACAAGGTAGCTTGTTTTGCTGCATGTGAAGCACTATGGTTGAGAAGGATTCTATGGCATATGGGAGTGCAGGATGAAGAACCAATTGTGCTGAGATGTGACAATCAGAGTTGCATCGCCATTGCCAAAAATCTAGTGTTTCATACATGCACCAAACATATAGAGATCCAGTATCACTATGTGCGTGATTTGATGGAGGATGGGATAGTGGAACTGGTCTACTGTCCAACAACGGAGAATGGAGCAGATATCTTCACCAAAGCACTTACAAAGGATCTACTTCAAGTTCATCTTCAGAGACTCGGCATTGGGCCGAGAAGATAGTTCACCTATGGGTGGACATTAAGGGGGGGTGTTAGATATGCTCAATGCTCGACCCTCATTAGGTGCTACCAATGATCCATGGTGCTCAAAGTTGTAAGGCCCCCATTATGAGGAGAAGCCAAATGTGAGTCCGAACATTGGTTGAGTCCTGACTTGTATATCAGATGAGGTCTATGTGACTGGATGGCAAAAAGGTGATCATTGTGGGTCTAATATTTGGGTTAGATGGAGTGGTTAAGCTAGTAGCAACTCGAGGCGCATTGCATCGAGTTGCGGGGTAAGGGAGTTAAAAGGGGCCCCTATTTTGGGGTCCGGGGGCCGTAGAAGCAGCCCCTGGCTGGGGGGTCCTAGGGGGGCTAGCAACCCCCCTGGCAGGGGTCCGGGGGCAGCGCCCCCGGTCCGATGGTAAAGGGAATATTCCCTGGCCGACTAGTGGAGACTCATATGGTAGGTCGCGGTCAGCAAGCCGACCTAACGACCTTCGCGGGCTATAAAAGATAAACCCCTTCACAGCCATCGATCATTTATCTTTCACCCAGTCAGAGTTGTTGTTCCAGCTAGCCTTAAGCTCTTCACCTATCTTCTATCTAGATCGCCATCTAAGCTTCACACAGTGGAAGCGCACGGGTGGACAGAGCCATCTTTGTATCAGTTGTTTAGAGCTAAAGAATTTACTAATTCTCCTCTTATCTGTTGTGTACTCTCTATCTCTTTCTCAGATTCTGTTCGCTGCGCCGTGTAATTTTTACAGGACGTAGGCCGAAGAATCCCTAGGCCAGGGGAATAGAAGCTCAAAGAAGCACACAAGGCATGGCAGCACCGGTTTCGTGAGCCCCCAATAGACGCTAGGGCACCAGATGCTCAAAGGCAGAAAGGGCAACTCGAGACAAGGAAGAATTCGATGCAATGTTCAAAAGCATTTTGGAAATGGTGGCGGCCAGAGACTACACCATTCAGGTCCCGGCCGACATCTTCCCTGCCCAACCTCACAGGAGCCCCTCACCAGCAGAGCCTCAGTCGCCTGATCACCCGGACTCACCCCGCCTTGTGCAAATAGAGTAGCTCCTATGATATGCGAGCAACTTAACAAAGGCCATCCTGCCATAATTTTTTGTCTTTTGAGCGTTAAAGAGGCAGGATCTCCACTTGTACGCACTTTCCTCACCTATTGCTAATATATGCCAAGTCTTTAACAAGCACCGGAATAGGCATCACAATCAGCATCATAGGATTTTGAGAAAGTGATATCTTGACGTGATTGTATTTGTTCGTTGTACTTGATGCATGCGACTTGCATATACTCTCATGAAGTGACAAGTGAATACAGGGTGACACAGGTCTGCGTTCGAATGTGTTTAATGCCCAAGTCACCGCAAGACCACCTACCTCACAAAGAACCACAACAAAACCACGCTGTCGAATGTGAAAAATCCCCCTTGCGAGTGCCCACACCGCATGACCCAAAGCATAGTCATGGGCTATGCTCTCTTTCTGGGTCAAGCTCTATAGTTGGCTCACAATAGTTGTTACCTCAATTGTACCGACATCACGTGTCGCAAAGAGGTTTGCAATATCTCAAGTGTATCTCCCCATCTCAACAACTGCTTCTCCAACAACGAGGTTAGGGCACAATCATCACTGTAATATCCATTTCCTGAGCCTTCGAAGCTTGACATTTCCCAACCCATTGAAAGACTGATAGCCTCAACACATTGCAATGGTTGTACTCAGGCAAGTCAAAAAAAAAAAGAACAAAAAGATAACAAGCACCCGCGATCACAGCACAACACCTAGGGGTCCTCAAATCAGGTGCGTCCAGTGACCTTGGTCGGCTGACTCCATCCCTAGTCCCCTATCCCCTCAGCATCACCCACAATTGTTCAGGGCACACCAAGGGTAGGACATACCTAGGGAGCTTGTCTCGCCTATGGTTAGACGTGTCACCCTGACCCATTCACACAATTCCCTCTTGCACTCTGCCTTAATACCATTGCAATCACTTGTGGTAAGCACCGCACGAATGGCCATGAAAAGTACACCGTCCTCATCAACCAAGTCCAATAGCTCCCAACTACCGAAAGTGCGGTGTCCTTGTGATCAATTAGGCTACGTCATGCAGTCACAACGCAAAGGATGTCTCATACACCTTCACGTGTACTTCTTCTCAACATGGACAACTTGGCTTCATCCACACATTGTTACGAGAAACCAGCCCACGGTCTTCTAGCTACGTAATATCTAAGTATGCACGAGCACTCATATAACATCTGCACCAAAGTATATACACAGCTTGGGTCCTTAAGTGCAGGACAATACTCTCAGCTTGCTTAGAGTTCGACCTGTCTCCCAAACGAATTGAACTATATCTTGTGCACAATAGAGAAGGCTAGCACTACCCCTAGGGAGAGACCACCTATGAGAGGTTTTCAATTGCAGGTATTGAAGACTCCAACGAAAGTGTTATTTGCTCTTCGTCGACACTCAACTCTGAATTCCTATCCTTTATCATCTTGCAAGCCCACCAAGAATCATCATGTGCAAAATCCCCAACAAAACGCCACTTGTACTCCATCAGTGCAATCCCCACAAATACCAGCCCTACCACCAGCCACCTAAACCACCAACGTGCCCCCAATGACCTTCCTTCCCACCACTACCAACACTCCTCCATGGCAACCACAGATGTCCTTGCCACCCACATCTTCGGTGCATGCTAAAGCCTGCTACCTACGATGGTGAGTGTCATGGGACTGGCACTCGTCTAGGAGGGGGGTAATGTTAACCCTCAAACAAACGAAGGTGGAAAATCCGGAAAAGCTAAAGCAGAAGACAAAGGCCAAGGCAAAGTGAAATGGAAGACAAAGACACACAATGAGAAAAGTCCAAAATAAGGGAGAAATGCGCACAAGGAAAAGCGCAAGTCAATACTTTTGTAAAAGAGTGCAAGCACATCATGGTTTAATTCAAGGAGCACCGGGCTCTCACCCGTGCAATTTGTAAATGTAAACAGGCGGTGGAAAGGAAGCTAGGAAGATAGAAGGACAATGGGAAAAACGGCCTAGGCCACGGCCGGCCATGTAAAAAAGGGGCTAAGGGGAGGACCACTCAAAAGGGATTTTGGGTTATGTATATAAAGTTCAAAAGTGAATGAGAAGCTCATTCTTGTGTGTAGCCAAAAGTGGCTCTCCTCTTCTTCTTCTTCTTCTTCTTCTTGCTTGCTTGAACTTGTGCTTGAGAGAGGGAGTGTGAGAGTGTGAGGGAGTAAGTGTGTGAGGGTGAGGGACCGGGGAGGAGAAGCTCTCCATCTTCTCTTCTCTTCTCTTCTCTTCTCTTCTCTTCTCTTCTCTTCTCTTCTCTTCTCTTCTCTTCTCTTCTCTTGCTCACGGCGATGGAGCTTGGAGTGTGGAGCTTGAGGATGGAGCTTGCTTGAAGCTTGCACTTGGATCGTGGAGCTACTGGAGTGCACAGGAGAGAAGGTAACTCGATCGGTATGGAGGTAAGCTCACTACACCCGTAGATATGGATGATGCACCGGCTATGTGAGAGGTAGCCATTAGTGCTCGGCTTGGAACGTTTAAACAATAAGCGGTCTATGGGTCTTGGCGGTTGAGCGAAAGCTCCCACAGTCATCGTGATTTGAATGTTGAGAAGCCTCCCAGTTCTCTAGGATCACCTTGCCATAGGACAGACCCGTCAGGGGTTCTGCCCACCCACTTCCCTTGATAGCTTTAGTTTCCTACTTACGTTAAGGCACATTAGTGATAACACATACAAGCAGCTTCCTTAATTAACCCATTAGTCACATGTTCCTTTACGTAATTTTATGCACTGACACGAAAATAGATCAAAAAATTTCCTTGAAAGTAAACATTATATTAAAATTTCAACTGAGATACAAATCTCGTCCATGGGATGATTTCTGCAATCCTAAGGATGCGTCTTATTTTCCTCCAAGTTTCTGCCCCTACACTAGTAACAAGGCTTTGAGATTCCTTCCCGAGTCATGTAGACCATCTAAGTAGGACCCGGAGGTAGGGGATTTATAGCCAGAGCCCCCCTAGCATCCGAACATCCTCCTACAACTAGACGTTTCTACGAAGAGACCTCTCACAATGGATTTGGTCCACATTCCCGACATGGTTATCAAAAAAAAACCCCTTGGATAGGGTTGGCGGTTAGCTGGGGATGCTCAACACGCCTTTCTCAGGTGTTTCAACCTAAATCCAATTTGAAAGATTTTCTTCTTATCAATTCCTTTGTTAGATGACTCATTTTCCAAACAGATATTCCTAAGTACAAACACAAGCAGAAGTGCACAATATGTACTAGACAATTCTTTGTTCTCTCTATTGAAGGAAATTCCAATTTGATGCGATAGCATCTAGTCTTGGCTTTATCCCAATTATTGTCTGAGATTTCTAGAGATAACCTAATTTAATTTTCTCATTCTTTTGAATGAAGGAGTATCCTTGCAATGTTGATTGCAATTTGGGACATTGGCTTCCCTACAATGAAACCCTACTTATTCATTTGAACTAGGGTTTGTCACATAATTCATACAATTACTTAAGGACTTTGAATTCCTTTCAGCTTCAAGCAAGGTGGGCCTTGAGAAGAATCCTTTCAACTCTCTAGGGTTTGAAATTCTTTCAACTTCCTAGGAACCCTACGTATTCTATCACAAGTTCAATCTATGTTTTGTGAGATGTAATAGGATTTTCCTATTATTTCAACCAAGCAAATGAATGCGGATGCATAAAATCTATATGGCTTAATTGCAGTTTAATGCATATTCTTGAAAATTTTCATATATACATTAGCATAAAATTTCCATACAATTTATGTGCAATTTAATGGCTTCTAAATGCAATTTTAATTGATCACCTAAGATGAATGTGATGAACAAAATTTTCCTAGTATGCTCATTATCTCGAAACATGCTCAATTAAGTTGTGATAATTAATGTAAACGTTCTTTTCTCCCAATTTCTTTTTCCTAATACAACGGGGTGCACCCGATTCATAAGAGATGCATTTTCCGTAGTTGTGGTCCCTTAGTTCACAGTCCCGTTGGTTGTGGTGGGAGTTTTAGTGTTTGGAGAGATCTTTTTCTTAGGGGCCATCATCCGCAAGTGGATTCGAGAGATAAAGAAGGAGGAATGGATTTGAGATGGGAGAGCATAAGAGAAGATGGCTTAGTCATAGACCGAGATAGGGGGAATTGAGCTAACTCTCTCCCTTGCAGCCTCTTGGGGTAACTCTTCTCTCTCTCTCTCTCTCTCTCTCTCTCTCTCTCTCTCTCTCTCTCTCTCTCTCTCTCTCTCTCTCTCTCTCTCTCTCTCTCTCTCTCTCCTTCTTGCAATCTCTTGGAGGGGTATCCTTCTACCTCTCTCTCTCCCAATCTCTCGAGGTCTCCTTGTGCTTCTCTAACTACTCCCCATGCCTCATATTTATAGCTAAACAAGAGAAGAAGGGTTGTGGCTAAGAAAAAGAGCTCTTTATGGAGGGGATCTTGGAAAAATCAGCAATCTAATGCTCAAATCACAATTTTGATAGTTTTTTTAGCTTAGAAAGGGGAGTAAAATTCTAAGACACTTGGTTAGATACTCCTTCTTATTCTCCCTATTCGAAGTGTTGTTTACTACTTGTAAACTACGATCGCGACGTGCGCGATTTCACCAATCCTTCTTTTTCTGTATTAAACCTCCAAAACAAGCTAAAAAAACCACTTGCTTTTTTTTTCATGACATTCTATTCTAGAAATCTTCATAGCTCTTTAGGATATTTACAATAAGTAATATCTAAAATATGCTAGTTTTGCCCAAAAATCTAATATTATTGGACCATCCATACTATAAGTATTAACACTAGTGATTAATATGGCTCATAACTCTCATTCATGTTGTAACTTCCATGAAAGGTGGCTACAGTCCTTGTCAATCCGAGAAAAATGTCAGATTATAACTCTCGATTTTTTTATATTTTTAATTAAATAAAAATGGTTATTTATTCATGTTAGTTAGTTTTTACTTTAGTTAGCCTTTAGTTAGCAACCTTACTAACTTATTGATTGACTAACTAACTTTCGAACTAACCAACTAATTTTTAATTGCGTGGAAGTATTACAACCGAAGTTAATTCGACTCGCAATATGGAGCTCTTCCTCGGTTAGAATCTTATTCAAGTATGGGTGAAACATAATATTGTCTTCTAATGGTCAATTCCTAGTTATGACCAACTGTCTAAATGAGGTGGGGGCCACATAGGTCAGGTTGTACTCACAAGTCTTGATGGCCTGTCATTGCTTTGCATTGGTCACGATTTGGTAGCCCTCTTGAGCCCATGAAAGGTACAATTTATGCCACTTGCATAAGAAATTGGACTCAGATTCTCAGATTCAACAAGTCTTTGGAATTCAAAAAGTTCATCTTGTGGTATGGGGAGTTTACTTTTCTTATAGGATCTGATCAAGCATTTCATTGCCAATCATCTAGTTTGCAATAGTGGAAGTCTTAATAAAAAATGAATTTGGATTCTTCCCAAGAACACGGCAAGGAATGTACCTCATTTGCTATGGTTTTGTCAAGTAGACCTAGGTGCAAACATTCGTAACTTCTAGCAAATAGTGTGAAAGTTGAATCCAGTCATCGAATGCACATTACCAAGTCATCCCCAATGTCCATGGCCATGTTGGAAGCCACTTCAAGAATGGATTTTTATGGCAGCAGTGAGCAAAGGTCTACTATGGTGGTTTGGGTATAATCAAACAAGACAAGTTGATGCAAGGTACTTCCACTTGAAGATTCTTGGTGGGTGTGGCAGGATTGGTTTGCAATATTTGAGGTTCAATTGACGCTTTGTCATTTGGTTTTGCAATGGTGATCATCTTACAGTCATTAGGCAAGAGCTCACTCATGAGCAGTTGCTCGTGGACTCTTGCTTGAGTTGTGGGTCGATAGGCCAGTTGAGCACTTAAGAATTGAGAACACTTCCTTTTAGTTTTTTCCCTCTCATATTTTAGTTGACGTTTTTGAAGCTTGGCTTTTGGGGCATGAGATTGAGGATCATACATAGCACTCAAGAGTTTAGGAAACCACAATAGAGTGTTACCCTCATAGTATCCTTGGACTCGTAGTAGGGCTTTTGGAATCTAGCACTTCTCAGTCACATGTGAACTATAGGGGCACCAACTCCATTGTTTAGGCCTAGAGCTTGAGGCATGGAAACTATGCATTCCCAATTATTGACATTTGTGAAATTGTGGTCTATGCTTAGGGACCCACTTGAGTGTTTGGATCGTAGCTCTAGGTGTGGTTTCCAGATCCGGTTGTGAAGGTACTATGGGAATACATTGTGATCTACTACCCCCTCCTTAGGGTGGACACTAGGTTTAGCTACCGTTGGCACTACAGACTTTGGGACAACTATGGTGCCTTTGTTGAAAGCCATTACCATTCTAACATGATAGATGGAAAGGTGGATGCACTACGAGTCGTAGTCAACCTTACAATGAACTTGTTTTTTGAATGTGCATCCTAGTAACTCCTTACGAATACTTTTCTTATTAGGTAGCATGTAGAAAACAATGGGTAAGCTCTCAGTCTCAATAGAAACCATTAGTTTGCATTTCCCCAAGTGTGGATAGGATTGTCCCCAAATGGGCTAAGCTATGCATTGGTTGGTTGCAATTGGGTTTGGTCCAGTGTTCATGCATTAAGATATTGGTGTTGGCTCCCTTAATTAGTGCATCAAGGGTGTATGCCTTTCGAGAGGTTATGGTGATCTGTAGGTAGGCTAGTGCTATTACTTCCTCATCCGCCTCCTTGAGTTCTGTGATGGTTGCAACCCTCACATTCATCGGTGGTTCTATCATCTAAGATTCATGAAGTGGATGTGATGGAGAGTAATACTTTTTTATGTGGCTTCCATTGAAGAAACCTATATCCTCTCGCTCTAGGGTTTCAAGTTCCACATTCCATGTTCTACTAACATTGCAAATTTTGAAAGGTCCCAATCGCTTGAACTTCATTATCTTGTGTCCCTTGACAAAGTATAGCAAGATTAAGTCTCCTTGTCCAAAGTCTCATTGCTTGACATATTTGTCAAACCAACTCTTGTAGCATGTATTTTCGTAGATTAGAGCATGGATTGCAATGAGACGAGTCTTAGATAGGTATTCTAGCTATACTAGCTAATTTGTCCATACTTCTTGGCCCTCCTATCTCTCTTGAGTTACTATTCTCAAGCTTGGAACAAAGAATTCCATTGGGAAAATAGCTTCAGTTCTGTAGGTCAATCGAAATGGAGTCTGTCCTACGACTATTTTGTAGGTTGTCCTATATGCCCATAAAGCTATCACCATGAGCTTGTTGTCCTAGTCCACTACGTGAGGTAGAGACCACTTTTGTTAGAACATCCATCAAGATTTTGTTCGTGGGTTTGGTATGACCATTGGCTTGAGGATATTATGGAGAGGACTTTCTATGGATTATTAAGAAGGTGGATAATAAGTAAGCGATCACTTCATTGATGAAGTGTGTGCCTTGGTCACTAACAACTCTATGGGGCAACTGAACCATGAGATTACTTGCTCCCAAAGGAACTTGGTCATGGTCCTAGCATCATTCTTGCGAGTTTCTCAAGCTTCTATCCACTTAGTGAGATAGTCCATGGCAACAATGATATGCTTGGCTTGGGAGTATTGAGTTGCAGGACTGAGTGGACCAATGAAGTCGATTCCTTACTCCTCGAATGGTTGGCTTGTGACCATCAAGGCCAACTCCATTTTCTCATATTACAACTAGGGACTTTAGGTTGTTGGCACTCATCGCAATGCTTCACAAACTTGGTTGCATCACGAAATAGTGGTGGCCACCACAATTGGGACTAGATCACCTTGCGTGCTGTAGTATCTCCACTGAAGTGCCCTCCAACTATTTCGCCATGTGCTTCCTTGAGCACATCATGCATTTCGTGTTTGTAGACACATCTCCTTAAAAGTCCATCTTTTTCTGCCCTATACAGTTGAACTACAATCAACTAATAGGGTTGGATCTTCAAGATTAATCTTTTTAATGTAGCTTTCTCTATGGGTCATTTCGGTAGTCCATTCTCAAGTATGTTGACTATATCATCTACCCAATATGGTGTGATGTCTACTCTAAACAATTCTTGTTCACTAGACATTTTAAAAAGGTGTACATCCGAAAGGTCGTCATTGATTCCTTGTCCATCAGTGGATTCTCCTGTGAGTATGTGGGACGTATGATCTACCATATAATGTTGTTTGCCCTTGCCTATGATCACAAAGAAGTCAAATTCCAAAAGCAAAAGTAACCATCAAGCAATGCGTCCCATTGTGCAAGGTTTATTCACAAGATAAAGCAATGCTTGATTATCTACAAAGAAGGGGAAGGGTGTCACTAGAAGATAGTGTTTGAACTTCTTTATGACAAACACCATGGCTAGCCCTTCCCTCTCTATTGTGGAGTAGTTCCATTCTGTCTCAGTGAGTTGTCTACTAGAAAGATCACTGGATAGTTGAGGCTATGTTCACCAGGTTGGCACAGCACTACCCCCGCGGCAAATTTTGATGCATCAACATGCATGTAAAAGGTAATGGACCAAATTGGGGTTCTTAAGATAGAAGCTGAAGCTAGAGCCTGTTTAAGGCTTTTATAGGCCTGTTGACATTCTTGGGTCCACTCAAATACTATTAGTAGCTTGTACAAGGGTCTAGCAATCAACACATAAATTTAGCACTAACCGCTCATAGTATCTTGTGTGGCCTAAGAAACATTGAACTCCCTTAAAGTTGGTCTGAGGGGGAAGGTCTATAATCACCTTGACTTTAGAAATGTTTATGGCTATCCTGTTCCTTGACATAACATGCCCTAAGATGCAATCATGCTTCACCTAAAACTGGCACTTCAAGGGGTTCAATGAGAGACCATATTGCTAACACCGTTCGAAGACTATTCATAGTTTTTCCTAGTGTTCTTTCCTGTTTGCGTAGATGCACAGGTCATCGACAAAGAATTCCAACCATTTCCTAAGTATGTCCTTGAAAATGGCACAGATGAGGTGTTGGAAGGTAGCAAGAGCATTAGTCAGTCCAAATGGCATGACTATATAGGCAAACACCCCCCATTCGATGGAAAATGTCATCATGTGTCTGTCATCCAAATGGACTTGCCCTTGGTTGAAGACTAATAAGCCATCTAGAAAGCTATAGGCTTCATTTCGTGCCACTCTCTCTGGCACATGCTCCATGTATGGCAAAGGGTAATTGTCTCTCTTGGTGGTTGCATTGACCTTCTTATAGTTTACGCACACTCGAATCTTCCCATTCTTTTTCATGACTATGACTATGGTGACGCCAAGTCCATATACTCTATCTTGTAAATGAATCTTGCCTTCAATAGCTTATCAATCTCCTCTTTTACAATGTGTGCATGCTTAGGATTCACTGCATATGGTCGTTTTTTGAT
Source organism: Lygodium microphyllum (assembly GCF_053477565.2). Lineage (NCBI taxonomy): Eukaryota > Viridiplantae > Streptophyta > Polypodiopsida > Schizaeales > Lygodiaceae > Lygodium > Lygodium microphyllum. The sequence goes on along the minus strand of NC_141149.1, from coordinate 121,425,452 downwards.
TGGTACTGTAGTGGGGGGGGGGGGGGGGGGGTCATGGGGATGTTGTGAGTCATAATACTTGGATCTATTTCCTTTAGCTCATCTAAGGACCATGCAAACACATTTTCAAATTCCCTTAGGAGATTTATGAGATCATGCTTATCCTTCTCAGTTAGGTTATCCACTCTATGCACTAGTCAAGGCTTGTCCTCCCCTCTTGCCAGGTTAAATTCCTTAACCTTGGCTAGTCCTTCAATGGGTTCACTAGCTTGCCCTTCCCATTTGGCTCCTACCAACACCACTATTCTATCACCCTTTTTGTACTTCATGAAGTGCTTGGGTAGATCCTAGGGTTTCTTTTGTCGTTCATCTTTTGAAGACTTTGATTGTTTTCTTTTCTCCTCCCTTATCCTTTTGTGCCTTAGGTGGACAGGAAGGTCCCTCTTGGTGCATCGGGTACCAGGTGGTCGAGGTATCTTGAGATTATTATCAGAGCTCAACCCTAACTCGGAATTGTACTCATCATCCTCACTAAAAGAGGTTGCCTCCCCTTGTGCTCGCAACTCTGAAGATGACTCTACTCCAAATAATGGTGTGGTGCAAGGACAAGCTAGTCCCACTTGCTGATAATCTACCACCTTGAGGCATTCTAACCAAGCTTGATCACAATCTACCTTGGCAACTCCTTTGCTCACTCAAACAATGTTGATCTACTGGGGTTTAGTGTCCACTCTGGTTTGCTCAAATACTCTTCCCTCAATATCATATTCTATGATCTCTACTTCCTCTTGGCCCTCCTCTCATTGATGGAACAACAGTCTTCGTACTCATTGTTAGAATCCTTATACTAGGAATATATGTTGCTAGCAAGATTCCTACTTTCGAGCTCTGCCACACTTGTCATGAGAGTCTAGTTATATGACAAATTTAGGTTGTGCACCTTAGACCATTTCCGCTCTCTTCTTTCCATAAGATTTTTGAGAGGCTTTAAATTGGTAGTTGGGTTACTTGTAAGCTGACTTAATAGGTACTTGAGGATTTTTTGTAGTTCTAATTTGTTGGCTGGGGCACAATAAGTGATTGGTGTTGGTTGACCCATGGAACTCTTGGCCATTATGCACAAGGGTACCGCGAACAGGTTAGAGGTGATGGCAATCTTAGGTTTGCTAATTGAGTCTGCAGCTTGCCTAGATCCACCCTTATCCTCTGAGAATGGGAGATCAATGGTTGCCAATACATGCATCCAGTCTCATTCCTCCTTCGGGTAGGGAATGTACCTTGTCAGAGGTCCATAATCACTTCTAGACCTTGAGTCATCCTGTAGCAGGGTAGAGATGGCATCTAAGTCCACTGCTAAGGTTTTCCATGTGTCCATCTCCACTCAAATTGCCTTTGATCTATTACCCAAGAGTATCAAGACATTACCCCAGTCCTCTATTACTTTGGCATTTCTCATCCAAGGTCTTCCAAGAAAGATATCATAATCCACCCCCTTCATAACTATGAAGTTCACTGAGAATTGGATTCCTGCTATCTTTAGTGCTAGTCCTTTAGGACTTCTTCGAAGGGTCTAACCTTCATCCCATTTGCTAGAGTGACATTGAACATCTTGGCCGGTGGGTTTCCCCAAGCTTGCAAGACTACATGACTAAGCACACTAACCCCTGCTCCCATGTCTACTATCCCCTTTCATGTTCTATCCCCTAAGGCAACTACAAATAAGATTGTGGATATCTCGGTGCCCTCCCAAAAGGCATTTACTTGTGGATACCTAGACATTGGATTTAGTGTTAGGCTTGGTATGTGTGTCACAGCATCGTGAACTAGCAGGTCTTGTGGCTCATGGACATTACTTTGTGGACTTCTTAAAGGATTCAACCGTCTGAGTGATCAGACTCAAACTCAGACAAGGGGTGCTTGTCTGGCCATCTTAAGCCCCAAGTTTGGCAATCCGAGGTTGAATGGTCAAGTCCATCCAAGTCAAATGTCCAAGTGGGTCAATTAAATGGCTCAGACTTTCGAGCCAAGGTCATGACTCAGTCATTCGAGACCTACGGGTCGCCATCCAAGCAGCACCCAAACCCGCCAAATGGCATTAATATGCTTTTTTATAACTTAATGCACACCATTTAATGTGCTCAGGATTCTAGAATAATGCAGTAGTTAGCAACAGGGATTCAAAGCATATTAGAAGGGAAAAAAGTGTCAAGGGGGCAAGAATCATGAGCAACCTGTGGACCTATCACTCCTTGTCTATCTCTCACTAGCTCTCTCTCAATCTCACTGAATGATGGTCACACGCAGAGAGGGTAGCTCGAGTTCCTCAATAGGAAAGACGACTTTTGTTCCATACACCAACTAGAAAGGAGTTTGTCCTGTGGCCCCCTTATGGGAGGTTTTCTATGCCCAAAGGGCCTCTATAAGTCGATCGTCCCAATCACAACGATGTGCGGCTATCATTCTTGTCCAAATCGAGCATAAGATGCGATTGGTAACTTTGACTTGGCCATTGGCTCGGGGGTAATAAGGTGTGGACTTACTATGTACAGTTTTGTCAACTCTTCCATGATCTTGTTAAGAAAGTGGCTACCTCAGTTCACTGATGAGCTTGAGGGGACTGCCAAAACGGGTGATGATATTCTCATACAGGAACGAGGCCATGCTATTACCATCATCTCGCTTCAAAGCTTTAGCTTCACATCACTTTGTTACACAGTTTGTACAAACCAAGATGTATCTATTCTACTTTCATCGGGTTGGCAGATCAATGGGGCCCACAAAATCAAGTTTCCACTTCTCAAATGGCTTTAGGGGAAGAATAGGTTGCAGGGGCATGGCACTGGATTTAGTAGGCTTTCCCATTCACTAACAGGCATCACACCATTTGCAGCAATCATAGGCATCTTTATGGAGGGTTGGCCACCAATATCCTACAAGTAAGGCCTTTCTAGCTGTCGCTTCTCATGTGAAGTGTCTACCACAGGGCTCATCATGTCATGCTTTCAATTCTATGCTAATCTCTTCTCCTACCATGCATCTTTGCAAGACTTCGTCCTTGTCTTTCTTGTACAGAGCACCTCCTAACACACTGTGGGGGGTTGATTCCAGCAAAAGCTTCTTCTTTTCATGGCTCAAGATACCCGGGGGATACTGTTCGGTTTTGCCAGGAGGTTGGCTATGTCTGCGTACCATGGGTTAACTGTTTTGACTAGAAACAAGAAAGCATCTAGAAGGTCTGGATCATCTTGCTCTTCTTCATCATCACTTTGAGGGATTCGCGACAAATGATCAGCCAAGACATGAGAGCGACCAGGTTTGATAGCCACTTCAAAGTTGAACTCTTGAAACAAAAGGAGCCATCTCATCATTCTTCCCTTCACATTGGCCTTGTTCATCATCAGGAAGGACAGGGCTTCATGGCCTACATAGAATTTGAAGTGCATTGATAGTAGATAGTGTCGGAATTTCTCCAAGGCAAACACCATTGCTAGACACTCAAGCTCCATCACTGTGTAGCTCTGCTCTCTGTAGGTTACTTTTTGACTTACATAATAGATTGGTTGATCTAACTTAGAGGGGGCCTTTTGGCATAAGATTGCACCTAGGCCTTCAACTGATGCATTAGTTGAAGGAGTTCCATATGCATTAGTGTGCACATGGAACTCCTTCATCCAATCAGGAGGCTGCAAGATGGGTGCTTCAATGAAACACTACTTCACGGTGTTGAACACCTTGTCACAATCAGTGGTCCATGTAAATTCAACATCTTTTTTGAGGAGTTTATGCAAAGGGGCTGCCTTTGGCAAAGTGTGAAATGGATCTTCTATAATAGTCCACATGGCCAAGAAATCCCCTCAATTTCTTAAGGTTGGTTGGGGCTATCAAGGCGGCAATCTTCTCAATCTTAGTAGAATCTGTTACTATCCCTTGTGTAGGGACAATGTAGCCTAGAAGAATTCCAAATGAGATGCCAAAGACACATTTGTCGAGGTTGAGAGAAATCCCATACTCTTGATGTCTATCAAAACATTGCTCTAAGTGTCCCCAATGCTTACGGATTAGGCTATAGGCACAAAAGTCATCGAGATATACCTCTATGAAATCATGTAAATGGTTCTAGAAGGCAGCCATCATCACTCTTTAAAAAGTAGCAGGAGCATTACAGAGCCCAAACGGCATCACTCTGTAAGCATAGATTTCCCATTTAGTTGTGAAGGTTGTTTTGGATTGATCCTCTTCTGCGATTTGGACTTGATTGTATTTGCTAAATCCATCCAAGAGGGAATACATCTCATGGCATGCCATTGTGTCCAACAGTTGGTTTGTGAAAGGGATAGGGAAATGGTCCTTCTTTGTCTTGGAATTCAGCTTTCGGAAGTCCACACATATTCGAAGTTTCCCGTTCTTCTTGGGTACTACCACAATGGGCAAAACCCATTCACTGTTAGCCACTGGATAAATGAACTCAACTTCAAGGAGCTTCAATAATTTAGCCTTCACTAGTGCAAAATAATTTGGATTCATATGCATCTGTCTTTGCCTCACAGGTTTGGTATCAGGCTCTAGGTTGGCTCTAGGTCGATGTAGTATTGGCATACTGTGGGATCAATCCCCTTTAGATCTTTATACGACCATGCAAACACGTCTAAGTTCTCCTTTAGTAGGTCTTGCAGGACCAATAGTTCTTCTTCTGGAAGATTTAGACCCACCTTCAGGTGACGTTGAGTATCGTCAGCATCCACAAATGTTAATTGCTTTTCACCTTTCGCTTCACGGATAAATGCACATTCCACTTCACGGACTGCTTCTGGGTAGAGATCCGACTCCTTCAAGGGAGCGGTCTCCTCTTTTGATGATGCATTGGAACTATTGTTCTCTTTCAATTGAGGCTTAGCTCGCTCTTTGTGAGGCTGAAAGGGTATCAATGAGGTTTCGTGTTTAGGTTGGGGATGAGTTACTTCTTGGCTCAAGGATTCATCTTCTGAGGATACATCCAAGAACTTCACATAACAAGAACCTTCAACGTTCTGTTTGAGCTGTTGTACTAGGGCTTGTTGGTAAGGTGTATCATCATCATCTTCTTTGAGGAAGAGTAACTTGGGGCGACAAGAGCCACTGTTAATGGAAGGCCTATTCATCTTAGTCCATTTCCTATAAAGGCTTTTCTCATGACATGATTCATTGATCAATCCAAAGTGTACCATAATCATTTTGTCAAACAGAAAGGAATCTTTTTCTTCTAAGGATTCAAGAACTTTAGGAACTTCTTCCTCATCTCCGCCATCTGTGAGTAGGATAGATCTTTCTAGCTCACTTTCATAATCTTCATTCGCATTATCACCTTTGTCCTCTTGAGATTCTGTTTCTATCTCTGTGGAGACTCTGTAAGAGAAGAACAAGCTCTCTGTTATGTCTTCTCCTTCTGCTTATGTTTCTGTCTCTGTCTCTGTCTCTATCTCTGTCTCTGTCTCTGCAGCCGCCATGTAACAGGGAGAACAATACATCCATGCTTCTATCTCGCTACCAAAGGTGATTTTGGAAGTCAATTCGGGTTCAAACATGAGGTATTCTCCCATGGTCAAATACTTTGCTTCTTTCTGTAATTGGCTTATAGTTCCCACTCTTAGGGGCTGTGCCTCTATTTTCTTGGGAAATATATGTTTGACAGCCTCTTTGTCTCCCGATGTACCGTATGTTACTTCATTGGAGGAGTCGGTTTTACGACTTCGATGGATGTGGATCCATTGCCTTTTTGTGATCCATACAACTTCAACACTACTTTGTTGGGTCCTCTACCTAGGGTTAGGGTTCCTTTGAACCAATCCATCCTTGCTCTTGCTTCAAAAAGTCAAGGTCTTTCCAATAGCAAAGGGTATGAGATCATGTAGGAATTTGGTTTGACCACGAGATATGTCAACCAATAGTCTCTTCCTGTTAGGGTTGTCTTTACGTATGGGAGAATGCCCAATGGTTTGATTCTACTTTGATCTGCCAATCTAATAATTCAATGGTTGCATTCCTTGCACTTCTAGATCTTTCATTGTCACATCCACATTATGTTTACTGATGATCCTCCATCAATCAATGCATCTACAATAAAGCATTTTTCAATCCATATGCCAATCTTTGGGGTTCTCGAATCCAAGAAGGTATTAGCCACATCTACTTGCTTTACGGATTTTGAGACTCTATTGGACTTGGTCACCACGGAGGGAACAATTCTTAGGCCTCTTCATCTTATCTATATGCTTTTGAATTTCTTTCGACAGCTAGGAGACAACATCAACAACTGTCGAAATATTAAGTTTGGTTTAAAAGTGTCTAGGTCTTTGACCAAATCATACTCTTTGATAGGATCCATAGGCTTTTCCAATCGGCTAGGAAATGGGGCCACACCCACTTTTATCTTTCCTTTTTTTTCTAAGAATAGCAACATATGCTCTTCTTCTCTATGAGGAGGTACTTCAGCATCATCTATCTCCTGGACCTCTGGTCCTACCTCTGCAATTGTCTCTATGGCTCTGTAGTGCTCTGTACTTCATTATTCTAGACTGCATTGTTCTACTTTTCCCGAGGAAGGTTAAACTTCACAGTCTTGGTAGAGAAAACATTCTTTTTTGAAACTACAGGTTCTCCTCTCTTTGCCGGCGTTATTGCGGCCACTTTCAACTCCTTTAAATTGGAAGCAGGTTCTTGAGTCCCCTGTTGGGTATCGGAAGTAGCTTTTATAGGAGCTGGACTTGGATAGTATTTTGCAATGTGACCTTCTCCTTTATATTGACTGCATAAGGGCTTGTAATCCACAGACCTTCTAGGGTTTGGACAGTTCGGTGAGATATGACCCTTTTCTCCACATCTGTAAAATTCCACCTCTGATCTCCCACCGGGCTGTCGTCCTCTATAACTCTGACAGGGGAATCTCCTTAGACCAAAATTAGGACTAAACTCCCTAAGCTTTGGTCCAATATCTTGCATTGTCATTTTGGATTCCAGCAAGTTAAATCTTGCATCTTCATCTTTGTTTCTTCTTTTGTGCATCTCTTTCAGAGAGCAAATATCCTCTATATGGTTCTTCCTCAAATAGTATGAACATAAGGCTCTAGGAATGGTTGGTTTTCGGGTACATTCAGTGGCTAAATGTCCCCTTGATGGCACTTTCCGCACCATGTATTAGAACGCATCATATCTCTCCCACCTCCCATAGGAGTGGATATATTGGCGGTATTCACCTTTAGGTCTATAGTTGTTCTATAATCACATCCATAAGCTCTTTCTTGATACTTGCAATTGAGTTGGATAGGTAATCCTTCAAATTTTCACCTCCTAGAGTACTTGTAGTAAGGTTTTGGGAGGCTTCTATGATTACTGCATACACTGGTTGGGTTGATCCAGAGGGTCCTCTATTCTGGTTTTGATTCAAAGTTCCTGTTGAGACTTGGGGTTGTAGATTCCAGTTTGTAGTGGGATTCCACTGTTGTTGAGTCTCCATTGGAGGAACTGTTTGAGGCCACCGTTGTTGTGGTTGAACCATCGTTTGAGACACTATCGTCTACGGCCACTATGGATTAGGTGCACTGTACTATGGCATTGTCCGCATTTGGGGGTAGGGGTAGGAAACTGTCCCTAGGACTGCATTTGGTGGGTATACCATTCTTGGCATGGGAGGAGGTAAGACTCCTCTCCCTAAGGTCATTAAAAACCTTGCTTCAACTTCATCATATAGGCTTTCACCTTCCACTGCAGCTTGCAAATTAACTGGTCTTCTCAATTCCACAAACTTGCAAACTTCTGGCTGTAGGCCCTTGAGAAAAACTCCCTTGTAGATGCCTTCATCCAAATGATGATTGGTCCATCTCTTCAAGATGGATTCCATTCACAAAACATAAGCTTATACTCTTTCTCCAGAGGACTAACTTAGGTTCATGAACTCCTCTCACATCTGCTCTTCAAAACCTTCATGCCTGAATTTAGTGAGAAAGGCCAACTTCAAGTCATCCCATGTGCTAAAAGTTCCTACTACTTGTCTTTCATACCACTGAAATACCATGCCTTTGAAAGTGGCGGGGAATATTGCTAACCAATGCTCGGGGTTGTGGCATTGTTAGCCATGCATGCTACCATAAACTCTACTACATGAAGATCAGGATCTTCATTGTACTCTCCCTTAAAAATGGGTAATGGGACTATATTTGTTGGTCTGTCACATCAATATTTCCAAGACGGATTTGACTAGGAAGGGAACCTTGAGTCGCCATGGGGACTTCTGTAAAGAGTGTTGTTAGGGTATCAAAGGAGGCTTCCTCTATAAGCTCATTCTCTACCTTAATTTTTGCCTTCTCTCTTCTCACATACCTCTAGACTCATTCTAGTGTTTGCCTCTTGATTGTGTCATTCATCAGGGGGCTAGGTCCAACCAATTGGTCCGTACTCAACAGAATAGAATCAGAGGGAGCTTCAGTCTTTGTGGGACTCTCTGGCCAACATTTCATCTACTTCCTTCTTTTCTACATCTTTGAATTCAGCTTTCAAACCACTATAGAGGGGGAGATATTCCATTTTGAAGGTATCAAAACTCATTCTTTTGAGGATTGTTGTTGTGCCATCATCATAATAATGCAAGCTTCTAATGGTCTCAATAGTATATGTTGTGAAGAATACTCTATCTACCAACTTCCAATGGGTTGCTAATTGGACAAACAGGAGATTGTCAGTGCACCATGCATCCCACGTGTCCTGCTATTGAGCATCCATGAACAAATACCAACTCTTTTCTTTCTTGTTTTCGTGAACCTCCATTAATCACAATTTCCGAATCTTCTTCACGATCTCCCACTTAATGATGTCTAGAAACTTCTCAATGAATTTCAAATCTTCCATAGATAGTCATTCTCCCTATTTTTGAACTTCATTTTGTTCCCAAACAATTTTCCACCAAGATGCACATCTCTGTTGCTTTAACAAAAAGAGGAAATAGTCCACCACATAGAGCCTGCATCATGGTGGTTATATATTTCTGCCATTGTGGGATGAAATTCTTGTGGAAATTGGCTTTAGCAATAAGAATCTCCAATTCTTCAATGGTAGAAGGAACTTTGCAAGCATCCATTGAACTCTTCTCTTCTTGGCAATGCCATTTCCTTCATTTTTAGCCTCTTCTGATACTTGTTGATGGCAATTTTCCCCGGCTATGCATCAAAAACATGGAGCTCCAAAAGGAACACCAAGGAAAAGGGATTTCTACTGTAAGAAAATCTATCTTGTAACATCAACAAGCTTTTGTTTCATTCTTTAGAGAACCACAGTAAGGAAAAGAACACCACGAGCAAAAAATCTTCATGCACTATCATAGAAACAATCTCCTACAGCTTTAACTTTAACAAAATCCATCGTTCTCTTCATGTTCTTCATTGAATTCTTTGATAGACATTGAAAACACAAAAAAATGCTTCACTTTGAATGGAAAAATATCACATATGATTCATCTTCAAAGATTCCATAGCTTTCTCTTACAATCTCTCATAGATAGATACATTGTTTTCCATAGAATTGGCTCTCTCTCTCTCTCTTCCATAGAATTGGCGCTCTCTCTCTCTCTCTCTCTCTCTCTCTCTCTCTCTCTCTCTCTCTCTCTCTCTCTCTCTCTCTCTCTCTCTCTCTCTCTCTCTCTCTCTCTCTCTCTCTCTCTCTCTCTCTCTCTCTCTCTCTCTCTCTCAATCAATAGTACATCATCTCCTCACTACAATACTAAATAATCACTCATAATAATCCTTCTTTGGTCGTGGATACCCCTTCCAAAAGGTGTGTCTGATATGAAAGGTCACCAGAGCCACTACAGTGACCCCTCACAACTCATCACTATCACTTCACTCCAGTCTTATCTTGAGTCTTCAGTAGTAGCTACTTCTTCCACTTTCTTAAGCTCTTTGAACTTGTATTCACCTTTTTCCAAGTCTAGAAAACTTTCCCAAAGTCACACATACATTCCACAGAACACTTACAGTAGAGGCATACAGAACTGAACTGAACCTAAAACATAGGCTTTACAAAAGCTCAACAAAAAGTTTACAAAAGGTCAACAGAAAGCATCAAAATCTCATAACTCATACTAAAACAATTCCAAACTATCAAAAACCATTCAATGAGCTTTGACAAGACCTTAACTTCCATCAATCATTAATCCATGCTTCATACAACAGAAGAAAATCAAAACAAAACAGAAGCTAGACAGAACCTATTAGAACATTATAGAGCCTCATATCTCTACTGTAAATCATCATGAGCTTCCAAAACATAATTAATCTCATGCAAAATATTCTCAAACCACTTGCAAAACAACCAATCATCGCTTAAAATCCATGAATAATCAACCATTCAGGCCTCAAAAACAACAAAAATCAACCAAAAAACCAAGTCAATTCAGCATTCAACATAAGGAAATATGTAGATTGCAATGTGGATCTTTTTGTGTATTCATGCAATAGCATTTTGTGTTGGTAGTTATCCTTGCATGTATTGCATATTAAAATAGTCCAATACACTTAAGAAGATACTTTGACTTTTTTTCAACTTCTAATGGCTTGCCTATCATTTATCATGCAACGCAAGCTTGGGAAAGTATTGGGTATGTCTCTTCAGAGTGTACACTAGCACAACCTTGCTTGTAGGACTTTATAAGCTATTAGTTCTCTCTCTATCCACATGTTGGTGAGTTGTTGAGACCTAAAAGAAGCTTGGCACTGGCTCTAAGGCTCTAGCTGGGCCTCCATGCTCAACCAAAACACCCCATGGCCTCACGGCCAGGAGTATTCAGAGGCTACACACACTAATCTAACTTAAACACATGTTTGTATCATTTATAGTTTAGCGGATCCCTTCCCACCTCCTCACAGGCAGTACCCAAACAGATCATATCACATACACATGGCTCTCTTTGGCTAACCATCATGGCCCACTTCGCCTCTCCTACACTTTGGGGATTAGCCCCAGCATGTATTGTTCAAACGTAAAACACATGCAACACATAGTTCTCTTCTATCAAGATCATTCCATGAGATAAAGTATAATCCTCACTCAATAAGTCCCCCAAAGAAATGAATCGCTAACCCTGTTGTTTAGGACTCCTCGCCCTCTCAATGTAGGTCAACGTTCATAAAAATAGGTGCTATACATTCCACTATATATACTTTCAATACCATGTAATGAATGCAATGCACGAGTGGATGATCTATCGTACTCAACCATTTTATTTATCCAAAATAGCATTGTGACAGTGCACAAATAGTTCTCTTCATGCTTTTCATACTAACACACTTGCTTCATTACATAGGAAACAACACCGAGTATACTCATACTACTGAACCCTTTAACTTATAAAATAAGCATGTCCTATATGTAAAGTGCATCAAAAAATTTAATCATATTTCAGTCTATATTCAACACTCATAAATCCACCCCCTACCATTAAGTGTTGTGCATGCGTGTGGTGGTAGGTTTAGAGAGTATTTCAATGTATTGTTTTTATATAGAAGGCAATAAAAACATAGTCTAACATAGAAATAGGACTAAACTGAGGCTAAACCTCATATGTCAGCCCTACTATACATCCAGTGTGACAGATGATTTTTGATGCCGAGAAGTGCTTAAAAATAGCCAAAAATTACAAATATCAAGGGAAAAATAGACTTCGTCAAAGGCAGCGATGGCAATCGGTACGATTTTAAGCGACAAGTCCCTAAAGCGCTAGTGCTTATTTTCATGGAAATCAAACGGTGGCGGATGGCCGAGCTGGAGTTTTCCTAGATGCAAGACGACGTCAGGAATCCAACGCCAGTCTCAGATCTCAATTCTGAGGTCATTTGATCCCCCATTTAATCCCCGCAAGGTTCGGGGTTGTGAAGCAACTACTAGATCTGGAAGTCAAGAAGAGCGTGACAAAGCCCAGTTTTGTAGATTTCGATGCTACGGAGCCAGCCATCCAATCGGAGTCCGTTGGCACCCCCAAACAGGCTGAAAACCCTTCCATAGTAGTGTGAAAGTGGTTTTTTTTTTAAGTGGACATTTTATAAATGAAATAAAATGAAACTCTAAATGAAGAAAACATGCAAAAACATGTCATGATGCAGGGAGGGGCGTTTTTTGATTGACGCCCCATTTTTTGGGGATGTATGTGCCTCTTGGGTACTCAATCATGTAGAGAGAGAAGGGAAGATCTCTGATCCATGCAGAGAGGGCAAGATTTCGATGGTAACCACGTGCAATATGATGAAGGGAATGAAATTTTGATTTTTAATCTTTCTCTCTCCTCCCTCTCTCTCCTACATAGAGGCAATTCATGTGCAAGAAATCAAGAAGAAGAGGGGCTGAAGAATGCTTGTCCGGCTGTGATCAGATTGCTTCAAGATGAAGAAGAGGCTGAGGAAAGAGGTTCAGCACTAAAGAATGGTTGTTGATCAGTCTATGGGCTACCCAGAATAATTATTAAAAAACCCGCAACACGCAAGACATGCGGTATGCTCCAATTTTATGAAGAAATTTGCTTGTTTTTGTTGTTTCATGGTCCGAATGTTGTTCATATGCAATGAATTTTTGTTTGAACCTTGTTTGCATCATATTTGAGGACTGTAACTACAGAAATACAGAACCTGTAATGATTTAGAGCTGTTATTAATTCTTTAAAACCCGTAAAATGTCATTTTTAATGGAAATTAGTGGTTTTTTTCTATTTTGAGTTGGAAAAAAGGAGTGAAAATGGAATAAGATCAGAGAAAATGTTACTTTTTAGTCAAAATAATAAGCCAATACAAATAAATCATAAAATACCTACTTTCCATGAATAATAAATAGGAAAAATAGCAAAAAAATAGAGAAAATTAGGATTTTTACGCTCAAAAAATATGAAAAAATAAGATTTATGTGTGTGAATGTTTGGCGAGGTTAAAGCATGAGGTCAAGTCTCAGTTTGGCCTCGTCCTTAGTGTTATAGTCTGTGTTTATTGTTTTTTACATGCAAAAATGATACAAAACAACCTTTTACACCTATGCACCGCAACAACACCTAGACGGTAAGGGGGGGATGAAGTTTGTGCGACGATCTAATTGTTGAAAAGATACAAATTCTAATTTTCCTTTTTGTGCATAGCACTTAGGGATCGTTTCATAATTAAATAGAGGTGACTAATAGCATGGCAGTTCCGGTGCTAGTTCCTAAAGCAGCGCAGCACGTAACACTTAGTTAAAATTCATGAAAGGGTTGTTTTTCGCACCTCACATGGCTGATTTTTTTTAATCATAAAATGGTTGTACACAATTGTCATACACCTTACATCAAACATGCCATGTGGTATCTCCTAGAATGCATTGCAATTGATTGATAAACTTTGACCAATGCTGAGAGGAAAGGAAACCTAAGTTGTAGGTTAGATGGGTGCTTCCGTTGGGGAAAGTTTTTGTGAGTCAAATCAAAATCTCCTGGGACACTGAATTATGAAAGAGTGGAGTTTGTGTGTTATATTTTATATGTGTTAGTGACGCATCTTGGGGCTAATCCTCGAGGTGTAGGAGAGTCGTAGTGGAGTCGCGGCAATCAGCCGAGAGGTGCTTCCCTATATGTGTATTACGAGGCATTATGCCTATATGTTATGGGATCTCCCTCTGAGGAGAAGGGAAGATGAACGTTGGACTACATATTTGATACAAACGCAAAATCGTCATAAGCATTTAGTGCAAAGTGAGTTTTAGATGCTCCTGGCCCGCGAGGCCGTGTGGTGGGGTTGTATGTCGTATGCGTGAGGTCCAGCTAGTGCCATAGCCAGTGCCATAGCTAGTACCGGTCCATTTTAGGTCCCATCACACTGACACATTTATAATTTTTTCATAATTTTTAAACACATAAATCCTAACTTTTTCCCATTCTTTATTTATTAATGAATTTCATTTTTTTATTTGTTTATCCAACCTTATTAGAATTAGAGGTTCATCATTATCTTTCATTTTGTTCCATAAGAACACAATTTTTCAATCCGAAATGGTAAAAATCTCTATTTTTTTGCTTAAATACCACATTTCAAGATTTTAATTATTAATAATGAGCATATTTAATTACAATTTTTACATATTATCACTTGCAATCCTCAAAGACATATCAAACAAGGTTCATACAAATTTTCATTCCATATGCACTTCATTTGGATCATAAACGATTACAAACAAGCAAAATTTCTTCATAAAATTAAGCATACCATTAAATTGTGTGTTTTAGGTAATGAAAATTGAATGCGTGGATAGCCATCGGACCCACCAACGGTATTTACACATCATGGATCATCAATTCTCAGCATCTTGCAATAATCTGGTACATGCCGAACAAGCATTCTTCATCCTGTTCTTCACTTTATTCCACACCTCCAAGGAATTACCTCTTAGAGGAGAGAGAGGGAGGAGGGAGAAAGAGTGATTTATGTTCTCTTCATCCGGGAAGCCATTAATCAAACAGAGAGAAACAATTTAGGGAAAAAAATTTGAGAACAAGGTTGGCATGATCAAATCGGTGGCTTGTTCTTGCCCTCACCACCCCCCTTCTCCAAAAAACATCGCCATGGAGGGGGGCATTGTTATTTTGCTAGCGCCATTTGAAAAACACCCCCCCCCCCCCCCCCACAATTTGATGAATTTTTATTGGCCCTTCTGGGCCTCAAGCCCAAAGGCCCTACCCACTTCAAATTTGGTCATCATTTGAACTTCTAGGTGCCCGCCGACTTCGTGCTTCTCCTTCTTCCAGCAATCAATTCACGATCTGAAAATATCTACATGTTTGACAAGTCCCAAATGGCCAAAAACTTGTCCTACTTCGATCGGGCACTCGAAAAAATAAGAAAAAATCTACAACCACTGCAAAGATCGGTCTTTTGAAGAAATTTTAATTCTTATCTTTCACAGCCACTTAAAATTGTCGAATCTGCGTCTTCCGCTTATGTCGGTCTTTAAATTCCACTTTAAATTTGCATCAATTGGCACTTATCTAGAACTTCTTGGTGGTTAAATCCTACTCTCATTGGCAACCACGGGATAGGGCAACTCAGCTAGTTGAATCCACGAACTGATCTACACAAACAACAACCATAAAAAGCATCAAGCTGCCACAAAACAGAATATACAACAAACCACAAGAACAGCTCTCACCCTACCCCCTGACCAAAATCAAGGCATGAAAACTACAAGGGATAGGTCAAGTAGAACCTTACAAAGATCTAGAGCTAGTCACTCAAGTACTCCAACATAGATAGACTAAAAAGAACTATCAAAGAAGTCATCCTAAATGGTGGCCTAAACTACCTACCTACCCTAGGAACTCCTATAGCTTGGTCTTTCATTTTTAGATATTTTTTATTTATCTATTTTTATATACTTCAAGACTTGATATACTTCAGGGGACATGTAAAAATGAGGAAGCTAAGCGTAGTGACTCAAGGAGAACAGGGCATCAGTCTCAAGTCCTATCTCGATACCCAAGAACTTACCAAGCTCTCGCAAAAGGAGACACTTAATCCTTTTCTTACGCTCACTTTTATTTTCACTCCAACCATCCTTAGTGATTTTTCCAACTAGACATCACCCCCAAGAAGACAAGGCATTGGCCCCAAGCTCTAACTCGTCCCCACGAACATACCAAGCCTTTTCAAGGCAATGATTGTTTGCTTTTTGATTTTTTTCTCTCATTTCACCTCTTCTCCTTTTGTTTATGGGTTTGAACCCCTTTTTACACACCTCCATATACTATAGTCTTCAAATATATGGATTGTTTATTCTCTTTCTTTACTTAGTAGGCTTCTCTAGCTACCTCACAACTAACAGAATCTCCTAGACACAACTGCATAGCAAGCTAGCAGAACAAGGTCAATAGGACTACCTTCTAAAATAATTATTAGAATGCTTGACAATGTCTTCCACAAGAGGGAGACAACTGCTTGGACCTCCCCATAAAAACCTAACCTAAATTTTGAGACTTCATACCTTGATCGTTGGTCCCCAACAAAATAGCAATCCCCACATACAAATAACCATTCAGCATAAAGGGAAATAACTCATAAATGAAGGATATCACCTAGATTTGTCCACAAGAAGCTTCGGTGCAGCAAAAGCCTCACTCTAGGTACTCCGCCAGACCTATTTGGTACAACACTAAAACAAAAAACCATTAAATGTTCCCACATCAAACAAATACATGGCTCTCTTGGCCTACAGAAATATAACATTTCACAACAAACAAGCTAGCCCTCTTGACCTAATGAAATAACCACTACATCTTATACACATCCCTCCTTGAAGTAGTACTGACATAAAATAAGACACTCCATTCCAAGGAGAAATGAGGGCTCCTAGCCCTAATCTAGGTGCATTAGATTATGACCCATACCTCTTGCTGATATAATGTTCTTGTAATCAAGGAATTTTTCAAAGCCTGATGTTTAATTTTCCTCTTCTCAACCTTTGACAAAGTGGCTTCAATCTCTCCCATAGATAGGTAGTGCATTATGATAATGTATTGAGATGGAATGGAAGCCGTATCAATTTTGAATAGACCCTCAAGGTCACCACCTTCAATCAAAATTTCCTTTAGCTCCCTGAAATCCACAAGACATTCAATGATGCCCTACAACTTTGGTGACTCCTTTGTCAAACTCCTGCAAAGTGATTAACCACTTTGCTAGACGGTCAAGCGGCTATAACTTATTCATCAATAGCCTCAACCCCTCCGCGTTCGTATAAAAAACCACCTTTTTATAGAGAATGTAATGCCTGAATTTCTTTGAGGTAAAGACTATCCCAAGGCACAACTTCTCCATGTAGATGTAATTAACCTCGGATATCCCCAATTTAAGACTAGCAAATGCAATGGGATTATACCACTTCTCCTCCCAAATTTGGCCTAAACAACAGTAGAGCTGATGCTATACATTACAGCTGCTAAAAATATATAGAAGACCTCACCTCCTTTGGGTTCTTTCAGTACTGGTGCTTTTTATAGTTCTTACTTTACATCCTCAAAGGATACTTGACATGGGTCACTCCAAACAAATTGATAGTTAAAATATAGTAGATTCATCAATAGCAACGTCCTCTTTACCAGTGCATTGATAAAGCTTTAATAGTATCCCACGGAAGATAGAAAGCTATGTACTTCTTTAGGAGTACAAGGCAGACTCATAGCAACAATATCCTTTATCTTTTCAGGATCGGTCACAATACCAACTACACTAACCACATGGCCGAATAACAATCCATAGGGCATTCCAAAGACACACTTTCTTGGATTAAGAGCAATGTAGAACTGCCTACAAAACTAAAAATATTTTCTTCAAATGACCAGTTGTCTCTCCCTTATGGTGGTTGTTAACCCTCAAACAAACAAGCTAAAAAATCCAAAAAATCTAAAGCGGAGAACAAGGCCAAGGCAAAAGTGGAACAGAAGACAAAGGCACACCAAGAAAATATGGAAACACAAGAAGTGCTAAAAAGTCCTAAATCAATGAGAAAGGCACACAAGAAAAAGTGCAAGTCAATACTTTTGTAAAAGAGCGCAAGGTGCACCATGATTTATTTTAAGAGCATCAGGCTCTCACCCATGCAATTTGTAAAGGTAGATGGATGGTAGGAAGGAAGCTAGGAAGATAGGAGGACAATAGGAAAAAGGGCCTAGGCCATGTAAAAAAGGGGATAAGGGGATGACCGCCCAAAAGGAACTTAGGGTTTGTATATAAAGTTTAAAAGTGAATGAGATGCTCATTCTTGTGTGTGGCCAACGGTGGCTCTCTTCTTCTTCTTCTTCTTCTTCTTCTTCTTCTTCTTGCTTGCTTGCTTGAGCTTGTGCTTGAGAGAGGGAGTGTGAGAGTGTGAGGGAGTGAGTGTGTGAGGGTGTGAGGGTGAGGGACCGGGGAGGAGAAACTCTCCATCTTCTCCTCTCTTCTCCTCTCTTCTTCTCTTCTCTTCTCTTCTCTTACTCGTGGCAATGGAGCTTGGAGCGTGGAGCTTGAGGATGGAGCTTTCTTCAAGCTTGCACTTGGATCATGGAGCTACCGAAGTGCGAGAGAGAGGAGGTAACTCGATCGGGCATGGAGGTAAGCTCACTACACCCGTAGAGATGGATAGCGCTTCGCGTCGGCTATGTGAGAGGCAGCCATTAGTGCTCGGCTTGGAATGCTTGAAACAATAAGCGGTCCATGGGTCTTGGCAGTTGATCGCCTCTACATTTTGGTTCCGTTGCCGAGACCAACAGATTCAAGCCTTGAAGGCTTGCATGCTTCGAATCGAGCATCGGAGTAGGGTTTTCCCTGAACCAGTGCTTGAGGTAGATAGGTAGGAAGCAAGGGAGTTTGAAGAGGTATTTGATCTCCTTAGCGAGTAGATTTTTGGTTTTTTGGATTTGGAAAAGTAGGTTGGAGTAGTGTAAGTATTTCATTTATAATTTTTGCTTGCATTTAGGTAGGATAGGAGCAAAACATTAGAGCACGGAGTAGGGTTTTGTGTTGTTGAGTAACAAGCTAAAATAGGGAAAAGAAGGGCAATAAATAAAATTTTGGATTAAATGTTGGTAAGGGGAGCAAGACTAAGGTGAATGCAAGCCTGAGCAGGGTAATAAAAGTCCTGGCAAGGAAAACCAGATTTTGCATTGCAGGGTTTCAAGAGAGCTAGAGAGAGGGAGAGAGAGCTTCATTGTGTAGACATGATTCGATCTTGCCGTCGAGGAGTTCTTTGCCCACTACAGGTAATTCCACACCTTCTCCTACATGTGTAGTTAGGATCTGGAGGTGCTCGAGTCCACCGACAAAAAACACGTCACGCTCGGCCCGTCCAAGTGACGGCGATTCTGGGCCGAGTCCTAGTATATGCCCTTGGCCCACCTGATTCAAACGCCCACCACTCGACCCACAAGATTCGGTCACTCATCTCTCCGCCCCTATCCAAGTCAACCATTTGGACCAACCCGATATTCGGCCCTGAGCCCA
Source organism: Lygodium microphyllum (assembly GCF_053477565.2). Classification (NCBI taxonomy): domain Eukaryota; kingdom Viridiplantae; phylum Streptophyta; class Polypodiopsida; order Schizaeales; family Lygodiaceae; genus Lygodium; species Lygodium microphyllum. The sequence goes on along the minus strand of NC_141149.1, from coordinate 121,406,472 downwards.
GTTGATTCGGCCCACTATCAGTCTACCATTTGGCCCTCAGACAATCACATTTGCACTGGTGGCTGAATTTGACATTCGGACCAATTCCATTCGGCCCTTTCTCATTCGGCCCTCAGCTATTCGGACAGGCCAAATCGGACATTCGGCCCCTGCAATTTGAACCTATTGGGCCGAATTTGAATTTTGTCAAATTTTAACCTACAGACCCTGAGACTGACCCAGAGACCATACAGATCCAAAAGGAACATCATAGATCTATCATTAGATTGAAATCTAGAGCAAGTAGTTCAAAACTTGGCTACAAATGGTCCTTCAAATCGTGCATGGTGTTTAGCGTAACGGCCCTGTGGGCCAGGGGGACTTCCCCCTCGGACCCCCGCAAAGGGGACTCTGTCCCCTCCACACCTCCTCCAAGTAGGTTGGAGAGAAAATGCGCACCGTGACAGATCCTCCAAATTAGATCCTAGTGTATTAAGGGCTCTATACAAGCATAGATTCTCACTTGCAAAATGGCAATCAAAAGCCCATACCCGAACAAAGACAAAGAGAAACCCTAGAACCTCAATGGGCCAATCTAGCCAATAAGGGCAAAAAGCCCACACCACAAAAACGTGTATAGGTTGCGTCCGGATTGCATCTAGTCAAACAGAATACAAAAACATCAAGATACTATGAGGATGGCTAGACATGACAGTCCTGATGATAGATGCAACTTAAATGGCACTGCATAGATGACCCAAGACATCAATGGAGAATCCACATCAAGTTGTGTAGTCGGGGACTCAAGAGCATGTATCAGAAGGCTTAAATTTACAAGCCAAGACCCAGAAGATAAAGACATAGTACCACCTACTTCTCTTAGGGTCAAACTCACCACGAAAAGAGAGCACGATGTCGATGCTCTCATTGATCAAGGAGCTGATTTTAATATCTTGACCTATGAAGCATGGACCCTACTAGGCCAACCAGAGCTCACACCAACTAATGCAACTCAGTCCTTACGGGGGACACTCACAAGCACTTATAAGGAAGTGCAAAATCCTTGTAACTATTGAAATGGAAAGCTTGCCTATCCTCTTCCATGTTCCTCCAAATAGTGCTAATTGTGGAAAAGAAACCCTCCTAGGAAGACCCTTCAAAAGGGCGATGAAGTGTGAGGTTGATTATGTAGAGCAGAGGATACACTTGACATTACTGGATGTGAGGATAATCATAACCTTTAGCAAGGGTGACCTCATCAAACCTCGAGGGAAAGACAAGGAACATTCTGACATGCTATGCAAGCCTAGTAACGAGAGCAAGGACTTGTTGAAAGAGTTGATAGAAGCACATGTTGAACAGAGAGAACCAGTGGAGCGAGGCCATGCGAACCAAGAAGGTCAAATGACAATGCCAAGGATAGACTTTGGACTTAAAAATATCGTAGAAGACCACAAAAGAAGCCCAAGCCTTATAGACAAAGGTATAGATGGAGAGCCAGCACAACGCCGTGATGGATATCGAAAGCATTGCTATGTGCTCAAGGGTATTATGCAGGTAACCGATGGATTTGGGTACCAAAACCCCCTGCTAAACCACCTCTGTCAACTAGAGGCTAGGACATATCAAGAGCGAAGAAGCGCAGGAGGAAATCTAAACAAAAGAACAAGTCTCAAGTCAAAAATATTGGAGTGACCGAGCTCCTCACGATTGAAGTCAAGAAACCAAACAGGACTATTCAAAAGGTAAATCCCTAGCCTAGTGTTCTTAACAAGAAAATATCAGATGTAATCGTTGAGGGTACACGAAAGTCACTAGTGCCCAAGGAGCCTTTGATTTTCCAAGAGGATAATGAGCATCATAGGCACAACATTGCTCATGGTACGGTTGATTGCTCAACAAAGCAAATGACAGAATCATCTAACAGCCACAAGCAAATCTCTCGGCCAGTGCCAAGTCCACCTAAGAGTCCCAAATCTCCTACACCCTCTGTCCCTAAACAGACACAGGAAGCAAAATCTCCTACACCCTCTGTCCCTAAACAGACACAGGAAGCACAACAGCAGTTGCCAAGTGCAGCTGCTCAGTCCCAATCTCTATCTCCATCTAAGGTTCCAAATGTCCAAGAGGTGACATGACACCACCCTTAGCTCTCAGCCTAATGATATGCTTGTGCAATCCACTATGATTAGCTCAACTGATGCTCAATCTACACAAGTGAATTCTCAAAGGGCAACAAAAGACACGACCACTTCTGATCTGCCTAAGGACTTGGCACCGCAATCCACCAACAATAGGCAGTCCATTGAACTAGCAGCTACCGATTCCAATCAGAAATTGGAGGAGGAGCTAAACAAAGGAGAATTAACTAAGGAGCTAGACTCCCCAAGAGGAGTGGCAGTCACACCCTCACAACCTCACAAGGCTGTTCAATAGACTGCAGCTATGTCCCATGAGAACACACTAGAGAAAAAGAATGCTAATGCCCAACCAAGCACATCAACGACTGTTCAGGGTTCTGAATCTTCAAGGGATACACCTCAATTGCCTAAGTAAAAGAGGAGAAAACAACCAAAACAAGGGCAGTTGCTAGTGGCTGTAGACACCAAGAAGATTAAGAATAAGAGCACTGAAGAGCTAAGGAATAAAACATCGAGTCCATCTACCAATGAATCCATCCCCCTCACCACATGTCTAGAAGTTGTGTGACCATTCCCGCCTCCAGGTGGAGGGCATGTAGTCCTCATGGCCGCCATGGAAAGCCCTGACCACACCACCTCTAAAGGCATACCCAAGGCGCTACCCCCTTCTACAAGATTTCTCCCATTTTCGATCTATCCTTCCGGGGATGAACCCTGTCCCATTCCATCATAACCATTCCGTGCAACTTGGCATGAGCAAAGAACTACTATTGGCTGAAATACACCCCGTCATCGAGGCAGAACGAACATCATCATGAGGATCATCCCTTTACAACGACCACTACATGCCTCACCTCGCCCCTTCTTGTCATATGCACTTGATAATCCATTATTTAATCCCTTTCATGTGAATTATTATATCCTACCTCAAGGCCTAACCCTTGGTTCACATTTTGCAAGTTCCCCCACAGTAGCCGTCATAGAGCACACAGTGCAGCTGGCCAAGGAAGTTCTCTACTGTCAAAGGGAGCACATAGCACAAACTCCTCCACCAGAGCGCTACGTACCTACCCTGAAGAGGTATACATCGAAACAAGGCCCAAAGCGGCACTGTCCGGGACGTAGGCCTCAAACTCCCCATGCCAGGAAGAGGAAGGCACAAGGGAATGCCCGGGGGGTTATGACCCCTGCCATATAGGCCCTCCCCAGTCGAGCACCAGGTACTCGAAAGAGGAAAGGCAGCTAGAAACAAGAAGGAATTTGTTGAGTTATTCCAGAGCATTCTTAATACCGTGGTAGCCAAGGACTACACCATTTGGGTCCCAGCCGATGTCTTTCCTGCCCAACCTAACAAGAGCCCATCGCCAGCACTACCCCAGTCGCCTGATCACCCAAACTCACCCCACCTCATACAAATAGAATAGTCCCTATGTTGTATAAGCTACTTACCAAATGCCATCTTGCCATAACTTTTTGTCCTTAAGTGGTTAAAGGGGCAGGCTCCCCGACTGTACAAACTTTCCTTGCCTACTACTAAGCTACCAACTACCAAAAGTTAAAACGTCGATGAGTTTAATTATGACACATTGTGTTGTCACAATGCAAAGGATGTCTCATGCACCTTCATGTGTACTTCTCCTCAACATTGACAACATTGCTTCCTCCACACATTGCTACGAGGCACCAGACCAACAGTCTTCTACCTATGTAATATCTAAGTATCCACGTGCACTCACATAATATCTCCACCACACTATATACATAGCTTGGGTCCTCAAGTACAGGCATGACTCTCGGCTCGCCTAGAGTTCATTGACCTATCTCCCAAACTCATTAAACTATGTCTTGTGCACGATAAGAAGACTAGCACTACCCTAGGGAGAGACCACATGTGAGAGGTTTTTAGTTGTGCAGGCATTGAAGACTCCAACGAAAGTACCGTCAGCTCGTCATCAACACTCAACTCTGAATTCTTATCCTTTATCATCCCGCAAGCCCAGCAAGGAATCGTGGCATGTCGAATCCCCAGCACATCTACACCTGTGCCAACCCATGAGTGCAACTCCCAACAAAAACCATCCCTATCAACTACTTCAACAACCCTATCACCAACCATTCATGCCAGCAAATTGCCACCAACTACCTTCATCCGCACCACCACTAAAACTCCTCCGGTAAAAGAGTGCAAGGTGCACCATGATTTATTTTAAGCTCACCCATGCAATTTGTAAAGGTAGATGGGCGGTACGAAGGAAGCTAGAAAGATAGGAGGATAATGGGAAAAAGGGCCTAGGCCATGTAAAAAGGGGGACAAGGGGATGACCGCCAAAAAGGGACTTAGGGTTTTGTATATAAAGTTAAGTGAATGAGAAGCTCATTCTTGTGTATGGCCAAAAGTGGCTCTCTTCTTCTACTTCTTCTTCTTGCTTGAGCTTGTGCTTGAGAGAGGAAGTGTGAGAGTGTGAGGGAGTGAGTGTGTGAGGGTGAGAGACTGGGGAGGAGAAACTCTCCATTTTCTCCTCTCTTCTCTTCTCTTCTCTTTTCTTCTCTTCTCTTCTCTTCTCTTCTCTTCTCTTCTCTTCTCTTCTCTTGCTCGCGGCAATGGAGCTTGGAGCATGGAGCTTGAGGATGGAGCTTGCTTGAAGCTTACACTTAGATCATGGAGCTACCGGAGTGCTCAGGAGAGGAGATAACTCGATCGGGCATGGAGGTAAGCTCATTATACCCGTAGAGATGGATAACGTGTCGGCTATGTGAGAGGTAGCCATTAGTGCTCAACTTGGAACGCTTGAAACAATAAGTGGTCCGTGGGTCTTGGTGGTTGATCGCCTCTACACTGGCTGCCCCTAGATCATCAATAAAGATTTTTAACTCCTCTAGGAAAATATCACCAAAAGTCTTATCAGCTGCACGTTGCCAAGAACCTGGTGCATAGTATAACCCAAATGCCGTCATATGATATGCAAAGATACCAAATACAATAATAAATGTCATTTTCAACGTATATTTCTCTACAATAGCCATTTGGTTATATCCAGCAAAACAGTCCATGAATTAACAGATATTCCTACCCACCATTGATCTAGAATCTGGTCAATAAATGGCAACGGATAGTAGTCTTTGATTGTCTATTTATTGAGCTCCCTAAAATCTATGCAAAGCTATATTTGGTTATTCTTCTTTTTCCTAATGACTACCGATGAGCACCATTCTATGTGTTGTATAGGAAATATCAGGCCAGCCTTACGTAATGTTTGTAGCTCCTCAAATAGTCTATCCCTTAGTTTAAAAGGCATATGCCTCACTTTTTGTCGCACAGGGTGGCTACCTTCCTTCAAAGGAATAGTTTGCATTGCTAAACTAGGAGATGAATACCCCTCAGCACATCATAGCTCCAGAGGGGCTCCAAGTGAAGATGTCATGGAATTATTAGATCAAGGACGTAGTCCTTTCTTTCTTTCAAGCTTAATTTAACTGATCATGGATCATCCAACGTACCAAGGTCCAACTCAATCACATCCACATCTCTTATTCTATCTTGAGCTTCTATTAGCTCATTTAGAGTCACCTGGTAGACATCCTCTGTAGTGGACCCCTCTTTTGATTCCTCACTTGACGAAGTCCCACTATCAGATGGATCATCCAATGCATCTAATTTTGACAAAGATAAAGGTACTCTCTCACTTTGAGGAGATTCAAGATATGCATTCATTATCACACGTCGAGCACCTCTACCAAAGATCAAGCAGCCAGTGGGTATATCAACTTGATATTCAGATTTCAAGATCCATGGCCTTCCTAACAACACTTGATAGCTGGGCCACCCTACAAACTTGATAACCCTAAAGTCCACAATGCATTCCACATTGGCAATAGTCATGCAGACTTTAGTAATGCAACCTTCAGGTTACCTTAAATTGTCATTAGCCATTTAGAGCATTATGGAGGTATCTTTTGGATTTCCAATCCTAATCTTTCCATCAATTCTAAACTCATAATGTTGACAGAGGATCCTGTGTCCACAATAGCATGGTCCACTAATATGTCATCAATGTAGGCTGCTACCCTTGGGCAATGCTTTTCAGCATGTTCAAACCAATCATTCCCCACCTAAGCTATTCCCAAGGGCTCAATGATATACCCAATGCAAAGAATCTTCTTAAACTCTTTGTGCAATCCTAGAGATAACTTGATCAAGTGCAAGAGATTCACATTAGGTTTTACTTCACAAAGAGAACTCACTAAATCAAATTCATGATGATTAGCAATGGTTCTCTTTTCGCGCCAGACCATTCTTTCTCTTGGTCATTGAATAGGCTTTAGTATGTCTCTCTTACCTTTTACCTTCTTCTTTTGTAGCACTTTATTGGGGTCAATTTTTCCATCAACCACTTCTAATGGAGAGGCTTTCGCATCAAGGTTAAGGACTTGCATCCCCTTATCATCCTGTTTAGGGTTTATCTCAACACGTTTTGCATTATCCTTGTCATCTTCTTTAGCCTTTTTTTCTCTTGTAATAGCTCGCAAATTGGAAGTTTCAGTGGCATTAACACACATAGCTTCAATGAGGCTGACACCACTACCATTGGGCAGCTCCTCTATGATAGCTTTTCCTCTTTGCAATATTTGCTTTGGTCCCTCATCTCGTTGGATATTTTTCTCTTGTGCTCAATGGTTTATTGGACTTGCTTGCTTCCTCCCTTACTGAAGAGAGATGATCTTGCTCCAATAAGTACTAACTAAGTGGCTGAACTTCCCACATATGTCACACTTGACATTAGGGTAGTTTCTTGGATGGTGCTATGACTGCCACACCACTTATAACTAAATCTTGATGGGCCATCCTTTTTAGGGTGTCGAGTACCTATCAAGTTCTATTACTTCCTTAGGAAATTAACATCTATGGTTATTTGTCTATATTGTTACATTGTCATATCAATATATTGCTTCATCATGTCCTTGACTTCGCCAAGAACATTTGATGCAATAAACTCATAGCCGTGATCAACTACTTGTTGTTCAGTCGGTCTAACTGACTGATTAGGGATCGTTGCTCTGTTGATTAATTGGGACAACATTAGGGTTTGTCATTTGGCTTCCATTATTCAGTGGAGCTATTTGACTGATTGTTGGCATATTCACATTAGAGGGAGTTGGTAACATAGGCATACTTTGCATTATGCTTCCTCTCCCATTCAAATTGATCATGGGTATTCCTTGACTTCCACCAATCAATGCCAAATTACTTCCAAGCCCGAGACTCAAATTTAAGTTTTCCTAGAGGTGTAGGCTACTTGTAATCAGACTCTACCTCCTCTTCTCGTGTAATAGCCATATTAATGTGTCGGTAAGAGCAACACTACTTAATTGCACCTCGATATTAAAGTCCAACCCATGCAAAAAAGTATTATAGTTGAGCAAGCTGGAATGGGAATATAAGCCTGCAACTTACCAAATACCTCTTTGAGTTTCTTGGCATAGTCTAGAACATTCTCATGAGGTTCTTAACATGTTACATTAAGAACATGTAGCCAATACTAACCTCCTCTTTCAAGGGCAAACTCTCTTCGGAAGGCCGCAAAAAATAGATCAATCATAGTTATGGTTCCAGCTTCTAGGCTATGATACCATACTGGACCTCGTCCTTTCAAAGTCATATTAAAGAACATCATTAGGTGATCTTCATCCTAGATTCGACAGTTAAACATTAACTTTTGGAACTCATTAATGTGGAGTTCCACATCTTCCTCTACTAACCCATTAAAAATGGGTAGAGGGAATCCTAAGGTTGGCAAATCCAGCGTCGTTTGTAGGGATTACAATAGGTTGCGCCATGATGACAACAACTGGATTAGCTAAGGGTCCTTGAACTATTGGAAGCCACCTCCTCACAGGCAGTACCCAAAAAGATAGCATCACATACACAGGGCTCCCCTGAGCTGAGTGTCACGACCCACTTTGGCTCTCCTACACCTCAGGGATTTGGCCCCAAGATGCATTGTTCAAACATAAAACACTTACGACACATAGTTCTCTTTAATCAAGATCATTCTAGGAGATAAAGTATAATCCTCACTGAATAAGTCTCCCAAAGAAATGAATCACTAATCCTACAACTTAGGACTCCTCATCGTCTCCACATAGGTCACCGTTCATAAAAACATGTGCTATGCATCCAAGATATATAGTTCCAATACCATGTAATGAATGTAATGCAAGAGTGGATGATTTGTTATGCTCAACCATTTTATTTATCCCAAAACAACATTGTGAGAGTGTACAAACATTTCTCTTCATGCTTTTCATACTAACACACTTACATCATTGCATAGGGAACAACATCAAAATCAAAACTTTAAATGATTTACCTCGATGACTAGCTAGTGTCTGTGTTACCAAATATTGACGATTTGTACCTTTCTTGTGGAATGCAGCATGAATAGTTGCTCTTTCAATATCTTCTTCCATAGTAGGGTCTTCCTTCCTATTATTCTCTTTTAGGGTAATATTTGACATTCTTCCTTTTGCCATAGCTACTTGACCATGACCTTGGACAGCTCTACCTTGACCTCAAAATTGGCCTTGGTGATGGTTTCCACCAAGCTTTGGACAATCTCTCCTGAAATATCCTACCTCATTACAATGAAAGCACCTAATACCATCCTTGTTTCCCTTGGTAGGAAAAAATTTTCCAACTACATTGGATTTTTTCTCTTTCTTCTGACCTTGGTAAAATTGACCTTGGGTTCTTTATGCTTGACCTTTGAATCCTCCTTTGTTCTAGTTATTGTAGCTCCAGAACTTATTATTGTTAGGCTTTAATTGTACTTCCCACACAATAGGAGCAATAGGTTTAGAGAGTATTTCAATGTATTGTTTTTGTATAGAAAGTGATAAATACATAGTCTAACATAAAGGGCTAAACTAAGGCTAAACCTCATACGTCAACCCTACCATACATCCATTAACACATGTACAATTTTTCCATAATTTTTGAACACATAAATCCTAACTTTTTTCCATTTTTATTGATTCTTTTCTATTTATTTATTAATAAATGTCTATTATTATTATTATTTAAATCCAACCTGATTAAGATTACTAAGATTCATCATTATCTTTCATTTCATTCCATAAGAACACGATTTTTCCATCTCAAATGGCAAAATTCTTATTTTTCCACTTAAATATCACATTTTGGGTTTTTATAATTAATAATGACCATATTTAATTATGAGTTCTACATATTATCACTTGCAGCTCTCAAAGACATGTGAAACAAGGTTCATAAAAATTTTCATTCCATATGCACTTCATTTGGATCATAAACAATAAAAAACAAGCAAATTTTCTTCATAAAATTAGACATACCATCAAATTTCGTGTTTCGAGTCATGGAAATTGAATGTGTGGATAGCCATCGGACCCACCATCAATCTCTACATAGCATGGATTATCGATTCTTAGCATCGTGCAACAATTCGATAAGCATTCTTCATCATGTTATTCTCTTTCTTCCACCCGCAAGAATTACCTCTTAGAGAAGAGAGAGGGAGGAGAGAGAAAGAGTGATTTCTATTCTCTTCATCCATGCAGTCATTGATCGAGCAAAGACAAGCGATCCAGGGTGAAAATTTCGAGAAGAAGGCCAACACAATCAGATTAGTGGCTTATTTTTTAAGTAAAAGATAAGTGATTCTACCTCTTTATGGGTGCCTTTAGCCTAGAAAGGGCTACTTGTAAGAGGTTATTTTTGGAACAAATTTGAATATTTATTTATGCTACTGGGCATGAGGGCTTAAAGTTTTCCTTAGTACTTGATATTATAATTTCTTCAAGCTAGAAGAGTGGTATTGGGCTATCATCTTATACAAATTTTGTTTAAGGTATTGTCTTAGATTGAGTGTATTTAGCTTAAAGGGATTTATTGCAATTGTGCAAAAGAGTGATACAATTGCTTGTTGGGTCTATCTATATTATTGTATTCTATAGTATATCCAAGAGTATTTTTCCATTATTTCTTTCTTCCATCTGTCTATTATTTTCCTTAATCCCAAGTGGATTCAGACCTAGACCTTTCCAACCCTTGACATTTAGTGAACTCGATGTGAAAAGGCCCCCTCGGAGTCTACAAGATGGTAGAATGAGTTGAAGATGAAGTTGTTGCATCAGGACATTAGATATCAAAGATTTCATGAGGACTTATGAAATCATTAAACATGGAGATGCTATTACCAAGGCTCTACAATAAGTGATTATAGATATGAAGAAGTTTGACAATAGAAATATCTCTAGGGCTTTGCATTAAGTGACTACAGAGATGAAGAAGTTTAATGATAGAAATATTTTTAGGTTTTTATTTGCTTCTATATAGAGAAACTAGAGCTTGCTAGTATACCAATAGATGACATGCCAATATATTTAACCAAGGTTGTTTCTTATCATTGGGAGCTGCATCGAGTCCATCCGTACATATTAAAGAAATACATGGATTGATTTCAAGAGAGTCCTAAAAGAGGAGTATTTCATAGAAGATGTAGATAGAATAACTAAGCAAACATTTCTAGAGTGGTTTCATAAACCTGCAAAGGGAAAATGACTACAAATCAACCCCCAAAACTCAGCCAAAATAAGAGCAGAAACATGAGAAAATGCCAAAGTATAGACCTACCCACCAATGGCAAGCAATAGACTGCCAAGGTACAATGTCTACTCTCCAAGACAATACTGAAAATTGTAATTGCAACAATACTGAAATAAAGACAGTTGTATATGTCAATCCAATTGTGGATAAATAGCCAAGAAAGAAAGCTCCTCAAGACATCAATACATGACCATCCAGAGTCCAAGATACATTTGAAAGCATGAAACCCAAGTCTTCAAACCTGTAATATCAATGACTAAATCAATGGAAGCATAAATCCAAAGCTCCAAATTATCCCATGTAGCTCAAATCTAAGTGGTAAAGCCATCTATAATCATATTCAGGTCCAAGTATTAACGCCAGACATCAATGCATATAAGTGGCAAACCAAAACTATTTGTTGTCTAAGCCGAAATTGTCTTATTCTATGTAAAATAGAGAACTAAAAACTACACAAAATCAACTCTATGAGTACTTACATAATATCTCATTGTGCTCTCTATTTTTAGCTGTAGAACACCTGAATCCGATATTGTATGCAAAAGTTATGGCCAAAATACAAAAGTGCCATCAAGCTACCACGGCTGTCCATGACTTCTACAGCATGCTCTATATCCACTCAAAAAGGATAGAATGGATGCTCCTCAACTCAATGGTTAAGCCTTGGAAAGCTCCTCAATAAGTTGAGTCAAACTAGAACAAGCCAAGAGAAGGGAAGACTCAGCGCATACCTCGAGAGGAAGAAACAATAACTACCATGAAACCTTGAGCTAAAACTTTGAATCTAGGCTAAAGTAAAGGATGAATAAGCTCCTCAAAGAGAGAGAGAGAGAGAGAGAGAGAGAGAGAGAGAGAGAGAGAGAGAGAGAGAGAGAGAGAGAGAGAGAGAGAGAGAGAGAGAGAGAGATCATATGTGGAAACTCCAACAGTCATAACGTGTGACATACCTTCCATTATTTAATAGTCACTAAAAGAATAAATAATAAAGTAATAATGATGGGCACCCACCACCTACAATATACAAGTGTACAATCAATGTGTGTGAAGTAAATACAAGATGATGTAGGCATAAGTGCCTTTACTCCCAACATATACAAGGTCTCCAACTAGTGAACTAAGAGCTGGATTTTGGGACCCGTTTTTAAAGTGTTTGAGCCCATTCTTGGAGCGAAGAAGTGGCCGAAAGGCATTAAGAACCAAGTTTTCATGCAAATTTGAATGGTGGCGGATGGTCAAGCTACAGTTTCTCCAAGTGGATTTTGAAGCCAAGAATCCAATGCAAGTCTTTCGTCAATTAGAGGTCATTTGACCCTCCATTTAATCCCCGCAAGATTTAGCATTCTAAAGCAACTATGTGATTCAGGAGCTAAAAAGTGTGAAATGGGGTTAAGGTTTATAGATTTTGATGTCATGGAGTCAAGCGTCCATTCGGATCGCATTTTCGAGTCCGTTTGCCCCTCCAAACAGGCCCGAAAACCCTTGCAGAGCAGTGAGTGATTTTTTCAAAGTGGACATTTAATAAGTGAGATGAAATGAAATATAAATGAAAAAAAACATGCAAATTCTTGCTCAACAAGATGAGGGGCATTTTTTTGTTTTGTGCCCCATTTTTGGATGGATTTGTGCCTCACCCCAATCAAGAGAGAGAAATATGAAAGCCTAATCTACATGCCAAGAGCAAGATTTTGACTATGCCAATGGAGTGATTGTGCTAGAGCACAAATGATCATAGATCAGGCTATGGAAGAGCATCAACAACCAAGAAAGAGCACCAGTGGCCTCCCAACCTTGAATTATGAGTCCCAAAAAGTGTGTTTTTATGCGTAAGAGATCATTCTACTTGTATTATGATAGATTTTGGTTAAAATTGTTTGGAAATGGTTGTCTTTGGTTGTTAATGTTGTAACCTATCAAAGATACTAAAGAAAATAAGAAAATTTAGTCACATAATAATTTATACATAAACTCGTGACTACACAGTTTTAAGGAAAATTGTCAATTTTGGGGTTTTTGTGGTGTTTATGGGGTTCATGTGGAATAAAAAATGGTATTAAATTAATTCTCACTACACATGATCAGTCCAAACTAGAAAATCAAATAATATCATACTTTATGCATAAACAAATAAGAAAAAATATATTTTTTACATTCGAAAAATAAGAAAAAATAAGATTTATGTGTGTGGATGTGTGACATGGCTAGAGCATGAGGGATGAGTCTCAACTTAGCCTTTTCTTTGTATTAAAGTGGAGCCTTTATTATCACTTTTATAAAGAAAAACACATAAAAAATGCTTCCTATACCTATCAACACAGGCATAACCTAAGCGATAGGAAGAAGGAGGGGTTCTGAGGGTGACTAATTGCTAATAAGATTCTAAATTCTGATCTTTTGTTGATGCATGGCATATAAGACATTTATGGTTTAAGTTTAAGAGGGTCTAGCAGTACGAGAATGCTAGGTGCTAACCCTCAGTAACGCAGCATTACGTATAGATTAAAATCATTGAAAGAAATGTCTTTGCACCTCATAATGCTGATTTCTAAATGATAAAATGATTGAGCACTATGGTTCATACACAATTGCATTGCACGCAACTCATGGTATCATTACTAGATGCATTGCAATTGTATCCATGCATATGACCTGCGTTGAGTATGTGAGATATCCTAAGCTGTAGGTTTAGAGAATCGCTTTCCTTGGGGACTATTTAGTGAGGAAAATATCTATATCTCCTAGAATGTTTGAAAACAAGAGTGGAGTTTATGACGTACGTGCTATTGGTGTTAGCGGCGCATCGAGGGGCCAATCCCTGAGGTGTAGGAGAGCCATAGTGGGGCCACTACATTCAGCTGAGGGGTGCCTCCTCCGTTTGTGCTTACATGGTATTTTACACCGATATGTATAGGGACTCTCTCTGAGGAGTGTGGGGAAGGCTTAACCATTGGATTACAATCCAAAACAAATGCGAAATTTACAATAGAAGTTAGGGCAGTGTGTCCCTTAGACGCCTTGTGGCTGCGAGGCCGAGGGGGTGTGTTCTTTGAGTGCCCAGAGAGTCGGTGTCAGGCCCATTTTGGGTCCTGACAAGTGGTGGGTTTGTGCGGAGCCGCTTATAAGTGGCAGTCCTTGAATCTCAATTGTTTAGGGACCATTTAGCAATTTTATGCCAAAGAACATTAAGATTGATCCATTTTTTACTAATAAAACACCACCTAGCTAAAATCCAAAAGCAAGAAAGAGCTGAAAGAGCTAGGCGACATGCCGAGATCTTGAGGAGGTATTCCCCTCAACGTAGTAGTCCAATATTCCTACAAAGGAGTGAATCTAGTGATCCTAGAGCCACAGGTAGTCTGTTGGGAGGAGGAAGCTCTAGTGCTCCCCTTCCCCCAGTAAGTCAGCCTACATCAAGTGCAGGTGTAAATCCACCTTGACTAAATCCTATTGCAAATCTAATCGTCATTATGGTGTAGTCTATCACTATTTCCTGCTAGAACAACGGATTTGCCAGCCTTAGGTTTCCCCCTACCTATCTTTAATGGGTTAGTGGAGGAAGATGCGGAGCTCCAAATTAGGGAGTTTCAAATGTTGATGTTCAATTGTTGTATCCAAGATGAAGGACATTTAATGATGTTCTTTAACATGACTCACAAGGGAAGAGCTGCAGTATGGTATCACGACCTAGAGGCCAAAACCATAACCACTAAAAATAAGGTTGATCTTAATAAGATTAAACCTTCTTATCTCTAAATACATTAATGAGAATTATACCTTGCAAGTCCATGCTTGGTCAATCTCGAACCTACAATAGAAAATATTAGTTGATGGGACAACTAATTTCTTACTTGGAATACCCATACTTGGAGTAGAGATATCATCAGGGAAAGCTTATTTGGTGGAGCAAGGAATATAAAATTATTGAGCAAGAGGATAAATCATTTGTTTGGGAAATCAAAGTCTTTTGTCATCATTGCTTACAAATTCTGACAAGTATCCCTATTATATTCAATAAGAAGGTGGGATGGAGCTGAAGGGGAGCTACAAGCTCTACCCTGAGACCTACGGACCTCTTATTGATCAAGTGTTTCAAGCCGAGCGGCCATGGCTACCTCTCACATAGCCGACGCGCCATGCCTACCTTACGAGTGTAGTGAGCTTACCTTGATGCTCGATCGAGTACCCTCCTCTCTCTTGCACACCGGTAGCTCCACGATCCTTGTGGCAAGCCAAACAACCACAATTCCTCTCCCATGAGCTCCATCCTCCATAGCCACGCGCAAGACAAGGGAAGAGAAGAGAAGAGAAGAAGATGGAGAGAGGAGATGGAGAGCTTCTTCTCCACGATCCCTCACTCTCACACACTCACTCCCTCACCCTCTCACACTCCCTCACTCCTTTTCTCAAGCACAAGCAAGAAGGCAAGAAACAAGAGAAGAAGAAGAAGAAGAAGCTTTAGCCACACACAAGAATGAGCTTCTCATTCACTTTTGAACTTTATATACATGCCCTCCCTTCTTTGGGCGGTCATCCCCTTTTTTACATGGCCGGCCATTGGCCTAAGCCCATTTCTCATTTCCCACCATTCTAATTTATCATATTCCCAACTAATGCATACAATTTGCACAGGAGCGAGCCTGGCACTCTTTTACAAGGATTCGGGAGCACTTCCACATTTAATGGTGCGCTTTTTACTATTTTGCTTTCTCGGGGCAACACTGAGACATTCTGGGGGTCGTGCCCGAACATTTAAATTTTTCAGGGTCTGGTTACCGGTCAAGGCGCCTTTTCCTTCTTTTATCTTGCGCCTTTTTTGCTATTTCCTTTTTTCCATTTTTCCGCTCCTCTGCTCCATTTTCCCGCTCCTCTGTGCTACGGTAAACACGGTAAACAGGAGTCTTCGGTACGTCCTCTGAACATGCTAAATTTTGATTATCATAATTACAAGTATAGCTGATGATGTCTGGCTATGTGAACCCATCCTAGATGTATACATTATACTTTGATGGAGCGTCATGGGTCCCAACAAGAAAGGGAGTATAGGTGTAGTTATCAAGGATCCCCGACTTAGAATTATGATGAAATTAGCTGTCTACCTTGGGATAGGCTTTACTAATAATATGGTAAAGTACAAAGCTTTGATTATGGGATTGAACATTGTGAAGAATAGCGATATTCGCCAATTGTTAGTAAAAGGGGATTCCCAGTTGGTTTTGAACCAATCGAATGGGATGTATACAATATGGAACCCTATTCTTCGTATGTACTATCATGTTGCCATAAACCTAATCGATGACTTTGAGAGAGTGTCTCTTCAACTGATTCCATGACATTGGAATAAGTTTGTTGATTCATTAGCCAACTATGCATATGAAGAAGACCTCTTTTTCAATTGTAGTCCTAGTTTGGATATATTTATTGATGACAAAACAGGATCTGGTTGATTATGGGAACTTTTATTAGAACATGCTCTACATGGCAGGCGATGATTAGTATGGGTGATGCAAAGAGTAGTCGAGACCCATTTATTGTTATTATCTTGGACCCATAGGTTGGTTAGACGACAGTTTATGCATACACCTCTTGTTATCTATGCAGGAGGTATGGGTCACAATTTTATGCATTTAGTTTAGGGCTTGGAGCCCAAATTTCTCATTGTGATGGAGCATCTCGTTCTCTATCAGTGTTAGTCCAATGAGAGTTTTCTATGAGTTACATTGTTATAATCCTTTAGGCCAAGAGGGCTGAGTTTTAGATGCGGAATGTTATAACTCTTTAGGCCAAGAGGGCCAATTCATTTGTTGTGAAATGTTATATCTCGTTATAGGCCCAAAGGGCCCTGTGATTATTTGGTGCAGGTGCTTTTAATCGGTTTTTGTTTTAGTGTTGTACCAAATAGGTTCGAGGGAGTGCTTTGAGAGAGCCTTTGTTGTGTGGGAGCTTTTGGTGGCCAATCCAGGTGGCATTGTCGCCTTTTTGAGCTTTTCTCCCTTAAGTTGCTTATATATATGTATTTGTGGGGGTTTTGTTTTATTTGTATGGGAACCCTAGCAAGTCGTGGCATGAAGTCCCAGGGTTTAGTTAGGTATGTTCGGGGGGGAAGTTTGAGCAATTGACCACCTCTAGCATTATAAGAGTTATTTTGAGGATTCCTAAGTGACCTTATCTTGCTAGCCTCCTAGGCAACTATTTCTAGGAGCTTCTATTAGTGGTGAGGTAGCTAGGGAAGCCTGCCCAAAACTATATAATCAAGAAATAAATATCTTAAGAAAAACTAGTATACAGAGGTGTGTAAAAAGGGGTTCTAACCCCTAGCAAATAAAAGCTAAAATAAAAAGGAAAAATTTTCCTAGAGCAGTTGTCTATCACCTTGCGAAGGCCTGGTAGGTTCCTAGGGAAGAGTCATACCCGCGTCGATGCCTTGCCCTTCCTTGGGGTGACATCTTGCCACAAAAGTAAATAAAAAGGAAGATTGGAGTAAAAATAAAAGTGAGCATTAAAAAAGGATTAAGTGTCGCCTTGTGATGTCTTGGTAGATTCTTGGGTGCCAAGATAGGACCCAAGGAGGTCGATGCCATGTTCTCCTTGGGTCACTATGCTCAGCTCCCTCCTTTTTACACGCCCGAGTATTAGGTTCTGAAGGAAAAGAAAGATAAATAGAAATAGTAATAAAAAATAAATGAGATTAGGTTATAGGAGTCCTCGCCTAATGAGAGCTCTTGGTTCTGGTGTCCTCAGTTAGGTAGATAGGTCAGATGACCACTTAGGACAATCTCTTTGATAGTTCTTTTTAGGTGTTGGAGCAATTGGTTGACAACTGACTCTTGACCTCTTGATTAGATACTGCTTAGCTTCTCCCTCATGGATTTCATGCCATGATTTTTATCAAGGGGAAGGGCAAGAGCTGCGATATGTGTTGTTGTTTCTTTCTTGTCACAACTTGATGCTTTTTTGGTTGTCTGTGTAGATCAATTCGTGGGATTTGACACGGGCTATGTTGCCCTATCCCATGGTCGCCAATGAGAGTTGGATTTTGGGACCCGTTTTTGAAGCATTCGAGCCCATTCTTGGAGTGGAAAAGTGGCTGAGAGACATCAATGACCAAATTTTTATGCAAAATTGAATGGTGGCCAGATATCATTTGACCCCCCATTTAATCCCCGTAAGGTTTAGCGCTCTAAAGCAACTATGTCATTCAAGAGCCATGAAAAGTACGCGACGGGGTCAATGTCACAAAGCCAATTGTCCAGTCCAATTGCAATTTCGAGTTCATTTGCTCCTCCTCCAAACAAGCCGAAAACTCTCGCGGAGTAGTGTGAGTGGTTTTTTCAAAGTGGACTTTTAATAAATGACATAAAATAAAATGTAAATGAAATAAAGCATACAAATTCTTGCCCGAAAGAAGGAGGGGGGCTTTTTTTTTTTTTGCACCCCATTTTTGGATGGATTTGTGCCTCTTCAATACACCCCGATCAAGAGAGAGAAATATAGAAGCCTGATATACATGCCAAGAGCAAGATTTTGACTATGCTGATGGAATGATGGTGCTGGAGCACAAAGGATCGTAGATCAGACTATGAAAGAGTATCAACTGCCAAGAAAAAGCGCCAGTGGCCTCCCAACCTTAAAATATGAGTCTCAAAAAGTGTGTTTTTATGCGTAAGCGATCGTTCTACTTGTATTATGATAGATTTTGGTTGAAATTGTTTGGAAATGGTTGTCTTTGGTTCTTAATGTTGTAATCTATCAGAGATGCTGAAGAAAATAAGAAAATTCAATTACATATTAATTTATACATAAACCCACAATTACGCGATTTTAAGAAAAATAATCAATTTTGGGGTTTTTGTGGTGTTTATGGGGTTTGTGTGGAATAAAAAATAATATAACATTAATTCTCAATACATATGATCAACCTAAACTAGAAAATCAGAAAATATCATATTTTATGCATAAATAAATAAGAAAAAATAGGAAAAAATTTTGCATTCAAAAAATAAAAAAAATAAGATTTATGTGTGTGGATGTGTGACATGGCTGGAGCATGAGGGATAAGCCTCAGATCAGCCTTTTCTTTGTGTTAAAGTGGAGTCTTAATCGCTTTTATAAAGAAAAGCATATAAAAAATACTTCCTACACTTATCAACACATGCATAACCTATGCGGTAGGGAGAAGGAGGGATTTTGAGGCTGCCTAATTGTTGATAAGATTCTAAATTCTAATCTTTTATTGATGCATGGCATATAGGATGTTTATGGCTTAAGTTTAAGAGGCTAGGGTCTAGCAACACGAGAATGCTCGATGCTGACCCTCAGCAATGCAACATTACATGTAGATTAAAATCATTGAAAGAAATGTCTTTGCATCTCACAATGCTAATTTCTAAATGATAAAATGGTTGAGAACTATGGTTCATACACAATTTCATTGCACGCAACTCATGGTATCATTACTAGATGCATTGCAATCGTATTCATGCATATGACCTACGTTGAGTATGTGAGATATCCTAAGCTGTAAGTTTAGACGATCGGTTTCGTTGGGGACTATTTAATGAGGAAAATATCTATATCTCCTAGAACGTTTGAAAACAAGAGTGGAGTTTGTGACTTACGTGCTATTGGTGTTAGTAAAGCATCGAGGGCCCAATCCACGAGGTGTAGGAGAGCCGCAGTGGGGCCATGGCATTCAGCCAAGGGGTGCCTCCTCTGTCTGTGCTTACGTGGTATTTTACACCTATATGTGTAGGAACTCCCTCTCAGGAGTGTGGGGAAGGCTTAATCGTTGGATTACAATCCAAAACAAACACAAAATTTATGATATAATTTAGGGCAGTGTGTCCCTTATACGCTCCTAGCCGCGAAGCCGAGGGGGTGTGTTCTTTGAGTGTAGAGAGGCCCGACTAGTGCCTAGAGAGTCAGTGTTGGGCCAATTTTGGGTCCCGACATGAAAAAGTGCCTAGAGAGTCAGTGTTTGGCCAATTTTGGGTCCGAACATGAACAAAGTGGCCATTTGAAATGTGGGTGCAAGAGTAATGGTGGATAAATTTGTAAAAGCATTTTTTAGTGGATCTATTTATTGTTTGGGAGATCTATACTTAGGACATGACCAATTCTTGCATTGGAGAGCAGAGACTTGACTACAATGAAGACTCCACTTGGCTTGGCTTGTATGTGTATATTACCACATGGACCTACAAACTCTCCGATTCATACAATGAATGCCATAAACAAGGTATTCAAGGATTATATTTCGAGTCTAACTATGGCATTATTGGATGATGTACCCATAAGGGGTGTCCAAAGAAAGAGAAGGATAAAGAGTTGGATGAATAGGGTTGCAAATTTTTGTCAAAGATTATATATCAAATCACCGAGAAAATCCTTACCAGGTTAGAGGATGTGAATCTAACCCTCTCATGTCTAAAATCAATGTTTGGGATCAATGAAATATTGATTGGGTCGTATATGTGGGCCTTATGGAAGAAGGCCTTCTCTAGCAAAAGTGGATGCAATAGAAAATATAGAAGAGATATATCCATTAGTGTCTAAAATTAGAACATTTCTTAGAGCACATGTGTTTTACTTAATCTAGATTTCCCACTTTGCTCATATTGTAGATGACTTATACTAGTTGTTAAGAAAGGGATAGAAATCGTTTTGGGACAAGAGGCATTCCAAAACTATAAGGAAACTAATGAAGCTTTTGAGGATTGCATCAACATTGATAAAAGCAAAATATTCAAATGGGAAGCCTATCATTATTATAATGGACACTAGTCCAATTGAAATTAGTTGGCGGGCTATAGGTCAAGATGATGAAGAAGGGAACATACATGCAGTAATGTTTGGTGCAAAAGTTTTAAATGAAAGATAGAGGAGATACCCACAAATCAAGAGAGAGCTATGGGGCATTGTGATTACACTAAACTGTGATAAAGAATACTTCATTAGTGCTCCAATGATAGTAAAGACAGATTATTTGCCTCTACTAGGCATGATTGCCATTTTCTCTCTACTCCAAATATAGCCATGTTAAGATGGATTGCTTATATAAAGTCCATGAGCTAGAATTCAAACATATTGTAGGTAATGAGAACCCAGTAGCAATCATGCTATTTAAAGCACAATATGAGGATGAAGAGGATATGATAGCAAAGGATGATGGGGCTGAGATTTTAGCCACCATAGTGGATCATGAATGCCAAGTATTTTCTAGAGAATATTTTGCAAGAAATTGTATGAGGGTGAATGGCTACAAATTGGCAAGTACCTAAGTACATTGACCAAGAGAGATGAATGGACAAAGACAAAGGATTGGAAGAAAGGCATAAGGCTACTTCCTGAAAGATGGCTTCTCATGGAAGCATCCAAAGAAGAAAAGAAGGTCACATTGAGGGTAGTATGTGATAGAGATATACAGGTTCAAGTAATGAAGGATTTCCAAGAAAGCTTGTGGGCAAGACACAAAGGATTAAAAGCTACATTTGAGGGAATTTATAGGGATGTATCAAAGTTTGTAGAGCAAAGGGTGCTAGATGTACTCTTCAATATGGCACAGAGATGAGTTACACCCCTATGTATGCTTTATGCATGCATTATTAATGGGTTGTTGACCTTGTTGCTATGCCTATAAGGTTGTGGCAAACGAGATATATGGTGCTTGGAAGAGAAGATCTGGCTAACCAATTATAAAGGGAGAGCATTAAGGACCAACAATACCAATACAATATATAAGTTTCTTCTTGAAGATATTTTTTATATATATGGATATGTAGGAGAAGTGACTACAGATAGATAAGACTTAGATGTGGAAGAAGAAAAAGAGTTCTTTTCAAGACTAGGTATAACACTAGCACTGCTAACTTTAGCTTATAATCGAGAGGGTAATGCAAAGAGTGAGAGAGGGTATTAGCTCATAGTGAAGGCCTTAGTAAAGGCTTATAGAGGAAAAGTCAAAGAGTGGCCACTGTTATTGCCTTTTTCTTTATGGGCAAATCATACCACACATAGTGCTACAGCATGTTATATGCTAGTTGAGCTCATGTATGGGCAAAAGCCAACAATGCCTATAGAGATAGTGACCACTATATAGAGCACGGTTCGAGGGGAAGAAGGTTTTTTGACTAGAGAAGAGCTCTTAGCTCTTAGGATTCGACACCTAGAGAGGAGCCTAGAAGATATTGAAGTTGTAGTGTAGAGACTGAAAGAGGCAAGACTAAAGAGCAAAGAGAGATTTGACAAGAGACATAAGTTGAGGCCCAAGGCCATTAAAGAGGGTGATTGATTGTTGGTATATGACAATAGTATGGATAATCAACATAGTACACTTTGGAAGATATCCAAGCAGTGCTTTTTGGACTATACTTGTGATGTAGACTTTTGACAATGCTACGTATGCCTTGTCTGAAGGATGATGATAAAAGCCTCGAACCTATAGAAGAGTAAGCGGCACATGCTAAAGGATGTGCAAGTTTAGAGGGGTGGATGTCAAGACACTGCATGTCTAAAGTGTAAAAATAAACATGTTCTTCAATGTTATAGAATTTCAATGTGTGCCTATGTAATGAATTATTAAGTGATTTATGTGACTTGTAAAGAGTAAGTCTGTGGATGACATAGTGTAAAGTACTAGTTCATATGCCACATATGTAAATGACCAAAATTAAATTGTTAGAGAAAAGTACATGTGCTAAGACTTATTTTGGGTGGTACAAGTCTTCCCAACTGAAAAATATCAAAAAGTGACGTGTTGACAAAAAATGACATTTTTGCTATTTTTGAAGGGATTTTTGAAATTACACCCACATTAGCTTGTTGATAAGGTTTGTTTGCTTCGAGTTGAGTACCTTGATGACCCTATTCTAAGTTCTTAGGTGAAAGTTATGGTCAAAACAAGTTATAGCTAGGCATAGAAAAAACAAATGAAGGAAAAGCAAACAACAAGAGTTTGGAAGAAGGCAAAAAGTATAAAAAGCAACAATGCAAACTAGGCGAGAACTATTGTAGATGGTTATAAATAGAGATATGAGCCATTGCTACAAGCTTGGGCAAATAAACAAGTGATCTATTGTTGTGATTAATAGAGATGAAGTAAAAGGCAAGCAATTCCACCTCTTTACGAGTGCCTTTAGCCCAAAAAGGCATCCTTGTAAGAGGTTGTTTTTTGGACAAATATAAAGATTTATTTACCTAATGTTATAGGTGAGGGCTAAAAGTTTTCCTTATACTTCTTATTGAGTTCGTATTGTAGTTTCTTTCAAGCTAGAAGAGTGGTATTGAGCTATCATCTTAGATAGAGTTTATTTAAGCTATCATCTTAGGCGCAATGTATTCAACTTGAAGGGATTTATTGCAATTGTGCAAAAGAGTAATACAATTGCTTATTGGGTCTATCTATTTCTTGTATTCTATAGTATATCCGAGAGTATTTGTTTTAGTATTTCTTTCTTTCTTTTGTCTTTTCTTTTCCTTGATCCCTAGCAAATTTAGGCCTAAACTTTTCGAATCCTTGACAACATGCCAATAACTTGATTCTAGTAATGGGAAGTTATTATATCACTTTACATGCATTATAAAATTAGCCTAGTTCTTTGAGATTGATTGGAATGATGGTATTTTGAATTGTGCTAACTTTGTTTAGATATATTTGTTACCTATTATAATGCTAAATTTGGTGCTTCTAGTTCACAAGATGGACTACTTCTTTTGAGTCTTCCCCAAAGGCATTGTTGAATCTTCCATAAGCATTCTTAATTTTCTCATAGCTATAGTAGCTCCTTTAGACCTAAAGCATCTCATCACTTAGATTGCTCAATTCTAAAGTGTTGCCTCCATCATACTTACTCTAAAGACTTCATGTTATTTGCCATTGTAATAACAATTTGTTCTTCCTAAGGCTTTTTTTGAAGTGGGTCATTAGCCTTTTGATGGCTTTCTTGCCCATAAAAGAAAACATGCTTGTGCTCTTGACACATCACCCTAAGGCTTGATGGCACTACCTACTAGATTTGCGGTGTTCTTCATTTGATCACATTCTCTGTTGATCGATTACTCTTTTGTTGTGATATCTAGTTAGAATTCCTTCTTAAATGTCTTGGCTACTAGCCCTTTTGCTGCATGTGCTATTTAGGATTAATGTAGATATCACATTTGCACTTATCAATGGTCCTATGGGTCCTCAATATGCTAATGCCCCCATCAAACCCATTGATCAAGTGTAAGAACAAAATTTTCATTCAAAAATACTTAAATTTTTGTTGTATTACAAAGCTTTTTTTAAAATATCCCTAGGGGCTCTCTAGCCACTCTATTACATTAAATCCTATTATTCCCTAGTCAATCCATAAATAAACATAGTCATGATCTGCATATTAGCAATATACATGTTCCTTAATTTTGATAATTAGTTTTGACTTCAAGAGTACTTAAGTATGCAAAATATGATTCTTGCATGCCAAATTTTTGGTCATGTGGTTGTTTTGATGTCAAGGTGCCTTTCAACTTCACACTTCACAAACTAGTGAATGGATTATCTAGATGTGTTCATATTGATTGTACAAGGCCTTTGTGAGCACTTAGATTACACTCGCCTTGTTGTATACACCACATTATAGGAACCCACATACTAATGAACCATTCAAAACTATTTTGTAGTAAATATCCTTCATTGTTGGCATCGATAATTGAAGGATTCAAAAGGATGCAATATAGAAAGTGTTGATCTAAAAATGTTAAGATGCATGGAGGTAATCTTAGTGATGATAAGTATGCGGTGTCGGTTGTGAGGTGAGCCTTTTTTAATGATCCCTTTCGATCCATATCTATTGGGTTGTTCTCAATATAATCTTTTGCATTAATGGTCTTTATAAGTACACACAATGAGATCCAAGCTTTTCCCCTTTTATTTGTTTACATATATCAACTTATGTCTTTAATGCCATCACATATTCCAAGCTGCACATAACTTGGATATTAGAAGTACATATTTAAGCTTCATTTGCACCCTCCAAAGCAAAAATTGTTATTGTTTGAAAGGTAAAATGCATGGTACAAAATAAAAGTAGTCCACAAGGATCAACATGTAAAATTATTGTCACTTTTTACTTTGTTGAAATTTCCTAACTAATATATACAAACTATAATGGGTAGCAATTATAATTAACTAGTTATTACATGACAACACAATATCCCCCTTTAGATAAACTAATTTACTTCACTAATTATTTTTCTAATTTTGTGTAACTCCTTTTATCAACCACACCTTTCTCATCCAAGCCTTGATGCTTATAAGTACTTGTTAAGTCATGAATGAGACAAATGTCCGCCACTAACATAGGTTGTGACAAAAAAACATTGGAAAATGAAAATTTAAGGCAATCTTGGTTGTCACTAGATATCTATCTTAACTAGTTGTCAATACATTCAAGTGAGGGGAGCCTACAAAATCTAGCAATCTACTTTTCAAGCAAGATACGTTGATTCATTGCATTTGATTGATGCTTTCTCCTTTAACATTTTTTCAAGAGGGAATGTATACATCTTCGAATGATTGAGCTTGTGGGGCAAACTAAGAGCCCGAGAGGTTGTGTCCATATATCTTTTACAACGTGGTACTAGTATGTCCTTAGTTGAGAGCTAGTAACCCACTAAAGATGGTGGGTATAAACAAGGTGTAGACATTGCTATATATTAAGTAAGCATTCTCCCATTATTTCATTTCATTAGTAGGGTGCATTTACATCAAGTTCTCAATGTGGAAAGTATAAGAAGCGAACTTCTTTAAAGCCATTCATTCATGCTTTTGGGAGCATACAAGTAAAGAGATGTTGTGAATGAACACAATACCATTGATAAAATGCTTGAAAGTTGGGAATGTTACATTCTTACAAGACTCTCTCTGGCAAGAATTCTCATTCCCTTAGCAAGGTCTAAATGGTCCCAAACATACCCAATAATAATGAGATCAAAGCATTGTCCCTACATTAAATATTTTCACAATTGATATATATTTGTACTCTGTCTATAACACTTTTGCAAAGATACTCATTCAATAACTGAACATTATCAAGGTGGAAAACAAATTATTTCAATTGATAGAAGGTCAATATCCAATATACCAATTTTGATGTGATTAATAAATAGACCAATCAAAGTGAAATAAAATCATACGACTAAAATGCATAACAATGACAAGGAAGGATAGACTATCATGCTCATAAATGAATAGTAAATGGATATGCATGTGATAGAGTGTCCACATAAAGCTTCAATTCATGAAAGCCATAAGTAAAATAGTGCATTAAGTTCTCATTCACGCACGTAACTCTAGAAAAATGATTCAAAATTGCATGTGTGAGTGATGACCAAAATACATAACCTATATAAAATTAAGATATGTGGTGTCACAACCATAAGAGCAGAGTGCCATACCCAAAAATTGACAATGACATTGATGCCTAGTCTCATAAAGTTAAGAGATGCTATGATGTTACATAAAGAACATAAACCTCATCGTGCATTAGCACAAAAGGGATTACTGAAGGCACAAGTATTCACCCATGTGAGACTACACATGTTTTAATATTGTGTGGAGGAGATATCATAGTGATTGTCTTTAAATGCCACAAGTTACAACTATGGAAGAAATATACGAGTGATTGACTTGAAATGCCACAACCATGAGGGGTCTTGTCATGTGGAGAAATGCAAAGTGCAAAGGAATCCGTAATAGAGTAAAATGGTCTCTAAAGGTAGCTATTAAAGTGCTCTTTCTCATCATTCTGGACTCCAAACTTTCCAATATGAGGCTTCCAGGCATGGCATGGAAATATAGGAACAACGAATGAAGTGGAGGACACTTGTGATGGTGAGAAGTAATGGGTTGTCATACAAAGAGGGAGCATGATTTACTTTGATGTTTAGAAGCTATGCATCAAATTATATAGGTGATGGGGTAGATGTTCCAAAATCTAAGTTTTATTGATTTCTAAGGCTCATCCATTGCCTAATAATAAAAACAATGAATTATTTATTGTTACACTTAGCTATGCAAGTGATTAGGCAACCTAGGTCGAACGAGGACAAGGTGTAAGTTTTGGTCGTGTAAAAGAATTAGGGAAGACTTACTTTTTTGCCTTATATATCTTAATATTGTTCATGTGACTCCTTAAAGCAAACGTGTCATAGATTTGTTATAATCAACCTAGTCAAGTTGGAACTTCTTATACTAGGCTTAAGAGCTAAATTATAATAATTCTAAAGAGTATCATCTTTCAAGCTATCCATGAGATTCACAATGAAACATGTATAGCCCCAACTTTCATTCTTTTCATCATAGAGCCATTGCTACGAAGGCATGTGTAATTAGCTAGTAGGGAATAACTATATCATATAGCAAGGAGCATAAACTTTTCAAATTTTCTTGTTGGGATAGGGCTAAAACTAGAGAGACATCTTCATTATACCCATGCTACCATAGAAGGTCTTGGATATAGGTTGAGACGTTCATCAACTAGTAGTTGAGCCCAACAATAGAGTAATTCTACCTCTAGAAACCAAGCAACTAGCTAGATCAACATTTATTACACAAAGTCTACATTCTTGAAATTTCATAATCAACGTTCATGATGATTGAGTCAATACCCCTAAATTGAATACAAATATGGGGTTATGAAAAATTGTAAGTAAAAAAGTGTAGCATTACTTGACTTTTGACATAGGTGATAGGTGCCACTTGTTTACATACCATTTTTTAATGCACATCTATGCCGCTAGGAACCACTAGCTCAAGTGGTAGCAAAATGGTGTAATAAACCCAAGGTCATGGAATCCATTATCGGGGATAGTAGTGCAACACCTTGTATGATGTACAGGGTAAGAAGTTGATTATGGCTCCACTTGGCTGGTCACTAAGATGGACATTGTAATGGGATCACTTGTAAAATCTGCGGTCAAGGGTTTGGGCACCCCTTAATTGCAAGCATCGATGTTCAATCATTTCATGTCTAATGTACTTATGTGTACATGAGTCCACGTATACATGAATATGCATATACATACATGTACATACATACATCTATACATACTACACACACATGCATGCACGTGCACACATGCAAAAATACACATATGTAGATATACACTATATATTCATATGCATGTACACACATGCACATATACAAGCATGGGTATGCACATACATATATGCATGGATGAATGTACACGCGCACGCACACACACACACACACACACACATGTGCATATACATAGCATGCATGTAGAGAGAGAGAGAGAGAGAGAGAGAGAGAGAGAGAGAGAGAGAGAGAGAGAGAGAGAGAGAGAGAGAGGTATGCAGAATATTTTTAGTGTAAGTCTTCATCACATCATGAGTAAGATAATGACAAGACTACCAAAACATATCGAGTTGTTAGGTGGATGGCACAAATCAAAGTTGGATGTTTCAACTAGTACCATACAAAAGAACAAAAGAGTAAAGTCTAAAGTAAAATACTAGAAGTGCAAAATTCAAAACGTGGGGTTTGGCAGAGCGTTTAAATCCAATTCTACAGTTAAAGTCATAAATGAATACAGAGCTCGCATGCTCAATGATTTTATGAAAAGCCATGAAAAGTTGTTTTAAGCCATTCATGGAAGAAATTCTAAGTAACATAACCTTGATAATTTAACCATTTGCATTGTACCACACACATACACAATGTTAAGACATAAGCAATTTACTAGTAGTGGACATCTCTAGTAGTCTTAGTGATTATGCTTAAGAGGAATCCCATAAGCATAAACTCCCCAAATAGGATTTAGGGCAATTTTCACATATCCAATAGGGCCAATGATGTGGAAGATACTTTGGAGTAACCCTTAAGCAACCTTATAACTACTTAGCTCACTTTTTGTATAGGTTTGTTCATTCATGCATATATGAGTGTGACATGAGTATATTATCTAGTTGGCTTTGGCTATGAGGTGATGACCACTTGCGGTTTATAGCTCTCTCATCCATTGGAGGTCTTCATTGTGGCTTAAAGCAAATAACCTCATGCCATTATGTAAAGTGGAAGATAATAACAAGAGAAATTGTAAGGTTTTGGACTTTCCAACTCCAATTACTAGTGTGGGGTAAAATTATACATCACAATAACTTATGATTGGCACTATATGTCGGGAACAATTGTGGATGTGGATGCATTGTGGAGAAAGAAGAAGCGTAGGACAAAATCATAGATGCATAAGCATTGCAGAAGAAATAGTAGAGGAGTGTAGAGAGGACTTGTAGTTGCAGAATCAGAATCAAATCACCCCCTCAAATTTAAAGCATATGATGCCTTTGATTTTTCAAAGAAAGCCTACAATTTTCTTTAAAAGGGTTTTAGGTGGCAGAGAACTTTTTTAGTGTTACTTGTCAAAAAACTATAGGTTGCAACTAATAACAAAAAGGGCCCGTCCATCCAATAGGCATTAATTACCCTTCAGATGAAATCTTATAATCAAAATGTGAGGGCTATTGAAGTGTTACTATGGACATACGTGTTCGCACCAAATCTAGGGTGTTGAACTAGGGATCAAACTAGTTTTGCACCCCAAAAACAAAAATAAGGTTGCATGCTTTAGATCGTGACTTGCTATTGGCTATAAGAAGATCTGCAGTTGCTAATTAAAAAATCAAAATTCAAATTCAAGAAAAAATGAAAAGTTGCCTTCAATGTTGCTTCTTGTCATTTAATGAAAATTGCTATTGTTGTATTCGATTGGGGACCACTATGGACCATGGCCTCTTCCATTGTCCATTGTGATTTGTGGTTCACAAACCGGTTGCAGACCACAACACTGTGCAAACCTGCGAATTTGCTAGCAAGTTCCGAACCTTGATTGTGAATCTTGGTGGGCTTGGTGGGAACAAGTCCTACACTCTGGGCACATAGTTCATGACCTGGTTGTGGACCACAACATTGTGCAAACCGGCGAATTCGCCACAAGTTCCGAACTTTGCGGTGAATATTGGAAGGCTTAGTGGGAACAGGTCCTACACTCTAGGCAATTTGGGGGGGGGGGGGGGGTGCAAGGCTAAAGTTTTTCAAGTTGTGAGGAGATGCTTGATGAGAGGCAACAATGACATTGTTGCTAGGTGACAAGGTATAGAGATCGTCAGCATGTGCGCCACCAGGGTGAGAAGATCCCCGTAACCACCGGGTATCCTTGAGAGCTCAATCATGTATCCTTTGGACCCCGACCCCCCTTTGCAGTTCCTTTAAGAGAGACAGGGGAGATGCCAGTCACACAGAGAGAGAGAGAGAGAGAGAGAGAGAGAGAGAGAGAATCAATCTCCTGAGCAGCTGAGCTCCCTTTTGGCATATGACCTACATCGGATTCATCGCCACATGCCGAGTGCATTATGCATACAGAGCCCATGAAGGCTGATATGAGAGAGAGAGAGAGAGAGAGAGAGAGAGTAGCTGGTTGATTGTCGGTCAAACCTTGCCCCTCCCCTCTCAGCTAGCTTCTATAGAGACAGACTAGACACTACCTAGAGAGAGAGAGGGGACTCGGGAGGGAAAAATGGCCTCCCTTCTCTCTTTTTTGTGACAGTAGCTGCTAGTGTGACTCTCCCTCAGAGTCCCTCTCCCTCTCCCTACCCCCTTCCCCTTCTCTCTCTCTCTCTCTCTC
Organism: Lygodium microphyllum; assembly: GCF_053477565.2. NCBI lineage: Eukaryota > Viridiplantae > Streptophyta > Polypodiopsida > Schizaeales > Lygodiaceae > Lygodium > Lygodium microphyllum. The sequence continues at coordinate 121,376,031 of NC_141149.1, read as the reverse complement.
TAGACTCTCTCCGTGTCTATTTTTTAATGTCATGATTTCTATGATTGCTGATCTGTTCTCAGTTCTGTGCTTTTACTCCCGCTGAGGCTGAGCTCTCTCTCGCACGCGCGTGCGCACAAACACAGCCGACTTTCCAGTCTTTTGCATGACTGTATCGCACCTTTGTCAGAGAGAGAGAGAGAGAGAGAGAGAGAGTGTGTGTGTGTATAGTATGTGTGTGAGGGTCAGAGAGACTCGCGCAAAATGTGTGTGAGAGAAGAGAGAGTTCAGTGTGACTGTGAAGACAGCTGACCTAAAGCTCATCAGCAGATAGCCACTCCTCACACGTTTCCCTCTCGGTCTTTCGCCCGGACAGTGCAGCAGCTCCCCTGCCCCCATCTTGTTCTCTCTCTCAGTTGTGAATACAGATGTGTTTATTTAATGGAGTTGGACCCTGTCCTTCTTCACCTTGATTTGGGTTAAGGCACATAGCTTCGTCTTGTTCTGCTCCCCTGCAGATCATCAGTTCCCCACGGACCAAGTACCCTACTGGGTCCTTGCAGAAAAAAGCCTGTCTTTGATGCAGGTTTGAAAGAGTGAAGAAAGAGCTCTCTCTTCTGAACAGCAAGGTCTCTGTTTTCTTTGAAGATGACTGGCTGGCAGGCTCATGATAAGATCATGCAGAAAGGTGATAATGAGATCCAGAGGTTGGAGTCATATTTATGAGGGAGTGCCTTCCCAGCTGAGGGCAGACAGAAAAGGTAAGAAAGAGCACTTCAAAATTTATATAGCCTTTGCACACACAGGTAATTGAAGTCTCTTGTCTGATATGCTAAAGAATGATAACCAGAGAAGAGACACTTGATGGCTTCTGCGTATCCCAAGCCTGGGCTTCCTTCCATTTCGGGAAGCCCCATAGTTCATGATTTTCGTTTGAAATTTTGTTCTGCTTCTCCACAAGTGTAGAAAACGATGCTGTGGTCTCCTCTAGGACAGGCACAAATGCTCAATTGTCTTTGATTGGACATGGCTATGGTGGATTTTGAGCTCAATGTACAAGAACCTGCTCTGTTGTCATCAGTGGGACATGGCTATTGGTTTTGAGCTGAATATGAATATGCAAGGAGTGGGAGGTCCCGACGTGCAGATGGCGAGAAACAAGAGCAACGACGAGGAGGTGTTAGGTGATTCTACTGTCTCTTCCACTTCCTCGAGTACTTCATGCCATTTTCCCATTGAACTCGTAGAACATGTGCTGGCTTTCCTGACCTCCCACAAAGACCGCAATGCTGCCTCACTGGTGTGCAAAGCCTGGTTCAGAGTTGAGGCATCGACCCGCAGGAGGGTGTTTGTGGGCAATTGTTATGCCTGCTCTCCCCAAATCGTCAGCAGGCGCTTCCCTAGGGTGCAGTCCCTTACTCTTAAGGGCAAGCCCCGCTTCTCAGATTTTGGCCTGGTCCCTTCAAATTGGGGGGCTAATGTGATGCCATGGGTCCTTGAGCTGGCCATAAGAGGCCCATTACAGCTGGAGGAGCTTAGGCTCAAAAGGATGACAGTTACAGATGAGTGCTTGGACATGATAGCTCGCTGCTTCCCCAATTTCCGCATACTTTCTCTCACTTTCTGTGATGGGTTTTCTACTGATGGCTTATCTATGATAGCCAGTCAATGCAGGTGCGTACTCCTCTTTTCTCTGGGTGTTGATTCTGCAAGTAGATGTAGGTTGAGGCAAGTTGGGGATTAAAGCCTCTTTTTGTACATGTTTTATAGTCCTGATATTTTTAGTCTCAGCTCTCTCTTCCTGTGGATAATTTTTTGCAGATTTTTGAACGAGCTAGAGTTGCAGGAATGCCTAGTTGAAGATCGAGGCAGCAGATGGATTGGTGCCTTTCCAGAGACTTTCACTTCTCTTACCTCCCTCAATCTGACTAGTTTCAATTCTGGGGTGAACTTTGAGGACCTCGAAAGGCTTGTGGCCAGATGCACAAAGTTAGAGAAGTTGAAGCTTGGGCATGGCACAACAGTGGATCAGCTAACGCATTTACTGGTACTGAGGGGTCCCAACCTTATTGAACTGGGCACTGGCTCCTTCATTCACGAGGGTGGTCTTGCAGAGTTGGATCAGTTCGGGAATCTTTTCAGTAGATGTGACAAGCTTAGGAGCTTGTCAGGCTTCTTCGAGATGATGCCTTTTTGTCTGCCCCTGATTTACCCCATTGTTCACAATCTACTCTTTCTTGAATTAAGCGAGTCTCCTGTGGGATGCGTAGAGTTTACTGAGCTAATCAGCCATTGCTCAAGACTTCAGTGCCTCTGGGTCCGTCTCTCTCTCTCTCTCTCTCTCTCTCTCTCTCTCTCTCGTGTGTGTGGATGTGTCTGTTCTGGTCTGCACGGCATGCCTATCTCGCACGGGTGACTGCAGTGTAAAAGTTTACAGCTGTATTTAGCAAGCTGGAAGCCAGTAGAGGTAAGGTGGTTGTGCATCAGCTGCTAGCTTGATTTGTTTCTTTTTTGTTCGATTTCTACCCATTTCAAGATGTAGTATAAGCAGGTCTCTATTTGTTTGATACGAAGGCAAGGTAACCTTTCAAAACAGGGCCTGTTTTCCTGCACATGCTGTTTCCAATGGGCTATGTACACTGCAGCCTAGGGTTCGATTACATTGTCTATGCATTCCTATTCACACTGCACAACATTGAGTCCGACCCAATGCATGCCTTACATTCACTAGTTAATTTGTTGCATGGTGGTGTCTATTAGGCCAGTGTAAGCCTTTATAAATTGGATTGAGGGTTGCATATGAAGGAAGCAGGTGGTGCTAGTACAAATTATAGTTTGATGTCCAATGCAGCTTATGCACTTCTCATGATGTGATGCAGGTCCAGGATCTGGTAGAGGACAGAGGATTGGAAGCAGTGGCAAGGACCTGTTTGGACCTTCAGGAACTGCGTGTGGTGCCTTGTGATCCTTCACAGGCAGAGCACAGCCTAGTGACAGAGAAAGGGCTGGTAGCCATCTCAAGGGGATGTCGCAGCCTGAGGTACCTGCTTTTTTTCTGTAACCAGATGACCAACTCAGCTCTGCAGGAATTTGCGAGCAACTGCTCTAGAATGACACACGTTCGTATTTGCATAATGAAGCCATGGAAGGCTGACTATACCACTGAGGAACCCATGGATGAAGGGTTTGGTGCAGTGGTACAGCATTGTGAGCGGTTGAGGAGACTTTCTGTGTCTGGCTTGCTTACAGATAGGGCGTTTGAGCTCATTGGGAAGCATGCAAAGGAATTGCGATCACTGTCGGTGGCATTTGCTGGTGAAAGCAGTGCATCAATGATGCATGTGATGCAGGGCTGTGGGAAGCTGAAAAAGCTTGAGATAAGAGACAGTCCATTTGGGGATGAGGGGTTATTAGCAGGGGTGCGAAGGCTGTATAGCATGCGGTCATTATGGATGTCTTCATGTAACTTGAGTCTCAGAGGATGTAAGTTACTTGCTGAACAACTGCCAATGGTCAATGTGGAAATCATTGTGGAAGATGAGTCAGGACACCCTTTGTTTGACAGGACAGGCACATGCAAAGCGGGGGATGAGGATGAAATGATGCGTGTTGAGAAGCTGTATGTTTACCGCAGTATTGCAGGAGCACGTAGCGATGCCCCCTCTGTTGTGTATACATTGTAGAGCCCTCTTTTTTGCAGTGGGTTTTCTGGTGCCATTCATGGTCTTTTCAGAGGATCTTGATCCTCATCATGGTTTTATTGCTGACACAAGATGAGAGAGAATGGAATCTGGTAGGGTTTATGATCTTAACACTTGAATTTTTGGTCTGGGTGATGCCAAACCATGATTGGTGGCCCTAATCTAGAATCTAAACACCCTAGATTTTTGGTCTGGGTGATGCCAAACCATGATTTGTGGCCCTAATCTGGGATCAAAAAACCCTAGATTTTTGGTCTGGGTGATGCCAAACCATGATTGGTGGCCTTATTCAACGGAAATTTTTGAGGGGGTGGGGGGGTATGTCAACATTGTTGTGATGTGGATTGGTATAATAAGGGCTATGGCCACCTTTTGTGATGCAGGATGTGCGCCACCTCTTGTACAATAAGGGCAATGGCCACCTTTTGTGATGCAGGGTGTGGGCCGGGGCTTGCATAGGGATGGGCTGGGAACTCTATGAAGCCCTTCCATCCATCTCACAGGCATGGGCATGGTGTTCCAGTTTGGGGACCATCACCATGAAGAGGTGGTGGTGGGTTGGTGTCATGCACTGGTCTAGGTAATAGCAGACACAAAGCATGGTTAGCAGACAAATGACGGTGAAACGATGGTTAGATCTTGGGCTTTGAGAGAGATATAAAGAGAGAGAGAGAGAGAGGGGGGGGGGAATCTTGTGGGTAATGGCCTTCTTGTCAGAATATGAACTATGCTCGACTTTTAGAGCGAATTCTTTTATCATGATTGCTGTTTCCTCCTCGATGTCCGTTAATTAATCTTCTTATGATTTGTCCCGCGCTCATGAGATTTAAAATTCCCGGTGTAAACAGCCCCTCCCGCCCATGTGCCCTTTTGAAGTGGAAGCGGGATATACCCACCTGCAATTTTGAACAATCATTAAAAAGCGCGCTACATTTTGTCTTGGGTATCTTGTACACTCCACAAGAAAAGCCCCATCTCAAAGCTTTTCTTGTCTAGGTTCCCTCTCATGATACACATCCCTTTTCTAGTGCAAGTGATGATAACTGATGGGCTTCCCCAAGTTGGCCCTTGTGGGCTTGTTCCCTCTCTGCTCTAAAGCCCCAAGTAGTTATACACTTGATTGATGCCACATGCCTAACAACTCAGTAACAACTTAGTATCGTTCTTGCCCATCCATCATATCATATTTAGAAGAGTAGCAAGTAGTAAGACACTTGATTGATGCCGCATGCACAACAACCTAGCATCATTCTTGCCCATCCATCAATATCATATCTAGAAGAGTAAAAAGTTGTTTGGTTCTTCTGTCTTGTATGCACCATATTTACTTCTCTCTGTCAACATTGCATGGAAGTGAAGGGCATATATAGTAAGTAATAGTTGATGTGCAAAATTGCTCTAGTTAACAAAATCCCATTACAACATGCCAATCTTTTCACTTTATTGCCTTTGATGACGAAAAAGTATGTAAATATTTCTTTGATACAACATGATTTGAAATCTTAGTAAGCTTGTTAAGAAAATTGTGCCATTGCTATCATAAGTTATACCCAATCTTAGTTTGTGTAGGTATCTTACTCATTTTTGTCCTAATTGTTTGACTCTCTATCTTTGTTTGTCTCCATGCCCATGCACTCGTACACACTCATTCCATATAGTTACACAATTTTTACGCATGCAATGCTCTAAAGAGGGGAGGTCATTTATTATGTGCCTTTTTGTTGTAGTCTTCCTCGCAATCCTTCTAGTAGTGCATGCACTTGTGTTGCAAGTAGGCATTGTGAGGCAAACTATCCAAACTAGTTGGATATGAACAAACTAGCTGGGCAACAAAGCCATCATGGTGAGTGAGAAACTTATAAGACAAGATAATGTGTTGATGGGGTTGGATAACACAATTTAAAGTAACCTTGCATGAAGCTCTCTTTTTGTTGTAGTCTTCCTTGCAATCCTTCTAGTAGTGCATGCACTTGTGTTGCAAGTAGGCATTGTGAGGCAAACTAACCAAACTAGTTGGATATGAGCAAACTAGTTGGGCAACAAAGTCATCATGGTGAGTGAGAAACTTATAAGAACAAGATAATGTGTTGATGGCATTGGATAACACAATTTAAAGCAACCTTGATAGACTTAAAGGAAAACAACTTTATTACTTATTTGGTGGAAAGTTGTGAAGGTTGATTTTGAATTAGAGATTAGTAGGTGCATTCTTTAATCTCCATGAGGGCCCAAAAAACAAAGATTCAAACTTGATTTGATTTGTTGAAAACAATAATTCATTGACTTAAAAATTCTGTCATAAAAGGAAAATGTTAGGCTTTACTAAAACTATACTCTTGAGATTATGATTCAAGTTCAAGCTAGTTTTGTCAAAATGTTGGTGAATGGTTATGATTCAAGTTCAAGCTAGTTTTGTCAAAATGTTGGCTTCACCAAAACTACACTTTTGAGGTTATGATTTAAGTTCAAGCTAGTTTTGTCAAAATGTTTCAAGTAGCAAAAAAGGGTATTGTGTTATTTTTAAACTTTTAATTAGTTAGTACACAACCATATCATTCAAGCGTACTATTGCATCAGTACACAAGTAGACCATGGAGTTGGAAAATTTTCAATGTAATGAGCATGAGAATGTTTACTAGGTGATATGCTTGCTATACAGGTTCTAAAAATGTAGGGGAAAAGTTTACCTTCGTAAAATTGGTTGAGCCACAAATCTCAAAATAGTAGAAGACGTAGCAATAAAGATTGCACTTCTTATGCATATACACGCTCTGGATGGGGTTCATAATTTAAGTAATCTTTTAGTATACATTCATATAATGAAATTTATTTGTTCGTGTTGAGTATGAAAGTTTTACTCTACATCTATATAAGTTTAGTAAAGTGGCTTGCATACATAAATTTCTTGGTTGGAGTAGCAATCTTTTACAAAATGACCAAATCTCATACATATTGTACACGAATGTTTGCCTTTGTTTTGGTAGTCATTTCCTCCATGATTAATCCACCCACAATAATCATAGCTAATCCTTGAATTGCTTCATGTACTTACAAATATAGTGTCTTGAATAGAAGTGGAAGTGCTCCTAGTGAGTTTAATTTTGCTTTCCCTTTCTAATAAAGATAAATAAAAGGTATGCAACTTCAAATTATCCATATTAGATAGTGTTTCAACTTAGGGTATCATATCCTTCTACATCACAACTCACCAACAGAATGACTTTGGCCTCATTTTCATTAAGTGTGTATTTAAAACAACCAATTGCTATCTAATACTCTTTTTGTTCAAGTGAATAGTGAGGTAATCCTTTGGATTGAATTTCATGTAGTAGATTTGCATTAGAAATTTCACCTTAGAGTTCTTGGAGTTAACTCTAAACACCTTGTTGAATTCCTCCCATGCATTCTCCATGTGTGTGTGTGTATCTAATCTTAGATTATTAGCATAGAAGATTGTATTTATTATTCAACAATGAGATATTTAATCAGTTTTTGTTTGAGTTATTATTGCAACGAATGGGTGCAAAGTGCCTCGTAAATGAAGAAACATTTTTTAATATGTTAAAAAGTATGGTAGTTCATGAGCTTTTTAGAAGACTACAACTACTCTACATGGGTGGAAGTTCGGTGGGTGTGATCTCGACAATCATAGCTTATAGAAAAGTAGACCTAATAAATTTGGTAGTTTTCTTAGGGTTAACATTTAGAATCATGACCAAGTTAGGAACTTTGAATGTAGATATGATCTTCTATTTAGGGAAGGGGTTGTTAATTATGCTCTATTCACAAGCTTAAAATCAAAAAAATCATCCTTGAACCAAGTGCAAGGTGATTTGTCAAGAAGATGCACCAACTCACCCCAAGAATACATTTCAATTTCTCTAGAGAAACTTTATGACTTTTTAATGTTTCCTATTAGTCTATTTGATGCTTGACTATGTGAACTAGGTCTAAGAGAGTGTAAGGATAAGGATATGCATAATGGATGGACGAGTTAGAACTAGAGAGTGGCCACATGCTATGCACTGCAGGAATTCATTTGCATATTTAATGAAGCATCGATAATGCCATCTTATCTTGCACCTCCCATCATGAACTCCCACTCTCCCTCCATGATTTCATCGTAACAAAGCATAGGCAAAGACGGGTCCACTAACCACATCTCTTCTCAAGAAACCCTAGTCATATCTCTTGTTGAATATCGCTAAGTGGAATGAGCTCATTTTTAGTATGCATAGGACCAAATACCTTGTGAAATAATTCAAGCAAAAGCTATTTGGCAAGCCTTCCAAATCCCTAAGGATAGTAGAGTCCTTGGAGCAACAAAAGGAGCCATTTTTCAATTAAAAAAAGGTGTACTTTTTAGAGGCACAAAAATCTACATCCTATATGCTATTGACACCTAGAAAATTTCAATTGACACATCATAAAAGAGCATATTTAACAAATGAACTTTTTTGCTTGAGGAAGTGACACAATTCAATCTCCATAACGCGACATTAATTTGAAATTTAGCTTATCAAATATCCTATACGTACAATTTCCATTATTCCAATTCATCAAGTCCAAACTCCTCATTTCCTCACTTGTAGGGAGTTAGTACTATTAAGTATCAACTATAAGATTTGTACGACTTCTCCATCAAGAGCAATGACATCATGGAAAAATTCTTAGGATTCAAACTTCATACATGGTAATCCAAGATCATCTATCTACTTATGTGGAGCAGTCTATGGGGCATCGTTACACACTACCAAGCTTGGGAGATGACTACAAGAAGAAAGTAATGAGTAAGCATTGGCATATATAGTTGCACACTTGGGAGATGAATGCATACATCACATTGATGGCATTTTAAGTGCAAAGAGCTCATAGCAGGTCAACAAGGTGTTTGGGACCAACTCTAAGCATTTAAAGATGAAATTATCCATGCAACTCTATAAGTTGAAATGCAATCCAAAGCATGAGCTCACTAGTCACTTGAAAAATACAAGAGTTTTAGATTATATTTCATTGTTCTTAAATACACACTTGATGAAGATGAGACCAAAGCCATTCTCATGGCAAGTTGTGATGTAAAAGGATCCAAGACCCTCGTAGAAACACTACCTAATATGAATCATTTGAAGTTACATGACATTGGGACATCTTTATTAGAAAGGGAGAGAAAAACTTCTCTCACTAGGGGCCCTTCCACATCTCCTTGGGACATTATCTTCATAATTACAAGAAGTAGCAATTTAAGGATTAAATATAAACATTGTGGGTTACCTAATCATGAAGGAAATGAGTTTAAGAACAAAGGGAAATTTCAAAGTACAATTTGACATCTTGACTATGTCACACCACATGCTTATGGACAACATGATAGGATATAGGGCAGAGTCAACATTTTCTTGTCATCATACCACATCTCTAATGAAAGTGACAATCAATAACTACCAACCATGTGTCGAGGAGGAGGTGTTGTATACTTGATGTGTATTGAAAACTAGGCTTAAGAGAGTGGAAGGATATGGATAGATACAAGGGGATGGACAAGTTGGCACTAAAGAGTGGTCACATGCCAATACTACATTTATTCATTTTCCTATATAAAGAGGCACCAATAAGTAATAAAATCTCATCTTGCTTCTCTCCATTATGAATGCTTCTCAAACCCTCCTTACATAAAATTTTAATGGCAGAGCCTAGGCGAGGAATTATTCATTGGGTACCTTAATTTTTCTCATGAAACTTTAGTCACTATCTTGAAACCATATACCTTGAGTGAAAAATGTGCTTGTTCTCAACATACACATAATCGAATCCCTTACAAAGTCTTTCAAAAGAAAGTTACACAGTCACAAAAGTTCGTGTTCCACATGTCATTGACAATGTAAAAGAATGTATTGATGTGCCAATAGGAGTGCTTTTAATCAAGGAATATCTTTGCTAGAGAGAGTATAATCTCATTCAATATCTACTATGCAGCATTGCAATTTTTCTCTACCTCTATCATAGTTAATCCACCATTAGAGCTTGGTCAAGGTCATCAAGAGATGTTTGTACACCTAACCACTTAAGGAAGTACACTTGTTTATCATTCAAAGCATGATTTATGAGGGTCAAGATCTTCATTTCATCTAATTCTAAATAAGAATTAGGCTTATGAAATACCCCACTAAATGCAATCTCCATTATTTTGATTCATCAAGTCCCCAAAATCTTAGTTTCTCACTTGTGAAAAGTTATATACTACCAACTATTAACTATAAGTTTTGTAGGACCTCTCCATTAAAAGCAATATTAACTCAAGAAGCCAATGAAAATTCTATAGGATTTAGGATTTGTACATGAAAATCCAAGATATTTAGGATTTGTACATGAAAATCCAAGATGTTATATATACTTATGTAGAAGAGTCTATGGGATCTCATTGTTGAAAGAGATACATAAGTAATCTTGGGAGATGACTACAAAGAAAGTAATGAGAAAGGCTTGCGCTACATAGCTATAGGCTTGGGATTTCATACATCATGCCTAATTAGGGCCTTATTCTTTTTAGAGACCAAATATTCTATCATTTTTGGCTTAATTTGCATTGCCTAATCCTTCCATATGATTGCATAAGCATGATATGATGTTAGGCCAACCTCATTAGTTTAAGCTCTAGCTATTAGCTACAATTCAAGGTCTCCATTATCCCCATCATTCATAGGCTTGTATAACTTGGCTACATTCTAGGGATTGCTTTGCCCCAATCCACTCCATGCCTCTAAACTCTAATAATATGTTTTCTTGGCCATAGCATGGGATCTTCATTCTAACATTTGTAGCTCTTATTCATTCTTGGTTACTTTTTCAACTTTCTACAATCAAAGAGAGGAAAATAACATATAAAAAAAAGTCCAATGATAGAGAAGAAACCTTTTAGGTGTTTCTAAGCTAAAAGATAAATTTGAGAAAGCATAATTGAAGCTCTTTAACATATAATTATTCCTCTACACACACACACACACACACACACACACACACACACACACACACACACACACACACACACACACACACACACACACACACACACACACACACACACACACACACACACACACACACACACACACACACACACACACACACACACACACACACACACACACACACACACACACACACACACACACACACACACACACACACACACACACACACACACACACACACACACACACACACACACACACACACACACACACACACACACACACACACACACACACACACACACACACACACACACACACACACACACACACACACACTATCTCTCTCTCTCTCTCTCTCTCTCTCTCTCCAAGTGCTACTAGAGTATTAGCTAACTATATTGGAGTTGAGAGGGAGAAATTGACAAGTTAGAGGCAAGATTGTTGGAGTGCATGAGGAGAGGGATGCTAGAGGGCTGATAGACTATTGTATTGACAAACTATGCTAGTAGAGACAAACTATTGGGTTGATGGGTAGGGGTAGACCGGGGGGGGGGGGGGGGGTTTCAGGGAAGAAATGAGAAGAAAATGCAACTAGGACATGAATCCCAATCCCCCTAATGACTATGCACATGACCAACCAAGGTAAGCCATGGCAAGTAAAGATGCCATGAACCATAGTTTGATCAAATGGATTTTTGGCACACATGGATGCAAGTTTAACCAATGTGGTGAACCATTTTAAGTAAACACAATAATCAACAATAAGATTTTAAAAGTCAATTACACCTTTTACTTCTAGCACGTGGAGCTACTTAGTGTATGAACTGTGGTTCAAGGGTTTGACAGAACATTTCCCCACAGTTATCGAAGTAGTCCCAATAGGTAGTTAGAGGATTCAACATATTCTACATTCATGTCAGTATCTAAGCAGCCATGGTAAGCTTCCCCATAACCACTATTGGTCATGTGTGTAGCCTCTTAATAAGTACAACACCTAAGAGAAGTCAAGAATTTGAATACGTGTTGTGATTCATGGATAAGGATTGTGCACCCTAAATTTTGGAATTCTCCAAAAACTCCAACTTTAGGAAACTAGTGGCTTACCACAGATTTCAAGCACCCTTCCTTCTTGTGTAGAGGAAAGGGCGCGATGGCCACTTTAATCATGTGGGGTCCAAGAGTTATTGCCTATATACAAGCGTATGTGTATGTATCACATGTTTACATAATTAAATTGGATTATGCTAATGTATAGAAACATGTCATTCATGTACTACACATTATTGATACACTTACACAAATCACAAATTTATGTAATAAATTATATTTATTGGGACAAATAAAAATGTCTTGCAATAGTTGATAGTAATGATTAATACAAAGAGCTGATAGACAATAAGGACTCTCATTTGTTCCTTATTTTTTTCAACAACAAAGAGGAGGGGCTAGTGTTAGATAAAATAGAAGTTCCTTCTTTGCTTTAAAAATGATGTGCTTCCCTTCAACTCTGCCTCTAGGAGAAGCAGGTTTAAGACATTTGCAACCTCACCTAACACAACGGAGCAGATACATTGCTCCACTACATGCTTGGTCAAACAAATAAAGAAGTTTGACCACTTGGCTAGCACCGCCTTTATCCAAGCTAGATATTATAGGTATTGCTAAAAAAAGGTCCAAATTTGGTCAATGCCTAAATTTTCATGATTGTTTCCTCCCTTAAGGTGAGCATTTCTTGTGGAAGACTACCACATTGGCAAGAAGGTTGTCAATGTATTCCTTCAAAGCCAAATTTCTTGATTCTCATGTGAAGATTCTCCTTGCCTTGATGCAATATGATGGATATGTAATATATCCTAAATGACATGGTCAAATCAACAACATGATTAGTAAGTGACTTGGAGTTATTGGAATGCGACGAAGCTTGACCCTAGAATGTCTTAGGTCCATGGGAGCTCATTGGTCAAATCTTGGGTCAAAATGATACCTATTGTAGCTAATGGAGCCTGGGAAGCTATATGCAGCATTTTGACCCAAGATTTGATCATGAACTCTTGGGGACCTGATGCACCCTATGGTCAAGTTTCATTGCATGAAAATGTATGATCATTAGAAATCTCACCTTTTTCAGCTCATTCTATATCTTCCTTTCTTATGTATAAAAAATGAGGCACTCCTCTAGGTAGATAGATTCACAAAATTCATGCAGGTGATGGGCACCCATCACTGTCACTTCATTCTTTATTCATTTAGTGACATAATTTGAATAAAGGGAAGGCCGCTCACACATTGTGACTATTGGAGTTTCCACATCTTGAGTCTCTCTCTCTCTTACTCTCTTGCTCCATCCGCCATAGCTCACACCTCTTTTGCTTCTGCTTGATCATGCTTCCACTTGGGCTTCTTCCTTCAACTGGTATCGAAGCCACGTTCTCTATGAGCTTGAGCTCAATCGGGCATTGCTTCAGCTCTCATTCAAGTTACCTACAACAAGGTTTCTCCATTAGCAGCCATAGCTCCATCTCTTGAGGTTCATATTGAGCTCTCATTGCTCAAGAGCTTATTAGGACCCATTGGGGCTATCTTAGGGAAATCTTGAGCCTACATTGAGCTTATTTTAGGGAGTATTTAGTTCAATATTCAAGGTTGGAAATACAAACACTTTTTTTTAGTTGTGGCTACTTTCAAGCACTTGTGCTTGCTCAAGCACTCCCCAGCATTGAACAAAGGCTTTGGCGTTGTTTATCACTCCTCCCAGCATTGACCATTATCATTGAGCATTGGTTTTGAGTCATTGAGCTTCAACTATTAACTATGGAAACATGGCAACATGCTGTCATAATACATGGACAGCCATATCTTCAATGTTTGGAGCTCATATATGCTTCTTGGGATGCTCATATACCTATGTTTTGTTGTCGAATACTTGGGAAATCATATGTCATTGGTTTGACATGCTATTGGACTAATTTGAGCACTCTTTTAGCTCAGTTTTCTCATAAATATCATTGCTATCATAAAGGGCTGAATGCTATTTATATGGAAATCGTCATGCTCTTGGCTTATGTGATGCTCCTGGGATGCTCATTTGATGCTGCACACTTGGGAAATGTTTGGCCAATGTATTGGAATGCTTTTGGACTAATTTGAGCCCATATTTGGCTTAGTTTTACTATCATTTTTACTACTGTATTAAGCAAGGTGAAGGTTATTTTATTAGTGAAATCATATGGATATGCTTTATTGCTTGTTGATGCTTCACTGCTACTTGGGATGATACACTGATGTCTATGGTTAATCCCACATGCTTGGACATGCTCATGGAATGCTTTTGAGCTTCAATTGAGCTCACATTTCCTTAGTCTTGATTGTCATTTTATTGATGTACATACAGTGAACAACAAGCTTTTAATAGGGATAGTCTATGCCTAATGCTCTTTCATGCTATTCGTGCATTCTATCAGATGTATTAGAGCATGTCATTGAAGCTTACAAAATTTAACATCTATTGTTAGTTACTTCATTGGATGCTTCAGAGGTCTATGATCTTATGGGCTTGAAGCTTTTATTGGGTCTTATGCTCCTAGCTATATACTTGATGTATCTTAAATGCTTGGATGCCACTCACATGAGGATTTGAGCTTTATTTGCTCGTCTTTGGCATCTGAATTTTGTTCAAGTGGGCACCACTTACCTGACATTTGGATGTTACATTGAGTTTTGGATTTTATTCGCAATGAGCTTGAGGATGTTGTACCTTATTTTCAACATGTTGTAATTACAGAGTGTTGTATTATTTATGAGAGCAGTCTCCTCTATTTGATGCTATTTTGGTCATAGCTTGTGGACGGCTCATTATTTGGTCCGTACCTCTTGTTTGTAGCTTGTTCTAGCAGTGGTTTTGGGGCTGTTTGTAGGTATTACAATAGCATGTTTGGTCTGGTGCTGTGCCTCTTTTTCTTGGAATATAGCTGATCATTCAAATGATAGTGCCATCTTCAACATTGAAAAGTTGGATAGTAGCAATTATGGCTATTGTAAGTCCCAAATTTGGTAGCTTTTGTGCATAAATCTCAGATTAGGCCGATCAAATATAAAAGCATTAAGTGTGAAGGTCATGATTAGGATATATGGGATGACTTAGAGATGAGCTTTGTAGGTCCACAATTATCCTATCCCCCAACAAACAGGTTTATTATAATGTTGTCACAGATGGGCTGTCTGCATGGGATATTTGGGAGAAAATTTGTAATCTCTATGACAAGCAGAGCTCTGCTTCTCAAATGTATTAGCTAAAGCAGCTTATGGACCTTCATATGAAGTAAGGTACTAGTGTTTCTCAGCATTTGAGTGAGTTTCATGCTATTATTAGTGAGTTGTCATCGTAGGGTATTGACTTTAAGGACAATCTTCCACCTTTATTCTCGTTGGTCATCTCATAGAGAGTGATTCCACTCCTATCGCAACATGACTGGATCTATCCATTTGGGGAATGATTTGGCATTGCATATAATTGGTATTGGTGATATTCGGCTGCAGTTTGGTTCAGGTAGTATGTTTACTTTGCATAATGTTCAATATGTACCAGCGGCTCTCACAAAGAGTCTTATCATTGTTGGCACATTGGATGATGAGGGTTACTTTGTTTCCTTTGGGGATTCTTATTGGAAGATCACTCGTGGGAACCTTGTTCTGGGATGTGGTGCCAATTCTGACACTTTATATCCCTTTGTTGTATCTGGATCCGTAGATCATATATTGTCTGTGACTGTAGTTCCACATGTATCTCTTTGGCATAGTTGCCTTGGGCACATGTCCTTAAAGGGAATGAAAATGCTTACTTGTTTGAAGTATCTTCTGCCCCTTGACTAGAAGTGTTTTGAGTCATGTGATCATTGTTTGTATGGCAGGCATACACGTAGTATGCATAATAAGTCTGGCACTCTACACATGGGTGAGCATTTGGCTCTGGTTCATTTTGATGTCTATGGACCTATGCCTTATCAGTCATTAAGGTGCCAAGTACTTTGTCAAATTCATTGATGGTTACTCACATAAGGTCTAAGCATATCCCATAAAGCTAAAATATGATGTTTTGGCTGCTTTTCAACATTGATTTGCATTGGTTGAGAACCAATCTAGGTATAGATTGAAAAACCTATTGTGAGATAATGGGGGTGAGTATGTATCTAAAGCCTTTGAGCAATTTTGCAACAATGAGAGAGGTACTAAGTGCTAGTTGACTGCCTCATACACTCCACCCCAGAATGGTATGGCTGAGCGCATGAATAGGACAATATAGGAAAGGGTTGGTAGTATGCTTAGCTAGACTGGCTTACCACAATAGTTTTTGGTTGAGATAGTGACTATTGCCATACACTTGATCAATCGACCTCCTTGTAATTCTATTAACTTTCAAGTTGCAGAGGAGGTGTGGTTTGAAAAACCTCCCTTGTATGATCATTTGCGTATCTTTGGTTGCAAGAAAGGATTTT
The DNA here is from genome assembly GCF_053477565.2 of Lygodium microphyllum. Classification (NCBI taxonomy): domain Eukaryota; kingdom Viridiplantae; phylum Streptophyta; class Polypodiopsida; order Schizaeales; family Lygodiaceae; genus Lygodium; species Lygodium microphyllum. Next base: position 121,359,888 of record NC_141149.1, on the reverse strand, counting down.
TGCCATGTATCCAAGGAAACACACACAAAGTTGGATCCTAAGTTCGTGAAATGTATCTCTCTTGGTTATGGGGATGCAGGTGAGATGATGGGCTATCCCGTATGGGATCCACATGCTCGAAAAGTCATCCATAGCCATGGTGTAGCTTTTCATGAAAGGAAAAGATGCATAAGTAGCCTGAGCAGATAGTCAAAATACGTAGGGTTATATTTCAAGAGGAGCCTCCTGCTCCCATACAACCAGCTAGATAGCTTGCAGTAGTAGCTGATTCTCCAGTGGCCCATGACCATGATGTTAAACAAATGTGCAGGCTCCTCAGCCTGCCTTGAGACTCTTTGCTAGAGCCAAACATCCTCTTGAGTGGTTTGAGCCCTCCGTTGATTATGTGATGGTGATAGATGCATTTGAGCCTCTCACTTATAATGAGGCCATGCATCGTTGTATCGTGTCCCCCTTGTCCACTTGTGGGACATGTCTTAGCAGCCCATTGGGAAAAGAGTCTAGAAAGCACCGCTCGGCACTCACAAGGAATGTCACGGGGTTTGCGATCAAGGTCTTTCGGAGTCTGCCACGAAGCGGAAGCAACTGGCCGTTCCCACTTAGGACCGACCTGAGTCAAGGTTTTCCTAATAGTCAAGTTTCTAGGAAGTAGCTAGTGTCGAGCCCCAGACGAACCACTTTGGGCAGAAATGTCAGGGTCGAAACGGATTTATACTACACTTGGTTCAAGGAGAATGGGAAACGAGAGGGATGCGAAGCTCGACCTCTCTGCCCGTAAGGCATAGTCCCATTCCGTTCCCCTAAAACAACATAAATCGGGACTCTAACTCTATTGATTCTAGGTCATTGTTACTTCGATGTCAACTCCTTCGAGAAAAGTTTTCGGTTAACCGGGACCACTCTTCCATAGGACGGACCTAGAGTCACGTCCACTGCACCTTCCTCGGGTTGCTTAGTTATCTAATTACCTACCACATTTAGTTTGACAAGCAAAAACAGCTTCCTTAATTAACCAATTAAACACTGGTTCCTTCACATAACTTAAGCATTGACACAGAAAAACAATGTCAAGCAAGTTCCTTTTTCAACATTTGATCTTTATTTATCACAGTCTTTGGAATACATCAAATAACCTACCCGAAGGCTATCCATGCAATCCTCAGGGATCGCTATTCCAAGTTCCGCCTGTTGACTAGTATACGGGCCTCAAGATCCCATCTCGAGTCACGTCGGCCTCTTGTGCAGGATCCGGAGGTAAGGAATTTATGGCCAGAGCCTCCCCTAGCATCCAAGCGTCCTCCTGCTCCAAGTAGCACCCACAGAGAGACCTCTCGTGCGGCGGGTTTGGTCCACGTACCCGGTGCGGCTATCAACCCCCTTGGATAGGGTCAGGCAGACAGTCGGAGGTAACTGATACTGCCTCTCCCTCCAGGCTTTTAACTTGAAGCATTAGTTGTTTTTCTTGAATTAGTTCCTTGAGCAAAGAAGTATAAACAATGCACCTAAGTGTACAATCACGAGCATTCCAGTAGTCGTTCGTACAGCCAACTGCTAAGGTGTGATTCTTTCACCCCGAATACTTTCAGTATTCGATCCTGGATCATTCGCGACTTGGCAAGATCCCAAGGGTTTCGTAAGCTGAGTTGCTTGTTTACCCTTTTTTCTTGGGTTAGGGTACCCTGTTGACCCAAATTGTCACTACCTTAGGTTTCCTTATATTATGGTCAATAAATCCTAAACAACACTGTTGCCCTAACTTGGATGGTCAAATTGCTTTCTTGGCAATTCATAACTACCCTAGCTTGACAAATCAGTCCCAAGGAAGAGTGTTGTAGCAGGATGACTACTCAATTTCTAGAGAATTAGACTTGCAATTAGAACTCGCCAAACTTGGTCTAAGGTGTAGCAGAACTATTATGGGATTTAGACGCAAGAGCATATGACGTTGTAGCTTGTAGCACGAGATAGGTGTTAGTATCTAACTTGTGGGATTATATCTCTCATCGTACGATATTTCTTGATCAAGAATACCTTTGATCAAGATATAGGGTTTGGGAGTCCTATTGACCCCAATCCAAAACCCTAACCCTACTAGGCTGATAAACGTTTTGGCCCTAGGGTCCCTAAATTCCTTTGCGGAAGTCTAGTATTTGGTCATCTGATGCTTGGGGTGAGAACCCTAGATCATTCCTGTATGGTTGATTTGCTAACCCTAACATTCATGAATGTGGGTTGAACTCTTAAGATTGAAAATATTGAATCGACATCCTAAGTGTGATACTAAGGAGAATTTTATCATGGCTTAACCCTACCTAGCACTCTGAGGTGACCGTCATATGCTAGCTAATCACACCTTTATGAATTTCATGTAAGCTACTCAATTACACGTGAATTAATTAGTTGATCTAACCAACCTACAATTAAAGATGATCTTCCCTTTAAAGATGCAAATACTTTCTTCTAAACTTGCAAGTACTTTCCCTAAAAGATGTAAGTAACTGCAAGATGCATGGGATGTAACATTCCATGCGAATATGCAATTTCAAGACCATAGACCTTTTGCCTTTATGCAATTACAGGATCTATAGTGATCTTTCTTTTCCTTGCCCTATACGATATTGATTGACATTCAGAGCTATTTGTTATAAACCCTACATTTTACGCATCGAATTCAAGCTTTAGTAATTTAATGAAGATGCATCCTTTCCCAATTGCGAATTTTGATAAAAGAACTCTATGCATGGATGCATCATTATTTCATGACCAGATACCAATGAATACATCATTGATTTAATCCTTCCTTATCACTTAACTCAACCTAATTTGTAACTATTCATTGCATGCGAATTGCATAATATATGTTTTTTTTTGCCAAAGTTCCTAAATCTTTTCCTTTCATTGCAACTATTTAGACATAATTTAATGTCCGTTTGCAATTATCTTATACTCGAGTCACAACCAGGAATTTATAAGTGCATTATGTGTCATAAGCCCTATCCTTTGCGAGATGCAACAAGGACGCCTTCATCACAATTCCATCTTTTAACGTATGCATCATACGTTCAAAAATGTGACTACCCTTGACCATAGAAGTGCAAGCAAATGCGAGCACTCGTCATGCAACTAAACTTTGTAAGTTGAACGAGTATATAAATTTTCCGATGTACTTAGGTTTCCTATGAGAATTAAAACATGCTTTGTGCATCCTTTCCATGCGGGGTTAAATTTTGGGAACCTAGGCATTCAAAATTGGGGAGTTGTCCACTCTCGTACTTTGGGTAGAAGCTCCCGGGTGCGCTCCTCTCGACTTTTGCTTAGGAGCCATTTACGAAGTGGATTCCGATTCAACAAACTCCCCCTTGGCACCCCTTATGAGTTTCGAAGTTGCTACTGTTCGAGATCTCCTTTTCTGCACAAGAATCGGGCCTTGGAGGACACAGTCTAAAAAAAACCGAGAGCCGTGGGTGGACTTGGTCTAGAGAAGCTTCAATAGAAGTTTCTCAAGTCTTCTAGATGACAGAGGTGACGTGTAAAGGAGTGATGATGGTGAGGATGACGATGGTGAAGATGATGATGAGGAGGAGGATGATGATGATGAAGACGTTGGCGGCGACAGCAGCCTGGCGGCACGGATAGTATGGCAGCGGTAGTAGGTCGACGGCGGGCAGCTTCTCACGGCAGGTAGCACCATGATCCCCCTCCAAGCATGGGAGGGGGGGTTTTTATAGGGTGAAGGTGGGGGGGTGGTGGCCACACAAGTGACAGATTGCATGCCCTCCTCCCTATGCCCCTCCTCAAGCTCCACACATACTCCCTCTCCCCGCCATGCAACGGGTGAAGGGGAGGGAGTTAAATTTTTTTTTTACAAATAAATCATTATCCTTTTTCCCTTGAAGGGGAGTTCCTGCGGTGGGTTATGGTTTTGAGCCACGGCTTTCTATGCACAACACGGGGGCTGGTATCGTTAATGCACGAGGATGGAGCACTTAGGCCAGTGTTTCTTTGTTGCGGGAGATTACTTCGGATTGCTTTTGTGTGGGATCTAGGGTCTTTAATACTTTGTTGTAGAAATATTACATTCTCTTCCCCTTAGAGGAATCGAGATGTCCTCATCTTGAGAAGATCTGGGGGTATTGTTGGTTGAGAGTGTGTTCATCCATCCGAGTGGCATCCTCTTCAGGATAATCTTTCCACTGGATGAGGTATTCCCTCAAGATCCTGAATCTCAAATGCCTCTCCCTAACATCTAAGATTCTGTCAGGCTGTAGCTCAAGGACTCCTTGGCTAGGCATTACAATTTGTTGATCGTCAAGCACATGACTAGGGTTAGGCACATACTTTTTCAATAGGCTGATATGAAATACATTATAAACTTTTAGGTTTTCAGGGAGTTGAAGTCAGTAAGCATTCGGCCCTAGGCACTTGAGAATCTTGTAGGGTCCACAATACCTTGGACTTAGCTTTTTGCATTCCCCCAAGGATAGGGAACTCTTCTTTGGACGTACGCAAATGAAGAGCATATCACCTTCAACGAAGGATCTGTCTTGTCGTTTCAAGTCCGCGTAAGCCTTCTATTTGTCCTTGGTGGCTTGGATGCCCTGTCTTATTGATTTGATTTGGTCATCTTTGTCTTCCAGCATTTGCTTTGAAGCTTCAACCCTCAAGGTTGGATTCGAAAAGCTCAAAGGAGTACGACAATCGTGCCCATACAATGCTTGAAAAGGGGTCATCTGAATGCTTTGTTGGTAAGAAGCATTGTAGGCAAACTCAACCAGTGGCAAATATTGAATCCACTTTTTGGGTTCGCAACAGTAGTGTGCCCTAAGAATATCTTCAATGACGGTTGACTTATTTTGTTTGACCATCAGTTTGGGGATGATAAGCTGTACTAAAACAGAGTTGAGTCCCAATGGCCTCGAAGATAGCCCTCCAGAAGTATGAGGTGAAGAGGGAGTCATGATCACTAATGATTCTTCTGGGTAACCCATGCAGTCTGAATATTTCCTTGATGAATAACCTTACAATGTCTGAGGCTTTATAGTTTGACTTAACAGGGATAAGATGTGCAACCTTGGTGAGCATATCTACCATGACTGTAATGAAGTTGTGTCCTCCCTGAACTTGGGGCAGACCAACAACAAAGTCCATACTAATAAATTCCCATTTCATTTGGGGAATGTCCAGTGGTTGTAATTTCCTTGGCATTTTGACATGTTCGGCCTTAATGCGTTGACAAGACAAACATTCTGTGACATATTTGAGAACATCACCTTTGAGCCTATCCCAATAATAGCTCTTCCTGACCGCATTAAGGGTCTTGGCATAGCCAGGATGTCTTGAGAAAGGGGAGTCATGGGCTTCCCAAAGTATCTTCTGCTTGAGTGATTGGCTTGCCGTGATACATAATCTTGTCCTAAAGTAGACAAGTCCACTATGGATAGAGAATTCTTGATACTTCGTTTGTAGCTTCGGGTCTTGATCTTTGATGGGGATCTCCCTTAGCAATTTCTGGTAGGTTGGGTTATGGCATGCCTCTTCTCTAGCTAGCTCAAGAATTGGGTTGTTTGGTATGGATACCTTTGTGGCTAGAGATCTTGTTGTTGATGGATCTTGCAAAATCAAAGAATTTAGAAATGCCTTGCGACTGAGTGCATCGGCAACTATATTCTCCTTTCCAGAGGCTGGTATTTGATTTCAAAGTCATATTCTTCCAGTACTTCAATCCATCGACGTTGCCTCATATTGAGCTCATTCTGGGTAAAAATCCATTTAAGACTTTTATGGCTGTCACTAGGGCAAATTTGTTACCTAGTAAGTAATGTCTCCAAAGTTTGAGAGCATGGATGACAACCAATAGCTCCAGATCGTGGGTAGCATAGTTCCTTTCATGGCTCTTCAACTTTCGTGAAGAGTATGCTACAGGATGACCTTCTTGTAAGAGCACACATCCTAAGGTAAGTGCGCTAGCATCGGTTACCACTTCAAATTCCTTACTAAGATCAGGAAGTTTCAGGATGGGTGCTGATACCAAGCTTTGCTTTAGTTTGTCAAAGCTGGTCTGTTCAGTAGGTGACCATACAATTGATACTTGCTTCTTTAGTAGATCAGTCAGAGGTGCTGCAATCAAAGCATAGTTTTTGATAAAGACCCTGTACCATCCTACCAATCCAAGAAAACTACATATTTCTTTGATAGAAGTTGGTGTTGGCCATTCCAGAACGTCGTTGACCTTGGCCGGCTCTACTGAAATTCCTTCTGCTGATACAATGAATCCCAGATATTCGATCTGCCCCTTGAAAAATGCACACTTCTTCTTCTTGGCATAAAGCTTGTGTGCCCTCATTGTTTCAAGAACAATGCGAAGCTGGGGTTCATGATCTTCTTCCTGTTTGGAGTAGACTAGGGTATCATCAAAGAAGACGAGTACAAACTCATCAAGATAGGGCCTAAAGATATCCTGCATTAACCTGTTGAAGGTAGTAGGAGCATTTGTCAGCCCGAATGACATGACTAGGAATTCAAAGTGTCCATACCTTGTGTTGAATGCGGTCTTCGGGATATCTTCTTCCTTGATCCTTATCTGATAATATCCAGACCTGAGATCTATCTTGGAGAAGATCTTCGCACCTTGAAGACGGTCAAGAAGTTCATCTATTCTTGGAATGGGGTATTTGTTTTTAATGGTTGATTGATTCAACCCTCTGTAGTCAATGCATAGTCGAAGCGTTCCATCTTTCTTCTTCTGGAACAGCACTGGAGCTCCCCATGGCGAACTACTAGGACGGATGTAGCCTTGGTCTAACAGTTGCTTGAGTTGCTCTTTTAGCTCAATCGCTTGGTCTAATAGTTGCTTGAGTTGCTCTTTCAGCTCAATCGCTTGGTCTAACAGTTGCTTGACTTGCTCTTTCAGCTTAATCGCTTGGTCTAACAGTTGCTTGAGTTGCTCTTTCAGCTCAATCACTTCCGGGATGGACATACTATATGGTCTCTTTACGACTGGTGCAGCTCCTGGCGCCAGCTTGATTTCGTGATCGACTTCCCTTTGAGGAGGAAGTTCAGTTAGCTCTTCAGGAAATACGTCTGCGTATTCCTTTAACCATGAAGGTTCTTTCCTAGATTCCTGATTCTGATCTAGCTTATTTAGTTTAATCAAATAGACAGGTAGGCCCTTCCTAACTCCTTTTATTATCTGTGTTGCTTTTGCCAGTTGAATTTTTGGCTTACTAGCCTCTCCTTGAGTTGTGACCAGTTTCCCTTTAGAATTTCGAAAGGAGACTTGGCCCTTTCCACAATGAATGTGGGCATAATTGGGTATTAGCCAATCCATTCCGAGCAAACATTCGTGGATACCTAGGTTCATTACCCTAAATTTGACCGAAGTTGACTTTCCTCCCAGTAGGAATTTCACCTGAGTAGTTTGCCTGGTACAAGAGACCTCTCTCGGCCATTCACTAATTCCACAAGTAAAGTAGGTGCATCTATTGTGACTAATCCTAATCTTTTTGCACAGATTGGTGAAATGAAGGAATGTGTACTGCCATAATCAATCAAGGTTTTGAAGCTTTTACCTTGATAATCCGATGGAGATTGAATCACCGAGAATTGGCAATTCGGGCCTTTCTTGTGAAGAGCAGCATGAATCGTTGCCCTCTCAATGTCAGCTTTCATGGATGGATCTTCCTCATCACCCAGCTCCTTGTTGGCAACACTGGAGGTTCTCCCTCTGGCCATGACGGTGGCTCCTTGGCCATGGATGGTCGGCTCCTTGGAATGGCCCTTGACATTGTCCTCTGCTAAGCTTGGGACAATGCCTTTTAAAGTGACCAGGCTCATTGCAATGGAAGCAATGGAGATTGCGGCCATTACCTAGGGTAGGAACAAAGTTGTTGACAGTGTTGGCCCTAGCTTTCTTCCTTTGTCCCCGATTTTGGCCCTGTGCTCTCTTAGCCTGAGACCTATACATTCCCTTGTTCTGATCTTTGTAAGACCAAGTTCTGTTATTCCTTGGCTTGGCCTGCACCTCCTGTATTATCGGTGCAGCTCGAATGAGCGTGTCTTGTAGGTCCGTTGGGCGCATTGATTCCAAAGTGGGTGTTTATTGGTGGATTTAACCTAGCACAAAACTTTGACACCTGTTGTGTCATATCCATTTGTGGCGCATACTTTAAGAGAGAGACGAACTTTGAATAATATGCATCCAAGGATAGTCCAAGCTGCTTTAATTCATAGAATTCGTTCATCTTCTGTGTGCAGTAGGCAGGTGGCAGATATCTCTCTCGCGCAGCTTTTTTTAGCTTCTCCCAGGTAATTGACCCTTCCGAGATCCCTTGGTCTCTGCACCATTGTTTCCACCAAAGTCTTGCTTTGCCAGTAAGCTTCAGCTTGGTGAGCATAGCTTGGATAGCGGGTGCAGTTCCTGCTGCCTCGAAATAATCCTCCATGGATTCAATCCAGACCTTGGAGTCGGTTTGAGGAGTCCTTCCCTTACCATCGAATTCAGATGGCTTGCTTTGTTTGAGAAGGAACTTCTTCTCTTGAAATACAGCTGTACTTAGTGCAAGGGTCAGACTAGGAACATGCACTTGAGGTTATGCCTGAGCAATAAGATTCTTTACATTAAAAACTTGCTAAACGTTTTTCCACATTACATTAATATGCCCAGTTTAACTTTTAGCCAAGTGACCTAATCACTTAACTCCTTTACCAACACTTACAATTCTATTTTTCCCAAATTGATGTGTCAGTTTGTTCGCTCTGATACCAACTGTAACATGTCCCCCTTGTCCACTTGTGGGACATGTCTTAGCAGCCCATTGGGAAGAGAGTTTAGAAAGCACCGCTCGGCACTCACAAGGAATGTCATGGGATTTGCGATCAAGGTCTTTCGGAGTCTGCCACGAAGCGGAAGCAACTGGCCGTTCCCACTTAGGACCGACCTGAGTCAAGGTTTTCCTAATAGTCAAGTTTCTAGGAAGTAGCTAGTGTCGAGCCCCAGACGAACCACTTTGGGCAGAAATGTCAGGGTTGAAACGGATTTATACTACACTTGGTTCAAGGAGAATGGGAAACGAGAGGGATGCGAAGCTCGACCTCTCTGCCCGTAAGGCATAGTCCCATTCCGTTCCCCTAAAACAACATAAATCGGGACTCTAACTCTATTGATTCTAGGTCATTGTTACTTCGATGTCAACTCCTTCGAGAAAAGTTTCCGGTTAACCGGGACCACTCTTCCATAGGACGGACCCAGAGTCACGTCCACTGCACCTTCCTCGGGTTGCTTAGTTATCTAATTACCTACCACATTTAGTTTGACAAGCAAAAACAGCTTCCTTAATTAACCAATTAAACACTGGTTCCTTCACATAACTTAAGCATTGACACAGAAAAACAATGTCAAGCAAGTTCCTTTTTCAACATTTGATCTTTATTTATCACAGTCTTTGGAATACATCAAATAACCTACCCGAAGGCTATCCATGCAATCCTCAGGGATCGCTATTCCAAGTTCCGCCTGTTGACTAGTATACGGGCCTCGAGATCCCATCTCGAGTCACATCGGTCTCTTGTGTAGGATCCGGAGGCAAGGAATTTATGGTCAGAGCCTCCCCTAGCATCCAAGCGTCCTCCTGCTCCAAGCAGCACCCACGGAGAGACCTCTCGCGCGGCGGGTTTGGTCCACGTACCCGGTGCGGCTATCAACCCCCTTGGATAGGGTCAGGCAGACAGTCGGAGGTAACTGATACTGGTTCTCTCTCCAGGCTTTTAACTTGAAGCATTAGTTGTTTTTCTTGAATTAGTTCCTTGAGCAAAGAAGTATAAACAATGCACCTAAGTGTACAATCACGAGCATTCCAGTAGTCGTTCGTACAGCCAACTGCTAAGGTGTGATTCTTTCACCCCGAATACTTTCAGTATTCGATCCTGGATCATTCGCGACTTGGCAAGATCCCAAGGGTTTCGTAAGCTGAGTTGCTTGTTTACCCTTTTTTCTTGGGTTAGGGTACCCTGTTGACCCAAATTGTCACTACCTTAGGTTTCCTTATATTATGGTCAATAAATCCTAGACAACACTATTGCCCTAACTTGGATGGTCAAATTGCTTTCTTGGCAATTCATAACTACCCTAGCTTGACAAATCAGTCCCAAGGAAGAGTGTTGTAGCAGGATGACTACTCAATTTCTAGAGAATTAGACTTGCAATTAGAACTCGCCAAACTTGGTCTAAGGTGTAGCAGAACTATTATGGGATTTAGACGCAAGAGCATATGATGTTGTAGCTTGTAGCACAAGATAGGTGTTAGTATCTAACTTGTGGGATTATATCTCTCATCGTACGGTATTTCTTGATCAAGAATACCTTTGATCAAGATATAGGGTTTGGGAGTCCTATTGACCCCAATCCAAAACCCTAACCCTACTGGGCTGATAAACGTTTTGGCCCTAGGGTCCCTAAATTCCTTTGTGGAAGTCTAGTATTTGGTCATCTGATGCTTGGGGTGAGAACCCTAGATCATTCCTGTATGGTTGATTTGCTAACCCTAACATTCATGAATGTGGGTTGAACTCTTAAGATCGAAAATATTGAATCGACATCCTAAGTGTGATACTAAGTAGAATTTTATCATGGCTTAACCCTACCTAGCACTCTGAGGTGACCGTCATATGCTAGCTAATCATACCTTTATGAATTTCATGTAAGCTACTCAATTACACGCGAATTAATTAGTTGATCTAACCAACCTACGATTAAAGATGATCTTCCCTTGAAAGATGCAAATACTTTCTTCTAAATTTGCAAGTACTTTCCCTAAAAGATGTAAGTAACTGCAAGATGCATGAGATGTAACATTCCATGCGAATATGCAATTTCAAGACCATAGACCTTTTGCCTTTATGCAATTATGAGATCTACAGTGATCTTTCTTTTCCTTGCCCTATACGATATTGATTGACATTCAGAGTTATTTGTTATAAACCCTACGTTTTACGCATCAAATTCAAGCTTTAGTAATTTAATGAAGATGCATCCTTTCACAATTCTAAATTTTGATAAAAGAACTCTATGCATGGATGCATCATTTTTTCATGACCAGATACCAATGAATACATCATTGATTTAATCCTTCGTTATTATCGCTTAACTTAACCTAAATTGTAACTATTCATTTCATGCAAATTGCATAATATATGTTTTTTTTGCCAAAGTTCCTAAATCTTTTCCTTTCATTGCAACTATTTAGACATTATTTAATGTCCGTTTGCAATTATCTTATACACGAGTCACAACCAGGAATTTATAAGTGCATTATGTGTCATAAGCCCTATCCTTTGCGAGATGCAACAAGGACGCCTTCATCACAATTCCATCTTTTAACTTATGTATCATACGTTCAAAAATGTGACTACCCTTGACCATGGAAGTGCAAGCAAATGCGAGTACTCGTCATGCAACTAAACTTGTAAGTTGAACGAGCATATAAATTTTCCGATGCACTTAGGTTTCCTATGATAATTAAAACATGCTTTGTGCATCCTTTCCATGCGGGGTTAAATTTTGGGAACTTGGGCATTCAAAATCGGGGCGTTGTCCACTCTCGTACTTTGGGTGGAAGCTCCTACGTGCGCTCCTCTCGACTTTTTCTTAGGAGCCATTGACGAAGTAGATTTCGATTCAGTGAACTCCCCCTTGGCACCCTTTATGAGTTTCGAAGTTGCTACTACCCAAGATCTCATTTTCTGCACAGGAATCGTGTTGAGATGACAAGCTCAACACATGCGGGCATTGATGATGGACCACCTGGTTAGATGGGTCCACACATCTACACTTAGCACGTCGGTGGTCATTATGACTCTCACATGGCCACTAACTCATTACTTATTATATTTAGGTTGCTACACCTATTTACAGCTGGTATAGTTATAGCGCCAGTCGACTAGTGTAGTCGATTATGCATTGTTTGACTTAGTAGGCCACTTTTCTTTATGTTATATCTCATCTAAACTTTGTGTACATTGAAAAGTGTGTGGAAGAAGAATAAGAAACCAGCAAGAAAACGTTTTGGCCTCCATTTCTCTTCTTGTCTCTTGAGTGAGCTTCTCCTTGTGCATTCTGTGTGTGTTCGGCGTAGCATCTTGAGCAACTCCCCCCACCACGCGATTCTTGACATGGTATCAGAGTCGCATCACTGAGAGAAGCTAATTTTGAAGGCTGAAACAAAGGAGAAGAAGCAAGGTTCGAGCAAGCAAGCCACATGTAAGAAATTCTCCCATTCTTCCACTCTCTCTCCTGGATAGTGCCTGTGGAGGCACCGAAAGCATGGCAGAGCAATGATCTCAGATTGCAATGAGATTTGGTATGCACGAAGAGCGTTGTGTATTCTGTAGATAAGCCCTTTAGGGTTTACCGACAGTTATTTTGGGCGTCTGAGGCCGTCTAAGGCCCCGTTTTAGAGCCGCAAGGTTGCGGACATCAGTTTCAGGGTACACTATGACTTCGACTGTATTGACCGAAAGTGGGTGCGCAGGTTACAGATTTCAGATTTGTAAGTTCAAAGGTGTTTACCAGTGAGTAAACACAAGGTTTATCTGCAAATAGGTTGTAGATTGCATGTATTGTTGAGCAGATAGTGAAAAAGGCTATCTGGTGTATTGCTGTGCACTACAAGTCGAGGGTTGCAGAAGATTTGCTTGCTGTTTGGTATTAATTTTGTGATAATGGCAGAGAACAGTGGAAGCCCCATCATTGAGAAGCTCGACAAGAACAACTACCCTTCATGGAAGTTCCATGTCATGAACTTCCTTATTGGAAAGGGCCTCTACGAGTTTGTTTCAGGTGAAGAAAAGGAGCCAGAGGTGAGTGATCCTCCAACTATAGAAGAGACAAAGGCACGAAAGGAATAGAATGCAAAAGATAAGAAGGTTATGTATTGGTTGTCTGCAGTAATTGACAATAATATGCTGGGACACATTAGAAATACAGAGAATTCATATGCAGCTTGGACCATACTTGAAAGTATGTTTTCTGTAAATATAAAGGCACGAAAGATTCAACTCAAGCAAGAGTTGAATACATTAAAGAAAGGGAAGATGTCTATCAATGAGTATGCACTGAAGGTAAGAAGCATTGCAGATGCATTGGTAGCGATTGATGCAATGCCCGATGATGATGATTTGGTATCGTCTACCTTGGGTGGACTTAACAATGAAAAGGCTTGGAAGTCTTTTGTAACTTCCGTATATGTTAGAAAGCCATTTCCAGATTTTGATGAGTTGGTCTCCCTTATGATCACTGAAGAGATAAACATGCAGAGTGAGACATCTAAAAGAAGTGGTGAACATGTCCAAGATTTCTACTCCAGTTCAGGAAGGGGACGTGGCAGGTTCTCTTCAAGAGGCCGTGGTACAGGACGTGGTAGTGACAACCAGCAAAACAAATTGAATCAGCAATTTGGCGATATGCAAGTTTCAGGAGGTCATGGTAACTTTAGATGCAGGGGGAGTTTTAGAGGAAGAGGTGGATGGAAGAACAGAGGTTCTAACAACTCTGGTATTATGTGTCACTACTGTGGCAAAACAGGTCATATTGCAGCCCAATGTTATGCTAAGAAAGATGATATCTGCAGTGGTAAGTTGCAGCAAGGAAAGTATGCATCGTCTTCACGACAAAATGAAGACAGAAATGAACATCTATTTGTTATGCAGCATATGCTGAATACTGTTACAGGAAAGGGAACACATGACGATGTTTGGTATGTTGATTCAGGTGCATCCAATCATATGACCAGCCATGCAGAATGGTTTGGAGAGATGCAGAATTTGCAAAATGCAGGTTATATGCACACGGGTGATGATTCATGCCACCCAATTTCACATATTGGAAAAGTTCCCTTGTCCTTGTATGATGGTAAGACAAAGAGTCTTTTAGATGTATTACATGTGCCATCTATTACAAAGAACTTGGTGTCAGTCGGTCAAATGGTAGAGCAAGGGCTGCAAGTTAGATTTAATGCAAAGGGCTGCTTTGTAGAAGACTTCAATGACAAGTACAAGTTGGTAGCAAAGGGAAGTAGAGTTGGACGTATATTTACTTTGGATGTTGGAATTCCTACTATGAATGTTGCTATGTATGCTAAAGGAAAAGGTGTTGTTGCAGATATTGAAATTTTGCACAAATGCATTGGACATACAAATATACAAAGGCTGAAATTAATGCAGTCCAAAGGGTTCATTACAGGTTTGCCTACATCTAGAGTTGCAAAATTTCATAAGGTATGCGAAGCATGTCAGTTTGGTAAGCAGGCAAGACAACCCTTTTCACATGACAGAGATGTAAGTAGAAATATCCTTGATGTTGTGCATACAGACATTTGGGGGCCTATACAAAATGTATCTCTTGGAGGCAGTTCATACTTTGTCACATTCATTGATGATTGTTCTAGAAAGCTGTGGGTATATTTTATGAAGAAAAAGAGTGAAGCATTTGAGCACTTTAGAACTTTCAAGGCTGCAGTTGAAAGAGAAACAGGCTTGAAAGTAAAGTGCTTGAGGTCAGATGGAGGGGGAAAGTACCTCTCGAATGAGTTCAGTGATTTTCTGAGGTCTCATGGGATAAAGAGACAGTTCACATGCAGGTATACCCCACAGCAAAATGGGGTTGCAGAAAGGAAAAACATGCATATTGCAGAAGTTGCACGTGCCTTGATGGCTGAAAAGAATATGCCTAAGCATTTTTGTTCTGAGGCTGTTCATATTGCTGTTTATATTATGAATAGAACTCCCACAGCTGCAGTTCATGGTATGACCCTCAAAGAATGTTTTACATGTAAGAAGCCTGATGTTTCACACTTGAAAGTGTTTGGATGTATTGTGTATGTTCATGTGCCAGATGAGTTGCGGAAGAAACTGGATCCAAAGGCTGAAAAGTGTGTCTTTATTGGATACTCTTTAGAGCAGAAAGGGTATCGATGTTATAACCCTGTCACATGTAAGTTCAGAGTGAGCAGGCATGTCATCTTTAATGAAATGAGCAGTTGGTATGCATCTAGTGGTGATGCATTGGATGATGATGATGATCATGACACTCATGTGTAGGTTGAAAAGCAAGAATCACGGACTCTTAGTGGACCAGAGACATCATCTGGTAGTCCTTGGTCTGGGAGACTAAGGAGTAGCTCTACATCTTCAGATGCATCTAGTAGCACTACAGGTAAAGACAAAGAAAAAAGTAAAGTGTCAGAAGGCATTGATGCAGTTCTTGATGGAAACTCCAGTGGCTCAGAGAGCCTGGATGATGAGCTTGGCATTCCTTCAGTGAGGACTCCAGGTGTGCAGAGAGCACGCGTTAATGCAAAGACTCCATTGAGTGATCCAGTGGTACGCAGGTCTAGCAGGGTGAGATACACTGTTAAAAGATTTGGTTTTGAAGGTTATGCAGCTCACCATTATGCTTATATGGTGAAACTAGTTGAGGATGTTGAGCCCACATGTTTTGAGGAGGCTGTTGGTCATGCTCATTGGGATGCAGCAATGGATGAGGAGATGGCTGCATTAGAGGCCAATAAGACTTGGGATCTAGTATCATTGCCGAAGGGAAAGAAAGCTATTGGATGTAAGTGGCTTTATAAGATTAAGCACAATGCAGATGGTTCTATTAGTAGGTACAAAGCTAGGCTGGTTGCAAAAGGCTATGCCCAGACATATTGCATAGATTATGATGAAACCTTCAGTCCAGTTGCTAGGATGGCAACTGTCAGATGTGTGATTGCTTTGGCAGCAGCTAAAGGTTGGAGGTTACAGCAAATGGATGTGAAGAATGCCTTCTTGCATGGTGATTTGCAGGAAGAAGTGTATATGGATCAGCTAGCAGGTTATGAAGATTTAGAGCATCCCATGTATGTGTGCAGGTTGAAGAAGACGCTCTATGGGCTCAAGCAAGCACCTAGAGCATGGTCTGACAAGATCAGAGAGTATCTTGTCAATATTGGCTTTTATGTTTTTGATGCTAATCACTCACTTTATGTGAGAAAGGGAGATGCAGGTTTGGTCATCATAGTCATCTATATGGATGACTTGATTATTACAGGTGATAGTGATAGTGGGATTGCTAAAGTCAAGGATTTTTTGAAGAAGAAGTTTGAGATGAAGGATTTAGGTGAGCTAAGGTACTTCCTTGGCATTGAGGTGATCAGATGTGATGATGGTATATGGCTGTCCCAAAGACAGTATGGCTTGAATATGTTGTCCAAGTATGGTATGACAACATGCAAACCACTTTCAGTTCCATTGGAGCAGAATGTAAAGTTGAGTGCTGATGTTGGGGATGAGATAGAAGACCCTACTATGTTCAGGAGGATAGTGGGGAGTTTGATCTACATGACCATTACAAGGCCAGACTTGAGCTACGCTGTTGGTCTTGTGAGTCAGTTTATGCAAGTACCTAGAAAGCCACATTTGGATGCAGTCAGACGCATATTGAGATATGTGAAGTCCACATTACATTATGGAATTTTCTATGAGGCAGGTACAGATGTACAGGTGTTTGGATACACAGATGCAGATTGGGATGGTAGTATGTCTGATAGAAGATCTACCAGCGGATACATGTTCTCTCTTGGTAGTGCAGCAGTTGCTTGGAGCAGCAAAAAGCAATCTACAGTTGCCTTGTCGAGTACACAGGCTGAGTATAGAGGTGCTGCTATTGCAGCATGTGAGGTAGTATGGCTATAGAAGTTAATGGCTGATTTGGATGTGCAGGTGGAAGGTCCAGTTGTCATTTATTGTGACAACATGAGCAGTATACAGTTGGCTAGGAACCCTGTGTTCCATGCCAGGACAAAACATATCGAGGTACACTACCACTTTGTGAGAGAGAAGGTACTAGCAGGTGAGATTGACTTGGTGTATGTCAGCACATAGGATCAGATAGTTGACATCTTCACGAAGGCATTGGGTACAGAGAAGCTTCAAAAGTTTCGAAGCTTACTTGAAGTTGCAGAGATGCAATTGAGCTTGAGGGGGAGTGTTGAGATGACAAGCTCAACATATGCGGGCATTGATGATGGACCGCCTAGTTAGATGGGTTCACACGTCTACACTTAGCACGTCGGTGGTCATTATGACTCTCACATGGCCACTGACTCATTACTTATTATATTCAGGTTGTTACACCTATTTACAGCTGGCATAGTTATAGCGCCAGTCGACTAGTGTAGTCGGTTATGCATTGTTTGACTTAGTAGGCCACTTTCCTTTATGTTGTATCTCATCTATACTTTGTGTACATTGAAAAGTGTGTGGAAGAAGAAGAAGAAACCAGCAAGAAAACGTTTTGGCCTCCATCTCTCTTCTTGTCTCTTGAGTGAGCTTCTCCTTGTGCATTCTGTGTGTGTTCGGCGTAGCATCTTGAGCAACTCCCCCCACCACGCGATTCTTGACAAATCGGGCCTTGGAGGACAGGGTCTAAAAAAATCCGAGAGCTGCGGGTGAACTTGGTCTAGAGAAGCTTCAATAGAAGCTTCAATAGAAGCTTCTCAAGTCTTCTGGATGATAGAGGTGATGTGTGAAGGAGTGATCATGGTGAGGATGACGATGGTGAAGATGAGGATGATGATGATGACGTTGGCGGCGGCAGCAGCCTGGTGGCACGGACAGTATGGCGGCGGCGGCAGGTCGATAGCGGGCAGCACCACGATCCCCCTCCAAGCTTGGGAGGGGGGGTTTTTTATAGGGTGAAGGTGGGGGGGGGGTGGCCACATAAGTGGCAGATTGGATGCCCTCCTCCCCATGCCCCTTCTCAAGCTCCACACATACTCCCTCTCCCCGCCATGCAACGGGTGAAGGGGAGGGAGTTTTTTTTATAAAAATTTTGCAAATAATTCATTATCCTTTTTCCCTTGAAGGGGAGTTCCCGCGGTAAGTTACGGTTTTGAGCCACGGCTTCCTATGCACAACGCGGGGGCTCGTATCGTTAATGCATGAGGATGGAGCACTTAGGCCAGTGTTTCTTTGTTGCGGGAGATTACTTCGGATTGCTTTTGCGCAGGATCTAGGGTCTTTAATACTTTGTTGTAGAAATATTACAATCGTGGTGATAGTCACTCTTGGGAGAGGACCATGCAGTCAGATTTTGACTGTTTATAGAAAAATAATACATGGGAGTTGGTTCCTTTGCTTGGTGGAAATTGTGCATTGCCATGCAAGTGGGTATACAAGTTGAAGAGCACCCCTGGATGCCCTAAGCCTACCTATAAGGCTAGATTAGTTGCTAAGGGTTTTAAACATGAGCATGGTGTTGACTTTGAGGAAGTCTTTTCTCCTGTAGTCAAGATGACTACCCTATGCTTGGTACTAGCATTGGTTGCTTAGTTAGATCTACACCTTTTTCAAATGGATGTTAAGACATTTTGACATGGGGACTTTCATGAGGAGATTTATATGCAGTAGCCTAAGGGCTTTGAGAAAAAAGGTAGGGAACACCTAGTGTGCAGATTGAGAAATGGCCTTAAGTAGGCACCTAGGGAATGGTACCATAATTTTGATGCTTTTATGCGTTCACAGGGCTATACACATAGTGATATGGATCTCTGTTTATACACAAAGAAGGGTTGTCATGGCAGCCTTTTGATTTTGGCACTCTTTGTGGATGACATGTTGATTGCTGGGAGAGTTCCTGAATGAGCTGGAAGCTCTGAAAAGTTAGCTCAAGAAGAGCTTTGAGATGAAAGACATGGGACATGCCCCACATATTCTTGGGATGCGCATTATGCATGATCGCTCTCATGGACTTCTTTACTTATCACAAAAGGAGTATATCCAGAAGGTCCTTGAGCGGTTTCATATGCAAGATGTTAAGCCTATTGGCTCTCCTTTGCTTTCTCATGTGAAGGCGAGCCAGATTGATTGTCTGTAGTCTAATGAGTAGAAGGCCGAAATGGCCAAGATCCCTTATGCATCTGGAGTGGGTAGTTTGATGTATGCCATGATAGCCACTTGCCTTGACATAGCTTTTGCTGTAGGAGTTTTGGCACACTATATGGCTATATGTGGCACGCGGCTTTGGGATACTATCAAGAGTATCATGAGGTACCTGAAGGGCACAATAAATATATGTATATGTTATGGTGGCTAGGATATAGGAGTCATGGGGTACATTGGCTATGATTATGTAGGACATGTAGATAGTAGAAAATCCATCTTTGGCTATGTGTTTACCTTTGTTGCTGGAGATGCTGTTTCTTGGATGTCCAAGGTGTAGAAATGCACAACACTCTCTACTACTTACAGAGGTTGAGTATGTTGTAGCCCACTGAGGCTTGCAAGGAGGCTCTTTGGTTACGCCATCTAGTAGTAGACCTTGGTACGACTGATGTGGTTCCTACATTGAGGCTTGCAACAAGGAGGCTCTTTGGTTAGGCCATCTAGTGGCAGACCTTGGTATGACTGATGTGGTTCCTATTAGCCAAGAATCTGGTCTTCCATGCAAAGGCAAAGCACATTAAGGTGTGATACCACTTTATCAAAGAGGTCATTGAGGACAAGTCTGTTGACCTTGTCAAGATCTCAACTGACCAAAATCTTGTAGATTTGCTCACGAAAAGTCTCTTAGTAGAGCATTTTTCCTTTCTTAAGAAGTTGATGGGCGTTGGGTGAGATGACCTCTATTCCTCATCATGTTGTACTCTATGTACACATGGTAAATTTTCACTCTTTTTTTTCTTATTTTTTCTTCACTCAAGGCACATTTGCCTTTGAGTGGGAGGTTGTTGGGGTAAAGGCACTTGTGCCTAGAATTTTAAAAATACTACTTTTATACATTTTTAACACATACAAGGGTATCATGTAAAGGGATTGTTTACAGATTGAATAGAAAAGGGTTTGTTTTAATCAAGAAAAAATCATAGATAAGACTATTTATAAATAGGCATTGTACACATGTGATATAGAAGATATATATATATATAGTGAACCCCCTGAGGAGAGGATGTGTTCAAGGTTGAAGACCTTTAAGTAAATTTCAAAGATCTCATCACCGTGGTTGGTAAAGTGAGTCTCATCGATTCACTTGTCAAAGTGTATGCAAGCATCCATCACAACATGTAGAAGGGGTGTTGTGATGTGAAGAGATGAAGAGAAAACATGTGAAATAAAACAATGAGACAAAAACTAAACTAGTTCTACCTAAAAAACACTAAGTGTTAAACCATCAAAGGATTGTTTGCATATGATGTTTATTTATATTTTTATGTGACATCTTTGTAAATTTTACATGCATATATAAATGTGGCAATGCGATACTTGCACGTTGTATCAACTAAAATCTAGAAGAAGCTCCCATTCTCTCTCTCTCTCTCTCTCTCTCTCTCTCTCTCTCTCTCTCTCCCCTTGACACATAGGCATGCATATGTATGTGTTATATCTCATAAAAAGAATATTTACATGTGTAAAAATTTCACTGTAAACTTTAAGAATACACACATACTCTACCAACCATCATTGAAGGGGAGGTTGCTTCCCTTATGTCCCTAGGTGGATGCATGAATGTATGCATCTTATCTTGATAAAAGAATATGTATTATATATGTCCAAAAGAATCAAGGTTAGGGGAGGTATTTCTCTCCTCCGAATGTGTAGTTGGGCATATGTAAAAATTTAAACTAGGTGCATACATGTTTAAATAGTTCCAAATGTAATTGTATAAACATACGGTAAGTTAAAAAATAGCAAGACATTAAATTATATTATGAGCGCATGATTTTACAAAGCAGATATATTCCATTAGCCAAAATTTAAAATTTTACAAGTGTTGGATATTACAACTTGTGGAGTTAATTTTAAAGGATATTTTGCAATTTTTAAAATATGTGGAGCTACACACATTCCATTGGTAACAATATCCTTAACTCAGCTTTGAATCTTTCTACCATTGAATTTAAATTATAATCTAGTAGGTGAATTCTCCATTAACATTGTGATTTCCTCGCACATTATACTAAAGAGCCAATCATTCTTTGTATGTAGTTCTTGGGGCTCGTGACCCTCATAGATGATAGCAAATCGACATTTGTACTATCATATGTGTCTTGATCAAGGCACAATCATTCACCCTTGAGCATCCTCCATCTACGATACTTAAACATTAGGCATAAAGTCTATTGTGCAAGAAAGTACTTGCAATTGGGAAGGAAAGTTAG
The DNA here is from genome assembly GCF_053477565.2 of Lygodium microphyllum. Taxonomy (NCBI): domain Eukaryota; kingdom Viridiplantae; phylum Streptophyta; class Polypodiopsida; order Schizaeales; family Lygodiaceae; genus Lygodium; species Lygodium microphyllum. The sequence continues at coordinate 121,338,700 of NC_141149.1, read as the reverse complement.
TTGGTCCATATCAAAGTAAGAAAATAGTTAATTATGAGAGTAAAATTTTCCCTAAAAGCCATGTCCTTTTTGTGACTCAACACACTATTGTGTCGGAACTGTGAGCAATGTTTCATATACAAATTTGGTCTAGAAATCTTACTACATAATCTTCCATTACATTTTTAATGATGTATGTGCTTTTATTACATCTCAAGCCCTTACATTCCTTGAACATATGTATAAAAATTACAATTGATATGAATCAACTTAGGTATACATTCTTGAGTCAGTGCTGCTTGGCTTCATAGAATTCAATATGTTTACTGAAATTTTTGTGCTACATGTGCAAAATGTACATGCATAGTCCAAGAATTTCATATTCTTGATTCCCCTTGGGTAGTATATACTTGGAGTCATAGAAAAAAACAAGGTCTCAAGAAAAGTAATCTAGCAATTTTGATGTGGTGACATTTAAAAGAATCTATGAAACTGTCAACATTTTGCCATTCACAAAAATCCAAAGGGTATACTTCTATAAATACAAGACGATTAGTTATACAAATACTATGAAGTTGCTCATTCTCAATGTGTTGCAAAGACTTACTATTTGTAATGTTTTGTTGAATGATTATAGTGGATGCAATATGTATTTGTTTTGCATGAATACATATTCTATGAATGCCTCTATTACAAGGTGAGAATCAACCTTCCTTTGTCGAAGAGCTAAAATGATGCCAGGAGGCATATTCCACTGTGGATTCTGTGAGGTTTTTATTCCACGATGGATTTCGTGAGGTTTTGCAGAGGATTCCATAAATCTATATTTATTTTCCGGGGTTCGTACACAAGGTGGATTCCTTATGCGAGAAGTTGATGGGGACACCTGTCCTTTTCGGGTGTCAAATTAATTTAATGTGCACGTGGGTGATTCCGCAAAATACATATTTAAATTAATGGACGTTTATGAGTTTAGAATGCACTTGTATTAAATTAAGATTAAGGACAGAGTTTCAACCTATTTATTTATTTTGTAGCTGAAGATTGCTAGGTATTCACAAGGGTATGATGCCAGGAGGCATATTCCATGGTGGATTCCGTGAGACCACGGTGGATTCTGTGAGGTTTTTATTCCATGGTGGATTCTGTAAAACTATATTTATTTACTGGGGCTTGTACACAAGGTGGATTCCTTGTGTGAGAAGTTGACGGGGATGCCTGTCCTTTTCGGGCATCAAATTAAATTAATGTGCACATGGGTGATTCCGCAAAATACATATTTAAATTAATGAACGTTTATGAGTTTAGAGTGTACTTGTATTAAATTAAGGTTAGGACCAGAGTTCCAACCTATTTATTTATTTTTTAGCTGAAGACTGCTAGATATTCACTTTTATTGGTTTTAGTTTATTATTTTCTAACAATTGTGAATGCTTCAGTTTGATGTGTAGAGTAGGTAGCAGTGGCATTGGAAAGCACTGGGTGATGGCATGTATTCAGCTTACCTAGAAAAAATTATCATTTTTAATGGGTGCACGCCTTATCATTAAAGGCGTGGCGCTAATATTTATTTAGAGCGCTTATTTATTGAAGCACTTGACAAACATTTATTATTTTTTTTTGTGCATAGGCGCTCGGTTTAAATATTTCATTATTGGACATTGTATTTGGGCACAACCCGACCTTTTAGACGCCTAACCGCTTTATTCTTTATTTGGGCAAAAGCAAACACAAAAACCAAAGCATGCTAATTGTAAATTGGGCTATTTTTGAGCTTGGAGATGAATAAATTTATAAATACATGCCTTGTAGAGCGCTCACACAAGGCATGGGGGGAGATTGTACCTAATTGGTATTTTTGCTTCATGTCGTGCAAAACCTTCTTCTTACTTTATGAGTTTTAGTGAGTTCTTTGTTCTTGGGGACCTTTCACCATTCACTACATGCGCATACAGGCATCCGATTTGCGCACCATAAAATTTTACCCTTCCAGTGTTTTGATATATCTACATTACTAATGCTTTAACTTAAAAGCTTCCTTCATACTTGGAGGCATATGTACACGAGATGAGCAATGAGTGACGTATCGATGATCCAATTCCCTTCTTTACCTTCCCTATTACATACTTCTATTGAGAGAATGCTATTAGGTATTATAATCTAGACAATAGATGTAAAGAAATATGTGTTAAATCCTAAATAGTAAGCATTTTAAGTCCGACTAGTAATCACCAATATGACATACAAATAGTTGAGTCATAAAAGGTGGACATTTTGGTTAACCTCTTCTACAACAAAAAAAGTTAGGGTTTGATAGATGCCTCGAGATGTGTGCTCAAAATTAGGTGAGGGTCTAGGACTTAAATTCTAGTAGTTGAAATTGAAGAATTTCAAGGAGATTTAAGAGACCAATCGACCAATATCAAATTCGTGGCCAAATTTGTCTCTAAGGAGTAGGATGATATCATTCAAGAGTGAGATTTTCATGATATGTAAGGTTGATCACAAATTTCTAGAGATGAGCTTGAGATTTTCATACTTGAAGCATTGTATGCCTCTTGTTTTAAAACTTGATTTCTTATTAAGAAACCTTATAAGAGAAAAAGAGAAGTTATGAAGATCCACGATTGACCCATAAAGGATAAGAGAAATCAACTAAAGTTCCAAGAGCCAAGCTTTAGGTTGACATTTCCTTTGGGGTTACTATGAGCACTCTTGAGGTTGTAGTAATTGAAAAACTAAACTTAGTCTAAGCATTAAACTATACCAACATTCCTTAGTATCTTGATCATGTGTGCTAGAGTGGGTTTGTCCTAATTGTTAAGCATGTGTCAATGAGAGTCCTCTCAATTTGACAGAGCTCATGCCTTTTATTGTTAGATCGATGCAATGAGGCTTGTATGCTTATTAGGGGGTGATTCTCATCAAACTGGTGATTTGTAGTAATTTGGCAACAGTGTTGGTATTCTTGTAGCCCTCCTTTATCTATTGTTGGAACCTTATTTTAAGAAAATCCTTTGAAGTTCCTTTTATATTTGCTAAAGTTACATGACCTCAAGCATCAACTTTGACTACTTGAAACTGCATAGGGAGTGTGTGTAGAGAGAGAGAGAGAGAGAGAGAGAGAGAGAGAGAGAGAGAGAGAGAGAGAGAGAGAGAGAGAGAGAGAGAGAGAGAGAGAGAGAGAGAGAGAGAGAGAGAGAGAGAGAGAGAGAGAGAGAGAGAGAGAGAGAGAGAGAGAGAGAGAGAGAGAGAGAGAGAGAGAGAGAGAGAGGTGGCACCATGTGTGAGTGAGAGGGAGAGAAAGTTAAGTGGCACCATGTGCACTTGCTAGATCAAAGAGAGGACTGTGTGCTAATAGAGGAGCAAAGAGAGGAGTTTTAGTGCCAATTTAAATTTTGCTCATTTCTAGTTTAAAAACTATATCAATGGATGATATTGTAACATTACAGGTTAAGTGTAGGTTAAAGAAAAAATTACATACGCAATCCATGCTCACCACAACAAGATGAGGTAATGTATTAGGAATAAGAACTATTAGCCTATATGGAGTAGGTGTTGCATATAGATGAACATGACTAATCATACATTATTAGCATTTCTAGAAAAACGACCAAGATAGAAAATCTCAACTCCATGGGTTTGTGGCCACACCCATTTGCAACATTACCCATAGAAGATATAATCTCTTAGCTTGATCATTTCGATAATGTAGTAGGATATCACAATTGGATAGATGAACAAAAGACAAATGGGATTTAGAATCTTTTTGAGGGCTTGGTTTCAACATGGTATATCTAGTAACCTGACCAAATCAAAACATATTGGGCAATATTGAAATAGACATTGGTGAGACATTTTGCAAATAAATACATTACATAATTAGCCTTGAAACAACTTTGAAGATGTGAACAATTACCTAGCAAAATGGTAGCACAATTTGAAATTAAATTTAATCAAATAATCACACATGCTAACCCAACAATGTCAAAATCAATAAAACCATTTTTTTGTGGCCATACCTCCATCCTGACATAGTAAGGTGAGCACAAGATTAGAACCTCAAACACTGCATGAAGCAATCTAGATTACACACAAAATAGAAGGAACAATAGAATATTTTGAAGTATCAATTATCAGAAGCAAGCAATACATCACAATGATGGATCCACTCCAATATAGAAGGAACAATAGAATATTTCAAAGTATTAATTATCACAAAAGCAAGCAAAAGATCACAAAAGATGGACCCACTCTAGTGGACATGGATGTCCAAAATGCACAAGGAGCACAAAAATGGTAATTAACAGTTCATGATTCCCAAGGACGAACAAAATGTTTTTATTGTAACAAGTATGGATATGTGAATAAATATTGTAATAAATAGAAGGCCAAGCAAGCACAAGTACAAAATATTCAAATAACAAAGGATGATGCAACTACCCTTGCAAATGTATCGAAAAAACTCAAAGTGGATGGCTATTGAGGCAAGGACATTCGTAGTTTCAAGCCTCAAGCATGGACACAAAAAATTGATTAGTAGCCCTAGTAGCATTCATCATAGGAAAAACCATAATTACTACACTATTAGATTCAAGAGCATCCTTTTCCTCAATTAGAAATACATTAGCCCAACAAGACCTCAAAACACAAGAAGCATATTGAATCTCAATCCTCTTTGCTCGACATTTGTACTACTGATACACACACAAGCAATAGTTCCACTACTATTAGTAGGTCAAACACTTTATCATCCATCATATGTTCTTCCCCATCAACTATTTCCTATCACATTATGTTATGATTGGCTTAGGAAACAAGAAGCTATCTTGAATTTTAGGGACTAGATCTTAGAACTCTTGAATTCTACACCTATTCCATTCATCACACTCACAAAAGCTAATCATTGTTAGTAAGTATAGATTCGTAAAGTCCCCATATAGCAAATGGAAGAAGATATTTAAACAATGGTAAGGCGATTTCCAGCCATTATACAAACTTGAAATAAGCAATCTATCATCAAATGCGCTAATATGCCATGAGATCCCTACATATCTAGTTCCTGCAATAAAAATGGCAATGAGAAGAAGATCACCACGGGAAATACATATTATTAATGAAGTTGTTGAAGATGGATGAAGGAGTAATAGAACTATCCAAAAGTTCATGGGTGGAAGAACCCCACTGTCATGAAAGACAATGGCCAATATAAGTTCTATGTGGAGGATTAGTGAACCTTGAACAAAGTAACCATAAGAGATGTTTACCCACTACCTAGACTAGATGAATTACTTGATCAATTGGGCAACTCAAAATATTTCACATCCATTGACCTTGTTGCATGTTATTGGAAAATACCATTAAATCCAAAGGATGCACCAAAGACAACATTCCGCATACCAATGGGATTGTTTCGATTTTAAGTAATGCCTTTGGAATTGAAAAATCCATCAAGCACCTTTCCAAGGATGAAAAACAATGTGTTTCAGGATCTCATAGAGTAGAAAGTGCTATTGATATACTTGGATAATATTTTAATCCACACAAGAACACGGAAATAACTTTTATAGGTTCTAGAATAAGTATTGCAAAGGTTACAAAGAATTAATCTTAGAATTCAACATAAAAAATGTAAGTGGGGTGCATAAATACTTAAATTTCTAGGTTATATCATTTTAGGTGAAGGCATAAAAGTGGATCCAACAAAGATATTGGCAATAAAAAAGCATGTATCTCCAATAATAGTAAGGCCTACTTACATGGACCACAAGTGGTTGTGGAAATAGATCATCACTCACTCATTACATTATTTCATAAATAACATTCCCCTTGTAGCCACTTACATTATGAGAGTTTTGAGGTCTTGAAAATGCCTTTTAGGAGAGAGAGAGAGAGAGAGAGAGAGAGAGAGAGAGAGAGAGAGAGAGAGAGAGAGAGTGTGTGTGTGCTCTAGACCAATAGGAGCAAAGCCTCCTTAATAGAAGTTCTATTTTAAAAAATTAAAAAAATAATTTTACAAAAAGATATATATTAAAATAATATTACGACTTTGTATTATCAATATCTATTTTTAGCCTCTTATATTCGTGATTATGACATTCTTTGCATTAATGATATATAGTCCTAGCCGTTTTTATTTAATGATATGTTTGGATTAATGATAATGATATGTTTAATCTAAATTCAAATTAGTAAAGAGCTTGGCACTTTATTTTTTCCCTCCTTTCTATTATCCCTCTCATGTTTTTCTCCCCTTTGTGGTAGCTTAGTCCTGTATGTGTGTGTGTGTGTGTGCCATGGATACATATATTCAATCTTCAACAAGGCGTCCAAGCTCCCAAATCACATCATATCAGTGTTTAACTCATTCCAAAAAGATGGAATATGGATTCCTATAATCATTAGCAAAGGCTACAATGAGGATATTATTGCATTTCTAAAGGTTAGATCATCATGTACGCTATATCAAGTGAGGATGGATTTGCAGAATGAAGATATTGAACAACCATACTCATTTGTATTCCAACTTAATAACAAACGAGTAAGTTTTTATATCATATTATATCCACTTAGGTGTATATTTGATTTCACTTTCTAATTAATAAAAATTTGTAACATGTTTTTTAATAGATATCAATGAGGAGAGATAACAATATACAATGCAAGGATATTGAAGAAAAGATCTCTTTACTATCAATATAAAATACATATACAAATTTTGTGGTAAATTTTTGTCAGCTATCTCCATGACTTATATACACAAGGGCATACAAAAAATGAGGAAAAGCTACTTGTTTTGAGAACTTTGCTTAGGAGAAGGGACATTATTTCTAGGAGTTCATTTTCTTTATTTGATGCTTTAGTTGCCTTGGGTGTTGAAGGCATAGCTTCACCTATTATAGTTACATGCACCTTCTCTCCTTCAATGTCCAAGCCCCCATTATTGTCCATTCTTGTTAGTTGCATAGAATTGACCATTATGTACTTCGTGACCTTTGCTCTTATATTCCAAACATGCTCACTTGTGTAGCAATCCCTTGTAAGCTGTCATACATTTGTGAGAAAAGATATTTAGTTCATTGTTATTTTTTACAATGGACTATTTTGTAATAAGCCTCTATCTTAAAGTTTAGTATCTTTCACATTACAATTATAAGTTTATAATCATTGAGACAAATAATTTTAACCAATCTTTTGGCATTTGCAATTACTCTCCAACCACAAAAGTGACAATTAACCCGATGAGGACATTGCAATCAACAATACAAAGTAAAACTATGAAACTTGTCTATGGTAGTCTATAGAATAATTTTCCTTATTATGTCCCAATCACATTAATCAAGACCTTATTGCAACTTATCTATATTGCATTGTTGCAAGTAAAATAGAAGGCATGGGAGGCTTTTCCTCTAATACTTCAATCAATCTTTTTACAATTCTGTAAAAAAAAGGCAACTTGGTGTTTCCATGGCTTCCTTTCATAGAATTGATGAGGAAACATTGTCTCTCCCCATAGTTTATTCCAATTAGGCTCCAATGAGAACTGAAAACAATCATATTTCAATAATCTAGCAAAACAAGATCTCATAAAATCTAACAAAATATCATATTACTTACTTTTTATTGTATGGAATTAGAAGAAACTCCAAAGTTTCAAAGTTAATTGGATTGAACCAATGATCAAATGCACTTGCATCAAGCTCACTCCTCATATAGTATGAGATAGATGGATCAAGAATCTTAATTTTTTGTTGTATACCAAAGGGGAACCCATGCATTGCACACCTAGCAAAGGAATGGAGATAGTAAGTATCAACATGAAAGCCTATTGCTAGACAAATATATTGAGTAGATGCATCCTTTCATGTGACACCTTGCTGAGAGTGGTTCCATTCATACCATTCTGTTTTGGGTTATGTGAAGGTATACTATATCTCATCCTAGCAAGAAGAATAGAGTCATTTACTTCTCTCATTTTATTCTTGAGAATTTGAACACAATCAAAGTCAAAAAATACCACATTAGATCTTTTGTTAATATCATAAAGTAAAAAGCAATAGACATTGAAGCCCTTAGGGTTAGCCCTTTCAAGAAGGGTAAATAGCTCTTCTTCAAAAGATGGGAGTTGCTCTGCTTCCTTTTCTTCTTCCTTTCTGTTATACTATCTCCATTTATTTGCCTGCTCTTCTGTGGCCTTTCTCTCTTTCTCATGTAGTCTTGTGTCCTTGTCATGGGTGACATCTTCAACCTTAGGACCTGAATCACCTTTCTTTTTTCTATACAGAGGCACATTTAAAATATTGAAAGCCTTCACATCAGAAAAAGGGGATGGCTCAAGGACCTTTGAAAACTTGTATCTCAACCTCCCGAGAATTATGATGTATTTATCCATAAGTGTAAGCCCATGTGCATGAGAAACACATATATAAGAATCTTGGAAAAACTCAATCAACAAATCTTTTGCAGCCTCCTAAATACAATTGAGAGCTGCCCTAGTCCATCTAAACTATCAAGACTATATTTGTCACAAATTTCTATGACAAGCAGCTTCTTTCATTACAAGTGGTATCAGAGCTTCAGGCTTTGGTCCTTTTCCTCTTTTTCCTTTCTCGGCAAAACCTTTGTCACTTTTTGCCCCAACCCTCTTTCTCTCTCTTCTCCTGCAAGCTGCCATGGTTGCCAGCCTAAAGAAACCCCAAGATCTGACCTAAGGGTGCTTCTCGACATCAACCAGCCCCGGGACTCCTTCCCTAACCCCCCAAGCTACTAATCAAGTAGTGGATTGGGGGGATTTGTTGCCTAGAAGGCCTGCAGGACAGCCCTGTAATTTTCGGTGCATTTTACGCTTGCTGTCTTGCCCCTCCCCAGCCCTCCTGCCACTCCCTACCACTCCTGGGATTGATTAAGTTAATCTTACTCTTTCCCCTTGGCAATTTTGATCCCGGGATTCAACCTTCATGATGGACAGCAGTTGGACTGTTTGATACAGTTTGGGGCAGCCATGGATTCTTCAAGTTGAAGCCATCCCTAACCTTGAGAACTCATACCCCACAAGCCCTTCAGCCCGTGAATGATTCCTCTTGCTCGGATGAAGACATTGAGTTCAGCATGCATGGGAGCTTTGCGGGCAGCCATGAAAGCTTCACTTGAAGCTTCCCATTCTTGAATCTCGAGCTCGAGGATAAGCATGGGAGCCTTCTTCATCAGCAGGAGCACTCAAATGCTAAAGTACTCTTCCACGGATGCCCAACCAACAACCGGACTTGATCAAGGGAGCAATCGGCATTGTGATGATTCATGTTTCAACGGTCTTCCCAAGCATTAAAGAGGTATGCCATTCTGATCTTAATCTCTCAATTTAGCCATTTGCTGAGCTTAATCCATTTTTGGAGAGATTCAAGATTGCATAGGTTTAGTAGTTCCATTCTCTTCGTGTGTAAACATCATACTTCTTCCTAAAATTCATTGTAGTGGCTGACATTAAACCCCTACCTTGTCTTGTGATCTTGGATGAATAATAGCCATTGTAAATTGGGTAAGTAGCAGCCAGTGAGTCATTGGACTACCAAGGTAACCCCTACCCCAACCTTTTCATTCCTTGCATCTCATGAAAAGGCCCAATGTCTTCTTTTCAATGCATCTCATGCTGATTGCTTATTAAAAATTCGGCTGAGGAAAAAGGCGGAAGCCAGGCGAGGTGGTAAGACAAAAGAGAGGTGACCCTCCCTTACCACTTAAGACCCTGAAGGGGTGTACAACCCGGCCCGGGGGAAACTTTGCCCACCTCTCGGTGATCCGGAGCCCAATACTTGTATGTAGGTGCAAGTACTTCCATGAGCTCCACTCCCTTGCCCTAATGATCCTTCTTGGATACCCTACAATGCTAATGGCACCCATGTATGACACTTGAAGTACATGCAGTCAAAGGAGATGTATGGCAGTGAATGTACTTATGCATTAATGGCAGAGTTGATGGGTATGCAATGATGCTTAGGATTATGTTTAGTATGCTCAAGATGCTATTGATGTGGCAGATCGGGCCCCTTGAACTATGCTCTATCCATGTAAGACATTGGTACTAAGGGACATGTAGTGTTTTTGGTCATAGTCATGCAGGACTGTCACAAAGATCCCATTGCAGAAAATTATGTCCTGAATCTGGGGTGAACCCTATAGCTCATCTTGAAGAGGGCTTTGTCCCCTCCGGTTTGAATAAAAAAACTCCCCAATCAGAGCTATGGTGTGAAAGTTATGCCCATTTTTGTGCACTAGGGTCACTGTGGACAGGATGCAGACTCCAGGACAGCAGGCACTGTAAACCCCTTATAGAAAATTTTGATCATTTTCTGTCATAAAGGTTAATAGCTCATCTCAAAGAGGCCATTGTCCCCTTTCACTAGAGTCGGAAACCTCATCAATCGGAGTTTCCTACAAAGAGTTATGCCCTTTTTACTGACAACAGGTCCTGTGGACTGCATCCAGATGGCTGGCCAAAAAGGCAAAAGCAAGGCCTAAGAGGAACTCCAAAGGGAGATTAGAGACTCCCCGACCTCCATGAATGAGGAACCAAGCTCAGCACAAGATTACCATGGTGACATAAATGAGGAAATTCCTAAAACGGACCTGTATACCCTTCTCAATCATACCCTTTGCCAACATGAGCTCCACCATATGGAATGCCACAATGATATGGTCACCAACTACCGCCAAATGATGTCCAAGTTTGATGAAGCGATCGAGCACATGGCTATCTCAAACTCAAAGACTCAACAGACCTTGGAATAGCTCACTGCTCTTGTTGCTCAGTTAGCGACTGCTTCATCCCAAGAGAAGATCAATGACTCTAGACATGAGTCTAGACGTCCTCCTTATCAGGAATCGTCGCATGGCCCACAAGGTATACTTGGCGCTAAGGGAATTTCCCCTTCTACCTATGAGATCAGGGAACCCTCTCATATGCATGATGAGCCCCTATTGAATTCCCTCATCCACCATGTCAGCAACATTCACTTGAGGCCTTCTCCCACCTTGGGTCGAATTTCATCTACTCTACCTACTAGGAGCCCCTATGCACCCCATATGATCAGCCCCATCAAGGACAATATGGTACAAATGGCCAGCATGGAACTCATGGACATCATGGTTGTAATGGAAAACATGGGCTTAATGCACCACAAGGGATGTATGGATAGCAGGGCATGTATGGCCACCACGGGCTGCATGGACAGCAAGGATTTCATGGGCAACATGGCCCCTATGACTTGCATGACAAGGTCATCCTATTAAAGTACAATGGGAAATCCCCCTCACCATCTAACCTAAAAGAATGGATGTCCAAGTTGGAGTCCTACTTCAACATTTACCCCCGCACTGATGATCAGAAAACACTTTTTGCTTCTCTCCATTTGGAAGGTTTTGCCCACACTTGGTGGCGCTATATCAATCGGGAGAATCAACAGTTCATTGATTAGGAAGATTTCAAAATGCATATGGTCCAAGTTTTTGTGTCCCCAGTGGAAAAATAATAGTTGCCAAGATGATGGTACACTCTTGACCAGTGTAACCTCACTATACGTGACTACACTAATCAGTTCATGAACTTGACCATGTATGTGGAAAGCATTAGTGACGATGCTAAATTGCACAAGTACATCTATGGGTTAGAATCGAGTCTATGCTGATGTCATGGCCCAAAAACCTACTACACTATTTGATGCAATCGAACTGGCTGCGAGATATGCAAGAAAGTACCATAAGAATGAGCATTTTCAGCAAGGTGTTGGATCTCCCCCTATCCCTTCACGATCAGCCCCATACGGAGGTGGTTTTTGAGGCACTTCTATGTCTAATAACAACCCCAAAGTACCCACTTACCCCGCCTTCCATGCTGAAAGAAAAATGGGCACTTTTGGGACAGCATCGGGCTCTACTGCTGAAAATAGGTATGCTGAAAATAAACAGTCCACTGCATCACCTTCCCATGGATCCAATAGTCAACGGTTCATCTCCCTAGATGTTGTGAAGGAACAGAAAGAAAATGGCCTATCCTTTAAGTCTGGAGATAAGTACATTGCTGATCATGCCTCCAAATGCCTATACAAGATAGCCAAGGTCAAAGTTCATAGCATGTATGTCATGGAAGATTGGCACAATGAGGAGGATGACCTGACCATTGACCAAACTGAGCCCATGTGGAGGATGTTGATCATGAGTAGTTCTATGACCCAGAGGATGGGTTTCCCTTTGACCCGGGCGGTACTCCCTCAGAGATACTTGATTTAACATCCCATCCACCTCCCACTTCCCTTTGCTTGATCTCCTTGGATGCTTGGACGGGTTCTCGTAGCCCCAGTATCCTTTGCATTCAAGGCAGTATCAATGGAAAGTATGTTTTTATCCTTGTGGATAGTGGAAGTACTCACAGTTTTGTCAATAAATCAGCCTGATCAGTTGAAATGTACCCCTATGGCATTACACCACCCCTTGAAGGTCCAAGTAGCAAATGGAGAAGAAGAAATCAACACACATGTATATCCCGCAGTTTCCTTATGCCTGGCTGAAAATTATGTGCCACTGGTTGATCTGATTGCCCTAGATATGGGCCCCATTGATGTTGTCTTGGGCTGTGATTGATCGAAACAATTGGGAAAAATTGCTATGGACTTCTCTTAGCTTTACATGGAGTTTATGATGCATGACAGCCTCGAGATCATGCTGATTTTTAGCTCATTACAACAAAGCAACTCAAATGGGAGTTTAAGAAATGCTCACAAATCTTTGTTTTGCAATTAAATAAGGACATTTCTGATCAGGCCTCCACATTATCTCATGACTCTACCTTGCAAGCCTTACTTAAGGAATACAATGACTTATTTCAGATGCCTATATCCCTCCCTCCCAAGAGACAAGTGGACCACCCACTTGACCTAGAGCCCCATTCCAAGCCAGTGAACAAACCCCCGTATAGACTCTCCAAGTGTGAGCGTGAAGAGGTTGCAAAGAAAATCCAAGAGATGGGTTTCATTGAACCGAGTTCTTTCCCCTATGCATCCCCTGTCCTCTTAGTAAAAAAGAAAGATGGCTCCTTTCGCATGTGCATTGGCTACAAAGATTTGTACAAAATTACAGTGAAGAACCGCTACCCCATCCCACAGATTGATGATTTGTTGGATGAGTTAAAAGGGGCATGCTTTTTCACTAAGATCGACTTGCGCTCTGGCTACCATTTGATTCGTATGCGGACAGGAGATGAGGTCAAAACGGCCTTCAGGACTAATCGTGGACTTTACCATTTTCTTGTGATGCCTTTTGGGTTGACTAATGCCCCTACCACCTTTCAAAGCCTCATGAACAAAATCCTATAGCCCTTTCTATTCAAGTTCATGCTTGTTTTCTTTGATGACATCCTCATTTACAGCAAGTCATCTATGGAGCACTTGACACACCTTCGGAGGGTGTTTGACATATTGAGAGAGCATCGACTCTTTGCTAAGGAGAGAAAATGCATATTCATGCAGACATCTGTGGAGTACTTGGGACACATTGTGAGCAAAAATGGTATACAAGAAGCTGACCCGAAAAAGGTGTAATGCTTTAAAGATTGGCCCACTCCTTCCACCACCACTTCCTTGCATGGCTTCCTTGTTGGTCTCTCTTCATTCTACAGATGCTTCATTAAGCACTATGCCACCATTGCAGCACCTTTGACTGATCGCTTGAAAAAAGAGTCATTATTTTGGGATGCCACTGCGGATCATAGCTTCAAACTGTTAAAGGACGCGCTTACTTCAGCCCCCATCCTTGTTTGTCCTGACTTCTCTAAGCTATTTACCATTCATTGTGATGCCAATGGCCGTGGAATTGGTACAGTATTGTTGCAAGAGCATGGTGTGATTGCATTTGAAAGCCGCAAGCTTGATGAGAAGGAGATGCAAATGAATGTATATGACCAAGAGATGTTGGCCATCCTCCATGCCATCAAGAAATGGCACCATTTTTTATATGGTAGCTGCTTCAAACAATTGAAAAGCGATGTGGGAGCTTTCGCTCAACCGCCAAGACCCACGGACCGCTTATTGTTTCAAGCGTTCCAAGCCGAGCACTAATGGCTACCTCTCACATAGCCGATGCGCCATCCATATCTATGGGTATAGTGAGCTTACCTCCATGCCGATCGAGTTACCTCCTCTCCCGCGCACTCCGGTAGCTCCACGATCCAAGTGCAAGCTTCAAGCAAGCTCCATCCTCAAGCTCCACGCTCCAAGCTCCATTGCTGCAAGCAAGACAAGAGAAGAGAAGAGAAGAGAAGAAGAGAGGAGAAGATAAAGAGCTTCTCCTCCTCGGTCCCTCACCCTCACACACTCACTCCCTCACACTCTCACACTCCCTCTCTCAAGCACAAGCTCAAGCAAGCAAGAAGAAGAAGAAGAAGAGGAGACCCACTTTTGGCCACACACAAGAATGAGCTTCTCATTCACTTTTCAACTTAATATACAAAACCCTAAAGCCCTTTTGGGTGGTCATCCCCTTATCCCCTTTTTTACATGGCCGACCGTGGCCTAGGCCCTTTTTCCCATTGTCCTCCTATCTTCCTAGCTTCCTTCCTACCGCCCATCTACCTTTACAAATTGCATGGGTGAGAGCCCGACGCTCCTTAAATTAAATCATGATACGCTTGCGCTCTTTTACAAAAGTATTGACTTGCGCTTTTCCTTGTGCACCTTTCTCCCTTATTTAGGACTTTTCTCCTTGTGTGCCTTTGTCTTCTATTTCACTTTGCCTTGGCCTTTGTCTTTTGCTTTAGCTTTTCCAAATTTTCCACCTTATTCGTTTGACGGTTAACATTACCCCCTCCTAGACGAGAGCCAATCCCATGGCACTCACCGTCATAGGTAGTAGGCTTTGGCATGCATTGAATACATGGGTGGAAGGGACATTGGTGGGGCTACCGTGGAGGAGTGTTGGTGGTGGTGTGGAGGAAGGTCATTGGGGGCACGTTGGTGGCCTAGGTGGGAGGGTCATTGGAGTTGGTGGTAGGGATATTCGTTGTTGGGAATTGCACTGATGGCCAGTACAAGTGTTGGTTTGTTGGGGATTCGGCACATGACGATTCTTGGCGGGCTTGGAGGACGATAAAGGATAAGAATTCAGAGTTGGATGTCGATGAAGAGTGAACCACACTATTGTTGGAGTCTTCAATACCTGCAATTGAAAACCTCTCATAGGTGGTCTCTCCCTAGGGGTAGTGCTAGTCTTCTCTATCGTGCACAATACATAGTTCAATTAGTTTGGGAGACAAGTCAAACTCTAAGCAAGCTGAGAGTATTGTCCTGCACTTGAGGACCCAAACTATGTATATACTTCGGTGCATATATTATGTGAGTGCTCGTGCATACTTAGATATTACGTAGTTAGAAGATTGCGGGTTGGTTTCTCATAACAAGGTGTAGATGAAGCAAAGTTGTCCATGTTGAGAAGAAGTACACGTGAAGGCGTATGAGACATCCTTTGCATTGTGACTGCACGAGATAGCATAATTGAACACAGGGACACCACACTTTCGGTATAGCTGGGAGCTATTGGACTTGCTTGATGAGGACAGTGTACTTCTAATGGCTATTCGTGCGGTGCTTACCACAATTGATTGCAATGGTATTAAGGCAGAGTGCAAGAGGGAATCGTGCAAATGGGTCAGGGTGACAGGTCTAACCATAGGCGAGACAAGCTCCCTAGGTATGTCCTGTCCTTGATGTGCCCTGAACAATTGTGGGTGATGCTAAAGGGCTAGGGGACTAGGGACGGAGCCAGCCAACCAAGATCACTGGACGTACCTAATTTGAGGAACTCTAGGTGCTGTGCTGTGATCGTGGGTGCTTCTTATCGTTTCGTTCTTTTCTTTTCTTTTTTCCTTTTCTGTTTTCTTTTTCGTTTCTTTTTCTTCTTCTTTTTTCTTTCTTTCTTTCTTTTTTACTTTTTTTTCTTCTTTTTTTGTTTTTGTTTTTGTTTTTTTTTTTGGACTTGCCTGAGTAGAACCATTGCAATATGTTGAGGCTATCAGCCTTTCAATGGATTGGGAAATGTCAAGCTTCGAAGGCTCAGAAAATGGATATTACAGTGATGATTGTGCCCTAGCCTCGTTGTTAGAGAAGCAGTTGTTGAGATGGGGAGATACACTTGAGATTTTGTAATCCTCTTTGGAACATGCGATGTTGGTACAATTGAGGTAACAGCTGTCGTGAGTGCCCGGCATAGAGTGTAACCCAGAAAGAGGAAGTGGTTAAGATCATGCTTTGGGCCATGCGACGTGGGCACTCGCAAGGGTAATTTTCACTTTTGGCAGCGTGGCTTTGTCGCGGCTCTTTGTGGGGTCGATGGTCTTGCGGTGATCGGGTATTGAACACTTTCGCACAACACCTGTATTATCCTGCATCCACTTGTCACTTCATGAGAGTACTTGCACGGTATATGCCGCAACTATAATAAACCAGTGCAACGCAAGGAGACATCACTTATCTGAATTCCATGGTGTTGACTTAGATACTTATCACCTGCGCTTGATTAGCTTTTTCTTTTGCTGAAAACGTGAAATATATTAAACGCAGATATGAAAAGTTTGTACAATTGGGGAACATGTGAAATATATTAAACGGGAAAAGTTTGTACGCATTTGATAAGCCTTTTATACAACATGGGGCTACTCTATTTGTACGAGGCAGGGCGAGTTTGGGTGGTCGGGCGATTGAGGTTCTGCTGATGCGGGACTCCTATGAGGTTAGGCAGGGAAGATGTCGGCTGGGATTCGGATGGTGTAGTCCTTGGCCGCAACTATTTCCAGAATGCTTTTAAACAATGCGTCAAATTCTTGCTTGTCCCGAGCTGCCCTCTCCTCTTTCGAGCACCTGGTGCTCGAGTGTCTGTTGAGGGCCCGCACGACTGGTGTTGCCACGCCCCGTGTGCCCCCTTGAGCTCTCGTCCTCTTGGATTGGGGGGTTTTTGGCCTATGTCCTGGGCAGTGTCATTTAGGGCCTCGTTTCTTTGCATACCTTTTAAGGGTAGGTACCTAGCGTCCTGGCGGAGGAGCTTGTGTTGCATGCTCCCTTCGATGATGGATAGTTTCCTTGCAAGCCAGCTACACCGGGTGCTCCATGTCTGCTACTGTAGGGGGACCTGAAAAATGCGAACCAAGGATTAGGCCTTATGGTAGGATAAAGCTTTTCGCATGGAAGGGATTATACAGTAGGTTATCAAGCACATATGATGAGGAGGGGAGAGGTGAGGCATGCAGTGTTGGTTGTAAAGGGATGGCCCCCAAGATGATGTTCGTTTTGCCTCTAGCCATTAGCAGATCTTGGCTTATGCCAAGTTGCGTGGACTGGCTATCATGGAGTGGAGCAAGGCTCATACCTAGAAGGATAGGCCGAAAAAGGGGGAAAGGTGTATAGAAAGGGACGGTGCCCCATCTACACCATCAGAGATGTTGGTCAGAGCTTCGTATGGTGATAATGAGGGTTGCATGCCCTCCTTCTGTAGGCGGGAATGGTCACATGACTTCTCAATGTGTGGTGAGAGAAGGACCTGAGGAGCTCAGCTTGTCAAATCCAACTCTTCTCCCTGCGCTTGACTATCATTGCTTGTGTGTGTTGATCTTATCTATATAGGGTCACAAAAGTCATTGTTTATTTATATACATATTTACGAATCCATGTCACTTCACGAGGATAAAAGCCAATTGTAGAAATCGGGATAGTACTAGAGTGTGACACACGCATCTAGTACTCGTGGCACCGATAGATATTTTGCAACATCAAGTAGCATGGAACCTTGTCTGAGTCTACTGGCAACATGTAACTCCTCCTTAGTGAGAACCTTATTAGACAAAGAGTTCTCTTGACTAGTTCCAGCTAAGTCCGTACCCCGAACGACAGTTAGCACTCGAAAGGAAGTTGGCGACACATAGGTTGGGTCTCTTTGAGACCGCCATTTGGCCAATCGCTCTTCTGAGACTGTCATGATTTGGGCTCCTAGTTCGGCCATTGCAACGCAGTTTTCAAACCAACATTGTTCAAATTGACTTCGACCCTCTGATCATCGCTTTAGTTACTCTATCTCTAAGAGATTTGGTTGGCAGAGCACATCATTGAATGTTACAGTTAAGTGTAGTTTGTCGGCTTCCTCGTCAGAGGTGAGCCGCATGGTTCATGCAGGAGCTTGTCATAGTGCTCATCAAGATGTTCTTGCTTTTCCTAGGATAGGGGAAATGGCAAGTATTCTACAAGCTGCTTCTTAGGGAATGTGCCCATGTCTGCCAGGACGTAGACTCATGCGAACACTTTGAGCTTAGCATTCAATTCAGTTAAGCATTATGGGACACTTCTATGTTCAACGAGGGCTTGCTCGGTTGCTATCTCATGCAAAGTTCTAGGAGTTTGCCTAGGCTTTAGCACAGCAGGGGGCTCAGGCCTAAATGAGCAAGATTGGTCAACACTAGGATTTCTTATGCTCTCGGGGTTTCCATGTTTCTCCTAAGGCTTTGTTGTTGCGTCATGGTTCTCCTTGGATGTGACTGGTATAAATTTGTCACCCTATTGTGACGGCGTTGCATCCACTCTTGATTGGTCAATGCGGGTTCTGTTGTCCGTGGATTGAGTGTTGCAAGAAACCGTTGATGGTAACGGCTGCTTTGATTTTTCAGAGCACATGGATGTGTCTGAGGTCTCACTGCTATTAGGAGAGACATCAATGGGTTCATTGGTGGATGGACTCGATGCTTTATTCCCCAACTCTTTGGCACTCTCGGTTTCAATCTTCTTGGGGTCCACAACCACCTGTAACTGCTGTTGTTTTTGCTGCTTTCTCCTCTTTTTCTTGGTCAGTGAAGGTGCATAACTTAATGACTCAATGCCCTGAACTAGGTCAGCCCGTTGATGTGCTTGATTGGGCCTCAGCTTTCCCCTTCTCTGGTGTGTCCTCATGGGACGTAGCTGCAACCTGTTGGACAGCCTTGCTAGGTT
Organism: Lygodium microphyllum; assembly: GCF_053477565.2. Lineage (NCBI taxonomy): Eukaryota > Viridiplantae > Streptophyta > Polypodiopsida > Schizaeales > Lygodiaceae > Lygodium > Lygodium microphyllum. The sequence goes on along the minus strand of NC_141149.1, from coordinate 121,319,711 downwards.
GATTGGTCAGATGCACCATCTCCTTGGCCACATCTTTGAGAGGTTTCTCCTCAAGCCTAGACTTTAGGTGCTTTGGAAGTGCTGGAGTTGTCAAGGACACTGGTTACGGCACCTCCTCCTCGGGTGAACTGCTAAGGACACGTTCCGCAGGGGACATTGTCACGGCCAAGGACTGTGACTGCTGTGATCCCTGATTGGAAGTAGTAGCGGCTAGTCCAGTGGACTGGCTACTCTTACTGGATTGCGATATCAAGTCCATAGGGCGATCGGAAGTGGTCGTGTCTTTTGTTGCCCTTTGAGCATTCACCTGTGTAGATCGAGCATGAGTTGATCTAGTCACATTAGGTTGCACAGGCATATCCTTGGACCGAGAGCTATGGATGGTGTCATGTCCCACCTCTTGGACATTTGGAAGCTTAGATGGAGATAGTCTGTTTGGGAAAAGAGGGTGTAGGAGATCTAGGACTCTTAGGTGGACTTAGCACTGGCTGAATGATTTGCTCGAGGCTATTAGAAGATTGTGCCATTTGCCTTGTTGAGCAATCAACCTTCTCATGAGCAGCGTTGTGCCCTTTGGTGCTCATTATCCTCTTGGGGAATCAAAGGCTCCTTGGGCACTAGTGGCTTTTGTGTATCCTCAATGAATACACATGATATCTATTTGTATAGCACGCTAGGCTGAGGATCTACCCTCCGATTGGTCCCGTTTGGTTTCTTGATTTTGACCATGAGGGGCTCAGTCACTCCACTGTTGTTGGCTCGAGACTTAGTTTTTCGTTTAGATCTCCTCCTACGCTTCTTTGCTCTTGATACAATCTGGCCTTTAGTAGGCAAAGGAGGTTTAGCAGGGGATTTTGGCACCCAAATCCATCGGTTACTTGCATAATATCCTTGAGCACGTAGCAACGCTTTGGATATCCATCGCGGCGTTGTGCTGACCCTCCATCGATGCCTTCGTCTATAAGGCTTGGGCTTCTTTTGGGGTCTTCTAGGATATTTGTAAGCCCAAAGGTCGTCCTTGACATTGTCTCCTGACCTTCTTGTTTCACGCATGGCCTCACTCACTGGTTCTTGTTGTTCGACCTGTGCTTGTATCAACTCTTCCAACAAGTTCTTGCTCTCATTAGCAGGCTTGACTGTTATGTTAGCACCTTTCTTGCCTTTCCCTCGAGGTTCAATGAGGTCAACCTTGCTAAAGGTTGTGACTATCCTCACACCCGGTAGTGTCAGGTGTATCCTCTGTGCTACATAGTCGACCTCACACTTGGTTGCCCTTTTGAAGGGTCTTCCTAGAAGGGTTTCCTTCCCATAATTAGCACTATTTAGAGGAACATGAAATAGGATAGACAAGCTTTCAGTTTCAATTGTCGCAAGGATTTTGCACTTTTCTATAAGTGCTTGTGGTGGGTGTCCCCCATAAAGGCTAAGAGTTGCATTAGTCAGTGTGAGCTCTAGTTGGCCTAGTAGGGTCCATGCTTCATAGGTCAAGATATTGAAATCTGCTCCTTCATCAATCAGAGCATCGATGGTATGCTCTCTTTTCGCGGTGAATTTGACCCTAAGATAAGCAGGTGGTACTATGTCTTCGTCTTTCGGGTCTTAGCTTGGAAATTTAAGCCTTCTGACAAATGCCCTTGAGTCCCCAACTGCACGACCAGATGTGGATTCTCCACTGGTGTCTTGGATTGTCAGTGCACTGCTATTGAAGGAGCATCTATCGTCAGGACTGTCATATCTAGTCATTCTCGCTGTTGTAGCTTGATGTTGTTGCTTTCCGCTTTGACTAGATGCAGTCCGAACGCAACACGTATGCATTTTTACAGTGTGGCCTTTTTGCCCTTGTTGGCTAGATGGGCCCATTGAGGTTCTAGGGTCTCTGTTTGTCTCTGTAAGGGTATGGGCTTTTGGTCGCTCTTTTGCAAGTGAGAATCCATGCTCGTGTAGAGCCATTACTACACTAGGGTTCAATTTGGAGGACCTATCACGGCGCGTGCCCCCAACCTACTTGGGGGAGGTGCGGAGGGGGTAGAGCCCCCTCTGTGGGGGTCCGGGGCAGTCCCCCCGGCTCGTAGGGCCGTTACGGTAAACACATGCGCAATTTGGAGGACTGTTTATAGCCAAATTTTGAATTACTTGCTCTAAGTTTCAGCCCAGTGATCGATCTATGATATGGTTTCGGCTCTATATGGTCTCTCGATCAGTTTCAGGGTCTACAAGTTAAATTTTGAAAAAAAATCTAAATTCGGTCCAAGAGGTCCGAATTGCAGGGGCCGACTGCCCGATTCGGCCCGTCCGAGGGCCGAGTAGAAAGGGCCGAATGTAGCTGGTGCGAATGTCAAATTCGGCCAGTTCGAGTCTAGTCGTCCGAGGGCTGAGTGGGCTGAGGGCGGAGTCAGGTGGGCCGAGTGCCGAATATCAAAGGTGGTTCGAATACTTCACTCGGACGGGCCGAGTGAAAGGTGTCCGAGTGTAGTGGGCCGAATGGTCTGAGGGCCGAGTGGCCGAGTGGACCGAGTCGGCAGGGCCAAGGCTGAATTTCAAAGTTGGTCTGAATGCTCAATTTGGACGGGCCGAGCGGTGGGTGTCCGAGTCAAGTGGGCCGAGTCGGTAGGGCCGAGGGCCGAAGTTTCCAGCGGGCCGAGGGCCGATTTTGAGACTCGACCTAGAATCGCCGTCACTCGGACATGCCGAGCGTGGCGCGTTTTTTCGCTGGTCTTCATGAAATTCGCATCGCCGAGCATTGGAGGCTTCCCCCTAGTCGACCAGCTCCAGACCCAACCTACTCATGTAGGGGAAGGTGTAGAATTACCTGGGCTAGGTAAATAACTCCTGGATGGCCTGATCGAAGCGGATCTACGCGGCGAAGCTTTCTCCCTCTCTCTTGCTCTCCTGAAACCCTGCAATTCATAATGTGGCCTTTCTTGCCACTCCTGGCCCCTTATCACCATGCCCAAGCATGTACTCACCTTAATCTTGCCTCCCTTACTAATATTTAACCCAAAATTTTATTTTTAGCCCTTATTTTCCATGTTTCAGCCTGTTATACAGCAACAGAAAACCCTACTGTTTGCTCCAATGTTTTGCTCTTATCCTTCCTAAATGCAAGAAAAAATCATAAGGAAAATACCTACAATACTCCATCATACTTTCCCAAGTCCAAAAAAACAAAAACCTACCTGCTAAGGAGATTAAATACCTTTTAAACTCCCTCGCTTCCTACCTATCTACCTCAACTATCGGTTCGGGGAAAACCCTACTCCAATGCTCGATTCGAAGCGCGCAAGTGCTCAAGGCTTGAATCCGTTGGTCCTAGCAATGGAACCAAAATGTGGGAGCTTTCGCTCAACTGCCAAGACCCACGGACCACTTATTGTTTCAAGCGTTCCAAGCCGAGAACTAGTGGCTACCTCTCACATAGCCGACGCGCCATCCATATCTACAAGTGTAGTGAGCTTACCTCCATGCCGATCGAGTTACCTCCTCTCCTATGCACTCCGGTAGCTCCACGATCCAAGTGCAAGCTTCAAGCAAGCTCCATCCTCAAGCTCCACACTCCAAGCTCCATTGCCGCAAGCAAGACAAGAGAAGAGAAGAGAAGAGAAGAAGAGAGGAGAAGATAAAGAGCTTCTCCTCCTCGGTCCCTCACCCTCACACACTCACTCCCTCACACTCTCATACTCCCTCTCTCAAGCACAAGCTCAAGCAAGCAAGAAGAAGAAGAAGAAGAGGAGACCCACTTTTGACCACACACAAGAATGAGCTTCTCATTCACTTTTCAACTTTATATACAAAACCCTAAATCCCTTTTGGGTGGTCATCCCCTTATCCCCTTTTTTACATGGCCGGCCGTGGCCTAGGCCCTTTTTCCCATTGTCCTCCTATCTTCCTAGCTTCCTTCCTACCACCCATCTACCTTTACAAATTGCATGGGTGAGAGCCCAATGCTCCTTAAATTAAATCATGATGCGCTTGTGCTCTTTTACAAAAGTATTGACTTGCGCTTTTCCTTGTGCACCTTTCTCCCTTATTTAGGACTTTTCTCCTTGTGCGCCTTTGTCTTGCATTTCACTTTGCCTTGGCCTTTGTCTTCTGCTTTAGATTTTCCAAAATTTTCACCTTATTCGTTTGACGGTTAACAAGCAATCACTGAGTCCTCCAATACTTCTTGACTCAGTCTACTTTGACTCCTAAGCAAAGGCGATGGGTGGCAACCTTAGAGAACTATGACTTTGACATTTCACACTCGCGGGGCAAGGATAATATTGTGGCTGATTCTCTCTCTCGAATGTGGGCATGAAGAGTGTCCTCTATCTTAGAATTGCATAGTGATTGGGTTGAAGAGCTCCAAGAGGATTACTTGTTAGATGATCATTTTAGCCACACATTTCAGAAATTACAGCATGGGATCATGGCTGAAAACTTCCAATATCATCTCAAGCATGGCCTTATTTGGTCCCATGCCAAGGTTGTCATCCCGCACACTTCCCCCTTCATGCAGAAGATCATGGAAAAAATACATTCTTACCCCACTACCGGTCACTTGGGTGTTTTCAAAATGTATGATAGTATTGCCAAGAGCTTTCATTGGAAAGGCTTTATGGAGGAACATCAAGGACTTTGTGAACAAATGTGTTCCATGCCAATAGAACAAGGATAATACACTCAGGCCTGCTAGCCTCTTGCAGCCTCTCCCTATCCCTGAAGGGAAATGGACTCACATCACAATGGACTTTATCACTGGCCTTCCTGCGACTAAGAAAGGGTGGAACAGTATCTATGTGGTAGTTGATCACCTCATCAAAGCTGCCCACTTTATCCCCACTAAGATCTAATATACTACCTCTCAGGTGGCCACTCAGTTTATGGAAAATGTCTTCAAGTTGCATGGTTTACCGTAAGTCATAGTACATGATCGGGATACAAAGTTTATGAGCAACTTCTGGCAGACAGTTTTCACCTCCATGGGGACCAAGCTTGCTCCATCCACTACATACCACCCTCAGACTGATGGCCAAACTGAGAGAGTGAACAAATGGCTTGAGACATATTTGAGGCACTTTTTCCATGATGTACAACACAGTTGGGATACATGGCTTCACTTGGTTGAGTTTGCGTATTATAACTCCACACACTCTAGCATTGGAGTTTCCCCTTTTGAGGCCTTATACGGGTATAAGGTTCCCCTTCCTACTGTCTTGTTTACTGATAAGATCAACCTTGAGAGTCAAGATGAATTGGATCGCATGCAAGCTTTACTTCAACAATGCAAAATGAATCTTCAAAAGGCCCAAACACACATGAAACTCTATGTTGATGAAAAACAAAGGCACTTGAAATTCCAAGAGGGGGAATTGGCCCTTTTGAAAGTGCCTACGTCCTGCTACTCAACTCTCAAAGAGGGCAGCAATAAGCTAACCCATCGCTTCTATGGCCCATACCAAATCCTGAAGAGAGTTGGAGACTTGGCCTACCGCTTAGAACTCTGCCCTACCACCAAAATCCACAATGTGTTTCATGTCAGTCAACTGAAACCCTTTGTAGGCTCCTCAGTGGACTATCTGGAAGAACTTCCCCCCATAGATGAAGAGGGCATCACTCAATATGTCCCTGAAGCAATCATTGGGCAGCGAGATAAGCACTTACGGTCCCGATCCATCAAAGAATACTGCATCAAATGGCAAGGCCTACCCTTGGAAGAAGCCTCTTGGCGCCCAGCAACAATCCTTAATGAATTTCCCTACCTCCGTGAGCTCCAACGGTTGGAAGACTAGCCTGTCATGCCCCAAATTGCCCACCCTCTGCCCAACGACGACTGCACACTGTTTTAGAACAGTTTTGTACTTACTCAAATCGTATGCATGTGCATTCTACATAGGCTAAAAGTACTCATCATAAGCTCCGTTTCGACATATGGTGCGCCCCATTTGGAGACGCTTATCAAAAGTTATGACCAGTTTACTTCAGCAGATCGGTTTCGGACTGCATGCTATCCCTAGTCTCTCCACACCTAATCTTCATTGTCAAAGGGCTCTGATTATTACTCTACAACCCTCCGTTAGCCCACCCATCACTTCCCTCTATTTCTCATTGTTTTTTAGGGTAAAAACCTTTCGAGAGGGGATGGATTGTAACAAGCAGGATACACACCGACTAGGGTTTAGACACCCCGTGACACTGACCGGGGTATTTAAGGTGTAAGAGCCTTAGATTAGGGCAACTAGTTATTATCAAGATCATACTCTTCACCTTCATCTCCAGCTTCCATGGCTTTCTCCTCCCTTCTCTCTTTCTCTCTCTTCTTCTAGTCTTCTTTCCTCTTCTTCTTGTTCTCTTTCTCTCTCCTCAACTCTCCTTCTCTCTCCTCTCAACTTCTTTCATGACAAGGACTGATGAATATTTAAAGCAAGACCTCTAGGATCAACTTTCTACTTCCTTGCGCAATGGCCTTCAATCTAGCCATGTGAAACATAAAAGAAAAACAAAAAATACCTCAAACTTAGGAGATATCTCCAAATCTCTGATATAATGTCATGTACAATCACTTAGTAGTAAAAAACACTACTCGCATATAGTCTACCTCAAATTTCAATCAAACAATGCAGGCCCAAGACATATGAACACAAATTAGGCCTTTTGGACAAGAGAAACCTACACCTTCTCGCGTTTCACACGTCACCTTTTTTTTGGATACATATTTTATCAAAGACCATTTAGGTCATATGAAGTTTTACAAATCTCATAATAGAATAATGGTCATCTAGCAAATCTCAAATCTTATTCTCAATGAGTTCAACCCTTGAGAGAAGATCTATTTGAATGTTCAATAATATCTAAATCTTATCCACAATAAAAACAAACATGGTGGGACTTTTAATTTGAATGCCAACATCAATATCTAAACCTCAAGATGAATAAGCCATTACTCATATAGTTGATGCACTCATAATTATTATCAACATCAGTGGAAGAAAAATGATCATTTTGTGCAATCTAGCTCTGTTGATCCATCATTCTTTTTGAGAAAACTTGGATTCCTCCCGACGTATGAAATGTGAGATGATTACTGCCCATGGGGAGAGCCATGACTAATCGTGTTTCACATGTTTTTCTCTGTTTGGAAATATATAGCAAGATTTTTTATATTGATATAGAGCTAGCTTAGATTTGTCAAAAAACATACATTTTTGAGACCTTGGCACATATGTTGGGCGATGAAATCTTCCCAAGTCGCCTTGCGCTACAATATATTTTTGAGCTGTGACTAAGTTAGCCTTATACTGGTGTTATCAAGCATAGAAAGAGCTTTGTCTTTGAAAAACTCTTTTGCGGTTCAGAAATTGGGTTTAAAAGGATGTTTGTTTACATGTGTGGCTATTGTAATACGTAGTTGACTTGACACATGCGACGAGTAGACCATTTTTGCCTCGAAAC